>NC_034593.1:125890662-125909189 GCF_900095145.1 Mus pahari | reverse complement strand
TTTTTTTTGGTTTTTTGAGACAGGGTTTCTCTGTATAGCTCTGGCTGTCCTGGAACTCACTTGGTAGACCAGGCTGGCCTCGAACTCAGAAATCTGCCTTCCTCTGCCTCCCGAGTGCTGGGATTAAAGGCCTGCGCCACCAGGCCCGGCTCAGTGTATCTGATTTTATGTTGACCTTTTCGATCCATTTGGAGTTGAGTTTTGTGTAGGGAAATAAGTATGGATCAATTTGGATTTGTGTACATGCAGCCATCCAGTTGCTCAGCACCATTTGTGGAAGATGCTAGATTTTTTTCCACTGTATATTTCTGGCTTCTTTATAAAAAAAAATCAGATGTCAGTAGGTGTGTGGATCTATGTCTTGTTCTTCACTTTGGTTCTGTTGTTCAAGGTTTCTGTTTTTATGCCAATACCATGCTGATTTTATTACTATAGCTTTGTAGTGCACATTGAAATCAGAAATGGTGATACCCCTAGCCATTCTTTTATTGTTCAGGATTGTTTTAACTATCTTTGTTTTTGTTTTTTTAATTTCGATATGAATCAAGGTCTGTGAAGAATTATGGTGGGAATTGCATTGAATCTGTAGATTGCATTTAATTGACAGAAACAGACAGAGGGATAGCTGTATGACTTTTACTGGGAACTATCGTCTTCTCTTTACCCCCAGATATAGCATTAAGAGACTGAGAAAATAAGTTAGTTCAAGTGTCAATTTGGTGAACCAATGTGTTTATTGGAGTTAGTTATAAGAGTCTGTTACAGGTAAATGCACTGGGGTTGGCAACACAGACCTTTTAATTGTAGCCTCTCTCTCACAAGACAGAGGCTGGTGGGTCTCTATGAATTCTATACCAGCATGGTCTACATTTGGAGACAGATTTCTAATGCAAATCAAATCAAATCAAAATCAAACCAACCATCAATCATCAAAACCAAAAAAAAAAAAAAAACAAACCAAAAACAAAAACCCCACCCCCCCCCAAACTGTTTAGTCTTTAGATGCACCACTCTCATAAAGCACTTGGAAGGATAGTGTTTGTGTCCCTGTAACAAGACTTTAGTTAGTAAGGTCTGCCTTGTCCAATTCACAGAGGATTGAATGGCTAGAGGGCCTGCTCTGTAAGGTGCTCAGGGTTCGGAGCATGGCCCTGGTTCAGTGGGCTTACAGCAGAAAGTGTTTGAAAACCACATTATGTAATACATAGGAAGGGACCCTTTATAATGGTAGCTTTGATATCAATAGAAATTGCTATTTATTCTGAGTTCTTCTTCTCAGTGAAAATGGCATCTAGGACATGGAAAATTAAAAGGAACACCAGAGGGTGCTGTGGTAGCATTTTGAATGCTAAGGTGCCAAAGGCATAGTGGTTACGTGAAAACCCTTTGTGCTTTTCAGACAAGTGTACTGCAGTAGTGTGATTAGGGTACCTTCTAAACATAAGTGCGGGTACACTACTACTGGAATGGACGCACAGTGTCACTAATGTCAGACCCACGAAACCAGCTTTTAGAAATAAGACATATGCCTTGTTTTGTGTGTGGGGGGGATGGGAATGCATATTTTGATAGGTAGTTTTAATAACCCGAAGAAGGTCAGTGGTCTATGCGTATTAAAATTTTGATCTTTGGACTAAAGCCTTAGAGAATGGAGACCAGGACAGTTCTTTACAACAACAGAAAGTGCACTGCCCTGCAAAGCATTACCATCATATTTTGGGGTTTTTCCCTTTGGAGGGAACCAAGTTCTAGTCTGGTACAATGGCCTGACCCTAGAAATGTAGTTTGTGTTGCATCTAGCCTTCCAAGCAGCAGCATCCACTAACGAATGAGAACATGTAGGAAAAGGGGCCAGCTTCAGGACATAGACTTTCATGTATTTTACTCATTGTACATGATTTTACAAAACAGCACCCCAATATGTAGTCAAGCTTGGCCTTGATTAGGGAGAAGACAAATATAAAAAACTTTTTTTTTTTTTTAAATTCCACTCAAAACAGGAAATCTGCTTCCAGATAATGTCTTTTCTATATTAACTACAGGGAACCTCATCTATGGAATCTTTATGACATGGTCTCCTATACAAGACCTAGACAATAACAACACCCATTGAGATTCCAATGTGGACAGGGGAACTCTCACAAGAATACCCCTAGATGAAGACCTACAGGCAGTCAGTGAAGGAGTCACCGAATAAGTTATCCAACCCTGATTGGTTAGCCAATTACTCATATAGAACATGAATAATACTAAATGGACTCAGCAGTCTCTATCTGTATATATATCTGTGTACATATATGTATGTAACCGTGGAAGAAGAGAGGTCATGAATTTGAGAGTTAGGGGACAGGATGTGAGAGGAGCTGGAGAGGGGAGGCAGTGGGATAGAAATCATGTGAGTACAGTACTCAACGTATGAAATTCCCCCCGAACAAAAAACACACCAGCCCCTAAAGAGCAGCAAGCAGAAAGAGTGAATATATCATTTATAGTTCATTTGTGCTGATACGAAGTGTAAATCCATGCTTTCTTTGGCTCATCATGTGCGGTAATAAATCATCCAGACAGGCTCAGATCCAATCAGATAACATTCCAAGTTGCTCCTGGCATCTTCAAAAGGTCAGGATTGTTCGGATGCTGATAAAAGTAATACAACAATAAATACTATTTATCTGAATACTTTATCCCAAGTCCACAGGTTGTTCTCCCTTTCCCTTTAGACTTTGATCTAGTCTTTCTTTAGAGACACCTTTTAAAAATCAACATGTACTTTTTATATACAGTAATGGGGTATGTTGTGATATTTTCAGGCATGTACACAATGATCTTTGATCATCTTCACCCCACCCCCTTCTTGCTCCACTCCTCCCTTTAGTAGAAGCCCATGCACCATTTCTTCTATTTTGTCACCTTTCTTCACTCATGCCATTAATAATATTTGTGACAGTGTTAATAGACTGGGGGAAGGGGGGAATTTTATTTTCTGTGACATTTATTCTTTGTTTCCAATCTTATCAGGATGATTGTCATTTAGTCTCCTCTGCTTTATTGACTCCTCCTCCTTTCTGTCGTGTCTTTTAAGTTCTTTGCCCCATTTTTTTCCCTAAATATCACTATTCTTTTTTTTTTTTTGAGACAGGGTTTCTCTGTGTAGCCCTGGCTGTCCCGGAACTTACTCTGTAAACCAGGCTGGCCTCCAACTCAGAAATTCGCCTGCCTCTGCCTCCCAAGTGCTGGGATTAAAGGTGTGTGCCACCACGCCTGGCAAATATCACTATTCTTGGTGTTCACTCTTTGCTTCTATTAATAAAGGCTGTAACTTAACTAAAATAACTAATCCCAGTCTTACATAGTCCCCAGCCTCTAGGAAGCCCTCATTCTGAGGACCACTATAGATTAATACCTAGGAAGCAATCCTGAGATGCGCAGTGCAGCTAACAGGAGCCCCAGCACAAGGCAAGCCAATGAGAGTTGAAGTGCTCGTGTGTACCTGATTCCTGCCTCTCTCTGCTCTTATCTCAGCAGTTGCACAGGGCTCTGACCACGAATGCTCTTTGTCAAACCACAGAAAACAATTCTAGACGTGGGCACACTGGACCAGGGAACCTCCGTTCGTTGCACTATAGAAATCTTTCCTTCTAGGGAATAACTGACGTGAATTAACAATTGTTTGTGAGAGGGAATTCATCTATCAGCTTATGCCACTACTGTATACAACATAGTATACAACACTGTGTACTGCGGAAAATCAAGCTTTTCTTTTTCTTTTTTTCTCCAATGGCAGTTGTTTAATCTGTTAAGCACATCTAGCAATTTTGATGTAGTCAAAAGACACCTGGTTGGTTGTTAGAGTAAATAAAAACCATAAAGGTTGGGGCTTGAAAGATGGCTCACTGGTTAGGAGCATTTGATGCTCTTGCAGAGAACCCAGGTTTAGTTACCAGCACCCACAACAGATGGCTCACAAATGCCTGTAGTTTTGCTTCCAGGGGGTGTGACATCCTATCTTGGCTTCCTCAGGCACCTACCTGCTGCTCATGGTGCACATAAACACACACAGAGCTAACACATAAGATAAAAAGTCATGAACAAAAATCACAAAGGAGTTTTAGTGCACCGAGTTATCAACAGTTTACCTTTTTCCTTGGTTCATCAGGTCAATTGCGTCATTGATGCTGTCGAAAGGTAGGGCATGGGTCACCAGTGAGTCCAGATCGAATTTCTTATTCTTGTAGTCAGTGACCAGGTTTGGGACAGAGTCTACACTTTTCCAACCTGTGATTTGGGCACAGTGTCATTTAAAGAAAGGCATGCCATTCGACATACAGGAGTAGTTTAATTTTTCTCTTTTAAAGACATTTTTATGGCATTCCTATAATAATGTACTTTGATAATATCTACTGATTCCTAAATATTCTCTCTTGTCACCTGTCCCACCCTCGTGCTGGTCCCCTTTAGTTTAATGTCTTTGCTTTGTTTACTTAATCTAGATAAGCGTGATTGTTGAAGAGGTGAAATTATTAGGTTAGATTTGGGTTGCTTTAAATATACCAAGCTTTGCTCTATCTGAATTTTATGAATTTGTTATATTTAAACGTTTTCCTTTGCCAGGTAATGGTGGTGCATTCCTTTAATTCTCGCACTTGGGAGGCAGAGGCAGGAGGATCTCTGGGTCTGAGGCTAGCCTGGGCTACAGAGTGAGTTCCAAGACAGCCAGGGCTATAAAGATAAGCCGACTCAAAAAAAAATGTTTTTCTTCATAAGAAAAATTCAAGATTATTATCCACTCTAGCTATGAAATTGTCTTAATTAGACCAAAGTTTCTCTTTTGTTACTCTCAGTTGATTGATTCATTTCAATACCACTTGAAAATTTTTTTCCTTTTCTTTTGCCATGGTTCTTGTTATGCAGCTCAGGTAGGTCTTGAATTCACTATATGAAGCCTTGTCTCAAACTTGTGATCTATCTGCCTCATCCTCTTGAATGCTGGGATTATAGGCTTGCATCACTAAGCTCAGCTACTTAAACTGAATTTCAATTTGTAAATTATAGTCATATTTCCACATAAACTTCATTGACTTTTCAAATACTGGACTAGGTTTTGTATACTCAATATTTATACAAATTATTTTTGTTTCAAAATTTAATAATTTTATAATTTCATACTATAGTAAAGAAATTAAAAACTATGAAGAAAGAAACTGACCGCCGAAGAATGTTCCATTTACAGAACGGCCCAATATAACATCCACGGTGGATATAGTCATTTCGTCAACTTTTGCTCCGACCACAGTGCATGACCCCCAGCCTATTGCAGTGCAGTCCACAGCTGCTTTCTGCAATGTCAAAGAAAAGATTATCTGGGCAAGCAGAGAATAGACATGACCTCTAGTGTGACTATATACAATGCGCCAGGGACCGTTTGTACCATGTTGTCAGTTACACAATAGGCTCAAGTTCAGGACATCATCACATCATTTAATGAACTGTGAGGCTCTAGTGTTCCGTGACGTATAAAATGTATAAAACGTACAAAATCATTCTTAGTACATCAAAAAGGTATTGAAAGGATATGGGACACATTTTACCCTATACAAACACCGTCGTTTGGCTGAAACTTCAATGTATAGCATGGATACTGAGAAACATGACCATAGAATTAAGAAGGATCTGTAATAGTTTGGCAATCTACCATAAACATTTACTAAAATATGAGACATTCCCAAATTCCAGGGACTTGTGATGAGAATATTGAAAAGTATGAAGAGAGAGCTAGTAAGTGATTCTGTAGTGCCTGCAAAGGAGGCACATACTGAATACTTAGATCCCAGAGTACGATAAAGATGGAGAAATGCTACTTAAAACTGGGCAAAGACACAGAAAATAACACTTTGTTTCCCTACCCTTTTTAGCCAACAGTTAAGATGTATCCTGCCTGCTATGCCTACACTTGCTGAGATTGTGAGGCCATGGATTTGAGCTTTAATTGCTGAGCCACCATGTGGAAGAATAGCCCAAGAGAATTGGCTAGACATAAGGGAATCATTGACTGAGAGAGAGAGCTGCTGTGTTAGCCAGCTGTAAGTCTGGGGCTGATGGAAAAATGCTAAGAATTGAAAATGTAAGTTTCAGTGTGGAAGGCCATTCCACGTAGAAACCGTAAGCCAAACATAATCATTTTGACTGATACAGGGGACAGGAATAGACCTGGTTGGCACCACACTGTTGAGCACGGAGGAAGACTTAGTTGTTCTCTTCCTGGAAGGTGACACATTCTAGAAAAGTAGAATGTGCTTTGAAGTATGTATGTATGCATGCATGTATGTATGTTTATCTATCTATCTGTCTGTCTGTCTGTCTGTCTGTCTATCTATCTATCTATCTATCTATCTATCTATCTATCTATCTATTTATTTTCAAGACAGGGTTTCTCTGTGTAGCCCTGGCTGTCCCGGAACTTACTCTGTAGATCAGGCTGGCTTTGAACTCAGAAATCCGCCTGCCTCTGCCTCCCAAGTGCTGAGATTAAAGGCATATGCCACCACTGCCCTGCTGAAAATTTTTTTTTTAAGATTTATTTATTTATTATATGTAAGTATACTGTAGCTGTCTTCAGACTCTCCAGAAGAGGGAGTCAGATCTTGTTACGGATGGTTATGAGCCACCATGTGATTGCTGGGATTTGAACTCCAGACCTTCGGAAGAGCAGTCAGGTGCTCTTACCCACTGAGCCATCTCACCAGCCCTGAAATTTTTATTTTAATGTGTATTTATTTCCTATTTTGAGAATTCCTAATATTTGAAAATCAACTCAAAGCTAGAGATGGTGGTACATACATAGTCCCTGCCCTTGGGAGTCTGAGGCAGGAGGATCCCAAGTTCCAGGACAGCTACATGTAAGACTCTATAAAACCAAACCAAAACCAAGCCAAACCAAAACCATCAAATCATCAAACCAAACCAAACAACACCCCCCAAACAAACCAAACCAAACTAAACCAAAACAACAGCAAAAACACCCCCAACACTCCCCCCCCCCCAACCCAGCAATGACAGCAGAACCACACCCCCCTCCAAACTACAAAACTTGAATAGTAAGAAAGAGAAATTAACCCTTCCATGTCCCTGGCTGTCCTGGTCCCTACTATTTAGATCAGGTTGCTCTTGAATTTACAAAGTCCTGCCTACTTCTGTTGCCTAAGTGCTGGGATTAACGGCATGTGGCATCGTGCTTAGTCTTATTTTCTGTGTATTTTATATGACAGACCATTTTTATCTTTAATAAAAGATATGCACACTTTTATCTTTAATAAAAGATTCACACTACTTCGAGAGACCCGTGGGGCAGAAAAGAGTCTGTGGGTGTCACTTTTCACTTTAAAGTAGCTGCTTACGGGAACCCTTTACACACTGTTGTTCCTAAGGAGAGTGATTGAGGAAGACTCTTGGACTTCAGCCTCCACATGCACATGCGTATACATGTGCACCCACATACATGAAAACATGCATACATACATACATACATACATGTAAGCATATCACATGCCCATGAGAACATGGAAACAACTATGGCCATGTTTTAAAGGCCTTTCCTGCTGCTATGTTTGCCTTTCTGACCTTTCCTCCAGTTCAGCAGTTCAGCTCTGTGATAGTAAATTGGTCCAAGTGGGGACTGTATGAAAACACAGGGTTTTAGTGACTAGACAGATGACTCTTGATAACAATTAGTTTTGGCTGCATGTATTGGTACATATTTTAATCCCAATACTTGAGAAGCAGAGGCAGGCAGATCTCTGTGAGTTCAAGGCCAATATAGTCTATACAGTGAGTTCCATGACATTGGGGCTACACAGTGAGACCCTGTCTCAAACAAAGAATGATTTTGTTTGAATTGACAAAACATTAGAAACTTGCTAATGTTATACAACGTTTAAACTCTTCTGTTAGGTTCTTTAGGCTGCTTCAGAAAATTAGAGGAAATATAGATCATTATACCTATAGATAATTATATCTATAATTAGAAGTTGCTTTATAATCCCCATTTTTTCTTTTTTTAGGTATGGGAGTTTTTGGCTGAAGACTATCTCATCTTTCAAGATAGATAAATCTATGTTGTTTCATCTTTATTCTAGTGTAATTCTAATTCATAATTTAAAATACCCATAAGTCAGGTAGTAATAAAACATGGTAAGAGTTAACAAGTTAAAATTAACATGCTCTATTAACTGACTTATATCACTGTTTTCTATTTGAAACAACAACAACAACAACAACCAAAAGCAACAGTGAAATCCCCCCAAAACTGTGGCACGGAGCTCTGCTCAGGCACACGTCCTGGAGTGTGGCTCAGACATTGATCCTCTACAAAACAACAAAATAATAGCAAACAACAGAAACTTGCAAGAAGTCTGTGCTTGACAGTTATATGTTATCTTGACACAAGCTAAAATCACCCGAGAGCCAGGAATCTCAAGTAAGAAAATGCCCTCATAAGATCAGCTGTAGGCAAGACTTGTAGGGCACCTTCTAATAGCTGATTGACAGGGGAGGGCCCAGCCCGTTGTGCGTGGTGCCATCCTTGGGTTGGTAGTCTTTAGTTCTATAAGAAAGCAGGCTGAGCAAGCCATGGGGAGCAATCCAAGGAGCAGCACCCCTCCATGGCCTCTGCCTCCTAGAGCTCCTGTCTCCAGGCTCTTATCTTCTTTGAGTTCCTGGCCTGGCTTCCTTCAATGATGGATTAAAGTGTGGAATTGTAAGCCAAATAAATTCCTCCCCATGGTGTTTGGTCATAGTGTTTCATCACAGCATAGAAACTAATTAAGACAAAGTCTAGTGCCAGTCATCATAAACAAACACCAAGGCAGGCAGCTGCTTTTCATTGTAAAATGAGCTGTGGGAAGTGAAGAATGGATGTGAAGCACTGCAGGGTGCAGGGTGGGAAGCTCAGAACACAGGGCACAGCAAGGGTTATGAGTCCTGAATGCTGCTGCCCTCAGCAGCCAATGCTTACCAGCTTTTCCAACCTACTAGGTGCTGTCAGGAGGTTTGTGTGTGGCCTGTGATTGCTTCCTTCCTGGACTTCACTCTCTTCCAGAGAATGCCCTAGTCAGGTAAGACCCAGGGAAGGGAACACCAGAAAGTCTTTTTCTTTATAGCTTTTACTCTTTTTAACCATCTCTAAGAGGAGGTTTAGTAACCAGGCTGCATGACAGTGTCACTCAAAAGGGAAAACAACATCACAGCTGCTTCCCGCTCACAGTGAAACAGGAAGAATCAAGGCAGAGAACTAAGGTCATTTCATCCCAAAACAAACAAACAAACAAACAATAAAATTAGCATCTTGAGTAAATACAAACTAGTATTATTCACCAAAGAAAAAAGTTGGGCAGCACAAGTGGAGACTACAGAGACCTGTCTGCAACATGAGGCCTTTCGTTTTTGATTTGACACAGTGGGAAAGTTCTCTAAGTAAAAATAAAGGATCCCCCAAGTTATCCATTACCAATAAACAGTTCGAACCATCATGAAAAAAAAAAAAATCGGAAACTTATTTTGTGCCCAAGAAGAGATCTCAGGAGAGCGAACATGTGGCAGCAAACGGTATGGCTGCCATCTTGGAGGGCTGAACGCACAGAGCATGCGATTGGGGACGGGCTGTGACTCAGACTTGGTCTGACTGTGCCTCTGAGGGTGTCATGCCGGGGTCTTCTGTGTGCTGATAACTGGCAGGATCTTGAGAGAAGCTTCTGTTGTGGGAAATAATAAAAAGGAGCCTGCCAACTCCCTGGTGGGGCTCCTGCTTCTCTCAGCCAACCAGCAGGCACTCCTGCTGGCAACTCACTTGAGCTAGCCCTCATCCCCTGCCCCCCAGCATCCCAGGTGTCCTCAACTCTGGCTCCTTTGTCCCTGGAGCCACTAGTTTCCTCTCCGACATAAACTCCTGTAATTGGCGGTCCCACATTCCAGTAACCAAGTAAATTAAAACTCTTAAAGCTTAATTAACCAATCAGATCTATGCATCAATAACATCACAATTTACAAGATGCCAATGCAATAATTTCAGAGCCAACAGATAATGATAAAAGCTTTATCCCACTATTTCTAACCTTGTGAAATCATAGCTACTTGTGGCTGGTAAATGCCATGCAGGTACACGTCCGAAGTCATCTTGGTTCTTCTCTACCCTCTGGGATGCTCCCTCTCTCTGCAACTCTTAGTTCTGCCCCCTTTTCCCTGTCCAATCACAGACCTCCTCTGCACTAATGTAATCGGACAGGGAAAATCCTGCAACGGGCCTCCCAACGGGCCTCCCACACACTATCCCACCATCAGCCCCATTCAGGTGATGCAGATGAGATTTTCAGCTTCCAAAATGTAAGCAAAATAACTCTCTTCTTCTAATAAGCCCCCCAAACACAGGTAGTTCATGACACTAACATGAAGCAAACCAGTAGAAACCACATCAGTGAGCTTTGATGGAAAGTTAGCATGGCTGAGGGAGTGGGTGGTGACCTACATCTGACAGGTCTTTTCTGTCTGCCTTTGAAAATATTAACATTAAGAAGGACATCTGCTGTAAACATGCCCCACTTTCCCTTATTATTTGGTGATTAAAGAACATGTTAGAAGTAAGAAGCAAGGACTGGGGATGGGGAGAGAAATCCACATACCAAGGTCTGAGCTGCTCCTGCACAGTCAAAGGAGAAATCCACCCCTCCATCGGTCAATTCAATGATGGCATCCTGGACAGGGTTGTCTAGCTCTCTGGGATTAAGGCAGTCAGTGGCTCCCAGGGCCTTGGCTTTTGGAAACTTCTCACTGTTGATGTCAATAGCTATGATTCTGGAAGCACCTGCTATTTTACACCCAATTATGGCAGAAAGACCGACACACCCCAGGCCAAAGACAGCACAAGTGGAACCGGGGGTGACCTGTAGGCAGGAGAAGTACAGAGTGACTTAAGGTTGCTGATCTGAGCTTTGTCTTTTATGAGGGAGGGCGAGATGAGGACCCAGACATGGAACCAAATTAAAAAAAGAATGCTTGTTATAAAGCTCTGATGTATCCAGTGGTGACAGTCCGCCAGTATGAACACAGATGCTTTCCTACCAAAATTAGCAGAATGACTCAAGGGCCATTCATATCGCAGTTCAGAAGGAGCAAGCCCAAGTGGAAAAAAATTCTATTTCACCTTTCTCTTCAATGATGTCAAAAAACAATTTAAAAGTCCACACAATCTCAAAGGAGTTTTCCCTCCGTTGAAATCAAAGACATCTATATTTCTCTCTCTCTTTCTCTCTCTCTCCTCTGCCTCCCTCTCTCTCCCACTCTTTCTCTCCCTCTCTTTTAGACCAGATTTCTCTGTATAGTCCCACTGTTCTGTAAGTTAATCAGTAGACCAGCCTGATAAATAGACAGACAGGCAGACAGACAGACAGATGTAGACTGATAGGCTGACATATATCTAATGTGTTGAGTAAAGTCTGCAGAGAGAGATGGGTCTTCGTCCCTGCAATGCTTCAGGGATGCCTGGGAGATCTTTTATTTTCTTTTTACCATCTTGTCTATTTGACTGTAACCTAGTTAGCCTTAAAAGAGTATTCAAGGGCTGAAGAGATGGCTCAGTGGTTAAGAGCACTGACTGCTCTTCCAGAGGTCCTGAGTTCAATTCCCAGCAACCACATGGTGGTTTCACAACCATTTATAATGGGATCTGTTGCCCTCTCCTGGTGTGTCTGAAGACAGCTACAGTGTACTCATATAAACAAAACAAACAAACAAACAAAAAGAGTATTTAAAATCTAATAGGATCCCAGGAACATATCTTATAAGAATATACTCTCTTAAAATCACAAAGGGATGGGAAATTGGTAAATTATTATTGACTGAGGGAGAATAATCTATAGAATCAGTGAGAAAGCAGGGTGACAAAATGGTGGGGATTCTCCATTTGCTGTGTCCCCACGTAAGCATTCATATTCAGGGGTCATGTTTAAATGGGATTTATATAAATGGGATTTATATAAATTTATATAAATATAAATATGTAGCTTACTAAGTCAGTGTTTTATATATGCAACATAACTTAATATGCTCATATCTATTACTATTATTATTGAGAGATATCTAATAGTACACATAAAATCACAGAGGTTAAGTTAGAGATGTAGTTCAATGGTACAGCACTTTCCTAGCAGGTGCGGGGCCTGGGGTTCAATCCTGAGTACATATAAAAAGATAATCACAGAGGTGGTAAATGATCTAGGTAATTATGGTAGCAATAAGCAACGCAGCCAGAATGTGCAGGCAGTCCTAACTCCTTTACACAGCATTGTCTCCCAGTAACCTTTGTTTGTAGACAGCCTAGCATTTAAGTGTACCTTGGCAGTATTGATGGCAGCCCCGTAGCCTGATGAGAACCCACATCCAATCAGACACACTCTCTCCAAGTTTGCCTCATCATCAATTCTGGCAAGATTGGCCTCTGAAATCACAGTGTACTGAGAGAACGAACTGACTCCCATGAAATGGTAAATTGATCTTCCTTTGCAGGTAAACCTGCTGGTTTTGTCTTCCATGAGCTCCTGATCAATAGTGGGATACTTAAAGTTTCTAGAAAAAAAAAAGCACACAATGAAGAAGATATATCGGATGTCATATATTTGTCAAGAAAGTTTTATGGAGTCGATAGGAAAGGTTGGGAAAATAATTTGATCTTTTTTCCACCCATACATAGTATTTCTGAGTTATGTTAGTGTCAATACCAACACACCTCTGTTGAGTGCTTTCTGTATGTTAGGAGCTCTCTTAAGGGCTATGTTATTAATTCATTTTTTTCTGATAGAAAGCTCAAATAAAACTAAAAATGACCCTCTAGATGCTTACTGTCCAGCATCATTAACTGTCAAGTTCTGGCCAGTCACCTGCCACCCTTCTCCTATATCACACTATTTCTCTCTACTGAAATGTTTACATGTTTCTCAAGGCTTCCTTTAAATTGGCATTGTGCATTTATTAAGGCTGGAGCCATCAGTCCCGTAGTTTCCCTCCTCATGAGTGTTGCTGGGGATTCTACTGAAATCTGGGTTAACGCGCCTCTGTTCCAGCACTGCCTCTTAAATCGGAAAGTTTTAATGAAATGTCTGATTCAGGTCTCACATTTTTTGGGGGGAATACTTCAAAGTTGCTGTAATATACCTAGAGGGGGTCACTGTATCTGATTCTATCTTTCTTTCTTTCTTTCTTTCTTTCTTTCTTTCTTTCTTTCTTTCTTTCTTTCTTTTTCTTTTTTTATATGCTATTAGAATTCATGGCCACTGTCTAAACCCATCATTTCATTAAAGGTTTGTAAAAGAATATAGTCTTAATTCAACCCTGAAAACTGACATTAGTATCTTCTTGTAGATGGAGAAACAGAGGCACAGATATGAGCAATATGGTTTTAACTTATTTGTATAAAAGATTTGCTTGTTATGTATGTGTGTGAGTTTATATGCACCACATGTGTAGATGTTCACAGAGGCCAGAAGAAGACATTGGATCTCTTGGAGTTGGAGTTACAGGTGGTGCTGCACTCCTACATAGGTGCCTGTAACTGAATTCAAGTCCTCTGCAAGAGTAGTGAGCACTTTAACTGCAGAGCTCTCCAGTCCAGGTTTTAACTTCTTAAAGAACAAGCTTCAATCAGCATTCAGGACAAAAGCATCTTTCTATGGTGTCAATAAAATCAGTCTGAGGTGATTAAGATCCATCTTGTTGAGCCCCAGTGTTTGTATTAAAAACCTGTTTTGGGGTCCTGAAGTTATATGGCCCTGGAGTAAATTAATACGTCTTTCTATATTCTTTCTCACTCCCCTAGAAGTAGATGTGATTTTATCTTGGAATTTATCACTCCAGTGTTGTGTTCTACTTTTGTTACATATACATGTAACCATAAACTCTGGTACTGTCTTCCTGTGCCATACCATATAGTATGTACTTCAGCATCTTGCTTCTTTCCTTTAGTGTAAAATTAGGCTACTGTATATATTATAAGTCTAGCTACTTTCATTTATGTTAGTCCATTGTGTTCCTGTATAGCAGTGGATCAGCCTATTTTTCCATTGAAGGACACTCCTGTGGGTTTTGATGGCTCTCATAAGCCATGTGTATTTGGAACAGTGTCTTATAGGCACATGGAAGCAGCATTAGTAAGTGGAAGGCTCTCATCCCTTCACCTCCATTTCTGTTTGGCCAGTGTGTTCCAGACATGCGTGTCTCCTGATTCTCTCATGAACAGTGAAGGGAGCTTACCGGAGTTTCCCACAGAGGTTTGTGAGCGGGTTCAGACAGAGCTTGCACCTCTTACACTGTGGTGCAAAGAATGGGATTACTTTGTCACCTACAAAGAAAGGCCACATGTTAGGTAGCACCTAAGATGTAGTTACAGTTTCTAGAAGTACAGCTAGCTTATGAGTCAGTGGTAGAGAACTCCCAAGGTCTCCGGCTTGATTCCCAGTCCTCAAAAACTTTCTCTCAGATAAACCAGTGGAAAACATTTGTTTTTTCATAGTATACATTTTATATTCAACAAAAATGTATAAGTAGCAAAAATATTTTGTTTCAGCAAGCTAGAAGATTGTGGATGTTTTCTTTTTTAATCTGCTAGGCAGCCAGGTCGCCTGAACTGGCATGTGTGCTGCTTCCCCCTTAAGCCTCCTGCAAGCCTTCACTCTTTACACAACCGTAAAATAACTTTCCATTCCACACGGAAGAAGTATTTGTGAACCACAGAAGCAGCAGTGTGTATTAACCACAGAGCTTTGCTTTATAGGACAATTTCTCTGTTCATGTAAATAAAGTGGCCATACTTTTAGGGTTTTATTAAGCTATTCTGTTTTCAAATATTCTACTTCCTTGTTACATGGTGACAGATTGTGTCAATGCCCCTTTGGGAAAGATAAATGATGTAAGCAAAGCAGAAAAGCCCAGTCACAGCACAAAAAAAAGCAAGGACAAAGGCAGCTGTCAGGAGCTATCACAGAAAAGGCGAAGACTGTCAATGTCACTGAAATCGGAAGGTGAAATACCTGGCTTGAAGTTGGTCACTCCTGGCCCAACACTTTCTACAATTCCTGCACACTCATGGCCAAGGACTACTGGGAAGAGAGCTTTCTTCTTAGGATTGGTGGCGTTGATGTCAGTAGGGCACACACACGTGGCGATTACCTACAAAGCAAGACAGACCTGAGTTGTGGTTCTGCAGTGTATTCTCAGGTCCAGTGTTATCCTGAATCATTACAGCAATCCTAGAAGTCAGTAAAAAAATTACATTTTAAGGGAACGATAGGGCATACAAAATGGGCATACAAAAATGCATTCTTTTCTTCCTAGAATCCAGTTTAATTTTCCAATTTTCACTGTTTCTGGAAAAAAGAAATCACAGGGTTGGTAAACCCATTTTTTTTTTTTTGTCTAGGAGACAAAACAATCAAAGGTAAAAGAGACAGGAGACTAGACACCAGGCAGTGGTGAGGACATACACAGGTCTACATGGCTTCTTCTGCTGTGCGGCGACTGCATGAACTGTACTAGAGGAAATAGACCTTCTGTGGTTAAAAGAAACTAAATTACTCTTCAACTTGTCCCAATGTGATTCTTCAGATTTGTCCATGAGGCTTCATCCCGCATCCTCACACACAGACCTGTGATGGGTTGGTCCAAAGGAAAAATGAATAACAGTGGATTTGCTGTTAATGGTTCTGCTCTACTCTTCCCTACTGACCCATCCCTAATCCCTCCTCTTGGCACACATGGCCCTATGTGGCCTGCCTGGGGAGGCTCTCCAAATTCTCAAGCTCCTTTCCTTAGGGCTCTCCCTCTCCCCTACCCCTCTGTCCCTTTTCCCCTTCCCCTCTTCCTCTTCCCCCCTTTTCCTCTAACATTTCCCCATAATTAGCATTTGGAAAATAAAAAGAAAACCTAACTAATTCTAATGCAAAGCAAAGTACTTCGCTAATACTTAAGGCTGGTATCAAGTGTAAAACAGTTGAATTAGATTCAAACCCACTGCAAAATAAATAAACAAATAAAAAAGAGTGATAATACCTCTTTTAAAATCTGGATCTAAAAATATAGCCGACCACAGGGGACAAAGTTCCGAGCCATGTCTGTACTGCCCAGCTAAAGTCCCCACTCACCTGAATCCGAACCTCACGAGCTTTAGGAGGGGACACTTCAATTTCTTCAATGCAAAGGGGACTGCCAGTTTGCCAGGCAATGGCTGCCTTGCATTTGATAACCTGAAGGAGAGAAGATGGAGAGGGGATAAGGTGGGGGGCTGAAGGTGAGGGAAGCGAGGGAGAGAGGGGAAGAGAGAAAGGTTTTGTTTTCTTTTTTCAAAAAAGGACAATGTCGTAATTACATAAAAAAAAGAGAGGTTTGTAACTAGTTGCATATATACTTACATTATTTTCAGGAGAAGAGATCTTCACAAAAATTAATGTCTATGTTATAACAATTGTATTTTTTATATTTTGAGAAACACATATATGAAAAATTACCCCAATTCTATTCCTACATATTTATCTCCATAACAAAGGAGAGATAATTATAAGGCCTAAGGTTTTGGTAGGTGGCCAAGGGCTTTTGTAATCAGCTCGGAATTACCTGAGCTGAGGTTGGTAGGTGTGGTACTTATGTGGTCTTTGGACCAGCAGGTATTTCTATCACTCTAGAGTTGCTAGAGAAGAAATTCCCATCCTAAATCCACTAACACGATCAACTAAGGTCTCCAGATGGTAAAACATCTGGGAAGTGAGGCTTACACAATCAGTTTATTAGCAGATCGTAAATTAAATAAAAACTGTTCTCTTTGTAAGAATTGAGTAAAAGTGCATTAAAAATTAAACATCTGGGCTGGTGAGATGGCTCAGTGGGTAAGAGCACCCAACTGCTCTTCCGAAGGTCTGGAGTTCAAATCCCAGCAACCACATGGTGGCTCACAACCATCCATAAAAAGATCTGAAGACAGCTACAGTGTACTTACATATAATAAATAAATAAATAAAGCTTTAAAAAAAAATTAAACATCTAAGATTTTATAATTAATTCCTACGTTATGTTTTCAGTCTAAAATGACATTTTTAATTTCAAACTTAAGTAAAGTTGAAAGTTGAAAGGAAGTCTATACTCCCTTGTCCTGACTACTACCCAACTACTGTGGTAAATTTCTTTGGCCATTTGAGTACTTGCTTCTCAGTTCTTATTAGGCAGTAGTTAATTATGGCTTAAATGGGTATTTTTATATTACAAATGCTGTGTATATTCATTACTAGGGACTTTGAAATGGAAGACACCCCCCCACCCCCCATTCGTTTCTCACTTTCTCCTTACACCGAAACCCTTGGCGGGTCCTCACCTGGAGTCACATACATGGCATTCACAAACTACGTTTCCCATCCGTTCACATGCCCTAAATACATTCTCTGCATGGATGGTTAGAGCGTAGGTAACTCACTTTCTCCAGCCTCCCTTTCCCCCACCCACTTTAAATCCTGTGGGATGCCCTGGACACTTGGATAATTCAGAGTTGTTTTTCCTTAGAGCGGATTCTAGCTCAGGGACTGCTCCAATCTCTTCAGTTGACTTCAGTCGTTGTGTTTCGAGTGTAACCTGGAAGAAAGCAGCAGCCGAATGCTGATGGAGATTATTTACTTACTTTCCCCTGGGTGCCCATTTTCCTTGCCGAGCTTGCTTTGGAAGTGTTTTTCTGACTCTGACCTTTCACCTCTACCCAGCATGCTCTGCGTCCTGTGCTGGAGACTCTGGAGAAATAGCATTGTTGCTGGCTGCTTCTCCAATCACAGCCCTGCCTGTCCTGTGCTGTGACATTTGTACGGTCATAGTTCATCTACAAACCTATCACTCCCAACTGCCACCAGATGTTTTTTTTTATTAGTACTTTTATTACAATATATCAACTAGACAAAGTGCATTAATTGCGTAAGGCTGAGTTACAAATAACTCCTAAGCAAAGGTCGTCTCAGTTGTTCGGGAACGTCTCTCCTACCCATTCTTTTGATTCTGTTTTACACCCTGATAATAATTTCCTTGCACATTTGTGGTTTTGATACATATTTGTGTTTGTCAGAGCAACTCATGTTTACAGAATGACTGACCTCTGAGAGACTGGATGCAGAAACGTATGCTTACAGCCACCAGACTTGAATTTGATACTGTGGAGGTTTGTAAGGCTATGTCATTCTTTATGACCTTTGTTCCTCTGACAATCACGGAGGATAAGCACTTTGGTGTCTGAAGTCAGGCCACACAGTTTATAAATGAATTAATGAGATATTATTAAGATCATCATTATGTGACTTTCTTTTCTCATAGTACTCTTAATTTTTTTGCTTTACATATTTAAACTTATTTTATTTAGTGTCTGTGTATGTGTGTGAGAATGTGTATTTGTGTGTGCGCATGTGCATGTGCGTGTGTGTGCGCATGTGCATGTGCGTGTGTGTGTGTGCGTGCGTGTGTGTGTG
>NC_034593.1:125867015-125890542 GCF_900095145.1 Mus pahari | reverse complement strand
GTGTGTGTGTGTGTGTGTGTGTGTGTGTGTGTGTGCGCGCGCATGTGTCAGGAGAAGCTGAAGGGCTCAGTTCTCTTCCTTAACGGTGTAGGCCTGCTGGTATCTGCCTTTATCTGCTGATCCATCCCACTGACCCCGGTTTACATATTTTACATTTTGATCATGTGAAAGTTCTGTATTCTGTGTATTAAAAGTTTAACATATTTTTGCCGTCTTTGTCAACATAGTCTCTTTAGCCATGCCAGTTTCTCACCTTCTCGCAGTATTACTCACTAGGTCTTCTTGACTTTAGTAGTTTAATATTGAATAAAGCTATTCTACTCAGCTTTTCGTGCTCTCCCTTTCACAGGCTTTCTGTTCGTTTTCGAGGAAGTGTCTCTCTATGTAACCCTGATGTCCTAGATTTCATCGTGTAGACCAGGCTGGCTTTGAACTTACAGCGATCTACCTGTCTCTGCCTCTCGAGTGCTAGTTTATTTGATTTTTACACCATGCCTGGTCTCTTCAACTCTCTTACTACCCATCCATAAGAATTCATTGGCTTCCGTTTTTATTTTTCTATTTAAACATTTAAAAGAGTTGTTAGTAGTCTCCTTGTAACAAGCAAACAAGTCAAACCTTCCAAACACCTTTTATAACATTTCTGTGTAGCAGTGAGCTTTTCTAGCCTTACCATCTCCATGTCCTTCATACGACAGGCCTTCCTTCCTTCCTTCCTTCCTTCCTTCCTTCCTTCCTTCCTTCCTTCCCTCCCTCCCTCCCTCCCTCCTTCCCTCCTCCCTTTCTTCCTTCTTTCCTTCCCTCCCTTCCTTCCTCCCTCCCTCCCTCCGTCCCTCCGTCCCTCCCTCCTTCCTTGTGCCATCCCTCTCCCCTCTCCCTTACTTTTCCCTCCCTCTCCCTCTCCTCCCCCTCTCTTCCTTCTTCCTTTCCTAGCCTTCTTGGTGCTTTAGGCTAGACTTACCAATTGCTTGACAAGAGTATCCCTGTTGTCTCCCTCCTCAGGGTCCTACAGCTCCCTTGGCCATTGTCTCAACATCCCTGACAAGCTCTGTGCACCCCCTTTCATCTCCTTCTTCCCACTGTTGCTAATCTGCAGATAGGCTTCTCATTATTTGTTGGTTGCACCGTTGTAGTAATCTTGATACCGAGTCTCTTGCTGGCATAGCTCTGTCTGCAGTCCCTGTTTCAAAACACTAGGTTAATATTCGAAAGGAAAAGTACCAGTTCTGGACTCCCAAGACCAAGTTCTCAGCACAAAGGAGACTTTTTTTTTTTTTTTTGCCCCTGAGGGACAGAGAGGGAGGGAATAAGAGACAACACTGGAGATAGTGTCAGGAAACCTTGCTGCTAAGGTTGACATCTGACATTACCAGAAAGCCCTGAACCCTATGCAAAATGGCAGACTCCCTTTGTCGTCAGGGCTTCTCCTTCTGTGACCTTGCCTGGGGAGCTTGAAACCCCCATACCCTCTAGCTGTGGAACTGTCATGCAGCCTTAATGAGATTACAGGAGTAATCCTTTCTCAAGATAAGAACCCAGCTCAGCAAGCCCCAGAGATTGCTGGAACGCCTCCCATGGCTTACCTTATCCTTCAGCCAGTGACCTCTGCCCACCCTGGATATTCCTACCCCTTTCCCCAAACCATATAACCCTTTATCCACTGGGAATAAAGTTGATCTGTCTCTCTGAAGCTGACCCCCAAAACATTATTTGTCCACTCTGCTTCCTTGTCCTAGGCCAGTGGCCAGCGACCCCAGGGAAGAAGGGAGAATGGCAACCGAGGATGAGGGAAATGGGGACAAGGGAAAGGGGTGTTCACTCACACGTGATTCCACTAGGTTCCTCCCAGGGACCTAGCAATGGCTTTCATCATCATCTGCCACCATCACCTGCCCCTGCCAGGTGTGCCAGGTGTGCCAGACATGAGCTTCATATAAAAGGACTACCCACCACTCCATCTCTCTCTGTCCCCAGCATTCAGTCTCTTCCCCTCTTTGGTCTTCTCTGTGCATGCCCCTTCTCTTCCCTCATAGCTCCGCCCCCATCTGGCTGCCTTCTCTGTGTCCACTCAACCCCTTCTCCAGATCCTCACTCCTCTCCCTTCCTCAGCTCTCATACCACTTCCAGATCTGTTGTGTGGTGGAATGAGTGGAAGTCACAGGACAATCAGCAACAGTCAGTTCTCTCCTTCCATCTCACGGCGATTTAACTCAGCTCCTCGGGCTTGGTGGCAAGTATCTGTACTTGCAGACTGATCCTCCTGGAGCATTATATTTTAGTTTTATCAATCTGCAGAATCATTTTCTTCCATCAATACAGGACACAGCCCACAATCATGTGCGCATAATTCATTTGTCATGTCTTATATGTGTCTTTTAATTTCTTTTTTCATTCATTAATTAACTTTATATCCCAATAATATCCCCCCTTCTCCTCCAAGTCCTTCCCCCACAGCTCCCCCCCATTTCCTCCCCCTCTTCTCCTCTGGAAGGGGAAGACACCCCTGGGTATCACCATACCCTGGCACATCAAGTCACTGCAGGACTAGGTGCCTCCTCTCCCACTGAGGCCAGACCGGGCAGCACAGTTAGGGGAATGGGAGCCACACACAGGCAACAGATTCAGGTATTAGCCCCTGCTCCAGTTGTTGGGGAACCCACATGAAGACCAAGCTGCACATCTACATAAATGAATGTGTGAGTGCATGTGTATGTGTGTCCAGTCCATGCTCACTATTTGGTTTATGGTTCAGTCTCTGGGAACCCCCAATAGTCCAGGTTAGTTGACTGTTTGTCTTCTTATAGAGTCTCTATCTTCTTCAGGTCCCTCAATCCTCGCCCCAACTCTTCCACCAGGTTCCCCAAGCTCTGTATCATGTTTGGCAGTGGGTCTCTGCATCTGTTTCCGTCTGCTGTTGGATGGAGCCTCTCAGAGGACAGTTATACTAGGTTCCTTTCTGCAAGCATAACAGCATCATTAATAGTGCCCGGGATTAGTTCCTGTCCATGGGATTGATCTCAGCTTGGGCCAGTCATTGGTTGGCCAGGCCCTCCATTTCTGCTCTGTCCTGGTCCCTGCGCAGTTTGTAGGTAGGACACATTTTTGGTCGAAGTTTTTGTGAGTGGGTTGCTGTCCTTGTCCCTCCACTGGGAGTCCTGCCTGGCTACAGAAGGTGGCTGCTTCAGGCTCCATATGCCCCATTGAGTAGGAGTCTCAGCTAGACTCACCCCCATAGACTCCCCAAGTCCAAGACCTCTGGCACATCCTAGAGATGCCCTCCCCACACTGATTTCCATTCTCTCTCCTGCTCTCCTTGTACCTGATCCTCATTCCTTTTCCCATCCCATCTCCCATCCAGTTCTCTCCCTCCATCTACCTTTATTATCTATTTTATTTCCCTTTTTGAGAAAGATTCATCCTCCCTTGGGCCCTTGTTATTTGGCTACTTTGGGTCTGTGGATTATAGTGTGGTTGTTCTGCACTTTATGGCTAAGGTCCACTTACAAGTGAGTACATACCATATATGTCTTTTTGGGTCTGGGTTACTTCACTCAGGATGATATTTTCTAGTTCCATCCATTGGCCTGCAAAATTCATGATATCATTGTTTTTAATAGTTGAACTGAGTAGTTTTCCACTGTATACATGAACCCGCATTTTCTTTTTTCTTTTTTTTATAATTTTTAAAAAAAGATTTATTTATTTATTATGTGTAAATACACTGTAGCTGTCTTCAGACACTCCAGAAGAGGGAGTCAGATCTTGTTACGGATGGTTATGAGCCACCATGTGGTTGTTGGGATTTGAACTCCAGACCTTTGGAAGAGCAGTCGGGTGCTCTTACCCACTGAGCCATCTCACCAGCCTGAACCCGCATTTTCTTAATCTATTCTTCAGTTGATGTGCATCTGGGCTGTTTTTGATTTCTGGTTATTACCAATAAAGCTTCTATGAACATAGTAGAGAATAATTTGGACATATGCCCAGCAGTGTTATAGCTGGGCCTTGAGGTAGAACTATTCTCAGTTTTCTGAGAAAATGCCAAATTGATTTCCAGAGTGGTTATACAAGCTTGCATTCCCACCAGCAATGGAGGAGTGTTCCCCTTGCTCCACATCCTTGCCAGTATGTGGTATCACCTGAGTTTTTGATCCCAGTTTGACAGTTTGAAGACCAATCTTTTTTTTTTTTCCATTCATGAACTGATTTTGTCATTTTTCATATACACAGTATATATGTACTTGTAATCCAAGGGTAATCATTGATTCTTAGATTATTTATGATATAAAACTACATGGAAGAAAAGAGAGATCAGTAATGTAGCTTCTATAAGTCTATTAGTATCTATCTATCTATCTATCTATCTATCTATCTATCTATCTATCTATCTATCTATCTATCATCTGTCTATCTGAATCTGTAATCTACCTACAGTGTCTATCTAAAATTCTGTTTAGGCTGATTGATTTTGTCCTGTGAGCCACACAGAATGTTGAAAATGAAGTTACTGAGTCTTCATTGCCAGCTCTGATTCCCAGAAAGCAGACTTTGAAGTACCCATTCTGACAGGGACTCAGTTGAGTTCCTAGCTGGGGACGTTTGTTCCTGTTGTCTCAGTCTCCAGGAAAATGCAAACAAACCTCACACCGTGCAGAATCCATGCTAAGGACATCTTTTAATAGAAGGGGCGATCCTGTTCTGTGGACCGGGCTTGGGGGATGCTAAGAGAGTTTTTATATGTAGAGAATATGGAAGGAAGTCCCACCCTAAGGCAGCTGTCAACTTTAATCCCAGGTCTAGGAGAATGTTAACCTGTTTGATTTAACCTTGTATTTTTTCTTTGTATGATTGTCTGTATTCAGGCTTTAATTTTTATATTTGACCTTTTGGGCCTATGCATTTAATCCAGTTTAGACTTTGTTTTACCTGAGACAATGAATGTCCCATTTCCTAGGAGCTGTGTTGATACCTTTTGAAGTAGCCAAGTTAGATTCCAGGAATCTTATGAAATTGACATTCCAGTAATCTTATGAATTCTTGGATTTGCTCCTGTATCCATTAACCCTTCAATTGTAATTTCATCAATGATTTTAACTTTGGTCTCTTATTTATAGAAGTTTGCCAAAATACTTTTTATTTTCAATCTTTCTCGGCTTTTCTGTTTTATCTGTTGGAGTTGCATGGGTTTGATATCTGGGTTATTAATGTTTAGATCCAGAGAAGTGTTATTTTATTGTACTGGGGCCTCTTGTGGCATTCCCCACAAGGTGTGACAAGGTCTTCCCTGTTCTTCTTGTTAGTCTAGTGCTGGCTTTTGCCACACCTGCATATTTCAGAAGTCTGGGCTCCCTTTTTGGATTATTTCTAGAAAACAACATTGCTTTTAGGAATCCCTTGCTTACAATCCCGTTTTAGTGACTTTCCCTTACCACAACTAAAATATTTGGGAGCTGGCTTTTCTTAAAACATTTAGATGAGCTTAGGCCAAGCAAAAGGCCTAAGTTTAAAACTATATTAGATGCTTCCAACCCCATTATTCATACCGTTGGTGGGTCTAATAAAGTTCCACTCTAACATGGTACAATTAAGTGGCCAGTTTTCTTGAGGAGGTTGTTAGGGGGAAGCCCCAGAATGTGTGAAGGCTCATGTAGCAAAGGAAATTTATCTGACCATATCAGATGATACATAAGATAATCACCACGCATCTTAAGTCTTTGGTAAAAGCAGGATAGTCTTGAGACACAGTCTTGAGACGCTCTCAGGGTGAAACCAAGGAAACGACTCCAATAGACAGCACAACACTGGCCCCAAGCCCAAACATCGTCAGTTAACACATAATATTGCAGTTATCAAGAGAAGGGGACCTACCACCAAAATGGGAAACAGAAACGTAAGAAAATAGAAAGTGTTTGGGGGAGAAACTGCCATCTGGTGTTCCAGCCGGTGTTTCCATTGCAAGCTAAATATCCTTGACTTTTATATATTTGGGGGAAAATGGAAATATTTAACTACAGGTGACTGGCCTCAGTTTCCACAGAGAACTGAAGTCCTTGAAAGAAGGTGCATCTGTCTTCAAGATAATAAAGTCTACTTGATCTGTCTTGTTTTATCCTAAAAGTTAATATAAGACACAATAAATTATTCCATGTTTTTGTATTTGCTAAGGCCTGTTTTGTGGCTAAAGATGTAAATATTTTAGATAAAGTCCCTCGGGTTGTTGAAAATTGTGTTTTCTGCAGCTGCTAGAAGGAATAGTCTGTAGATATCTGTTAAGCCCAACTTCTCTATGGTGCAGTTTGACTTGTCTATGGTGAAGTTTCATTGCTTATTTTTTAGGTCTGGATGATCTATTTGTTTATTTGCATAGGCTATTGAAATTACCCACTATTATTGTGTTGAATCCATCCCTTTGTATCCATTTGTAGGGGCAGTGCTGATGCTAAGGTCTTGTTCCACAATTGGTTCTTGATCTGTCAGTAAAGAAAGCTATGGGCCAATTGCTGGACAGAAGGGATAGTCGGGACTTCCAGGTCCCTGGAGGAGAGAGAGAGAGAGAGAGAGATATGCAAGGGAAAAAAGGAGAGTTTGAGGCAGACTTCTGATGGAAAAAAGTTGACCAGCCATGTGAGATCTCAAAAGGAATGGTCACACAGGCTGCTTCTATAGGCAGGTGGTCAGGAGGAGTTTAGCAACTAAAATTTAGGACAGGTGGGAGGTGCAGAACTAAGAGTATTGATAAGGATATACTTTTCCAGGTGGGAGATAGTAGCGCCCAGCAATTGTGCCAAGAAGTCAAGTTGAAAACCAAACAACTGTGTGTGCACACACATGCTCACGTGTCTTTTATTTGTGGATTCAAGGGAAGCTGGGTGGGGGCTGGTAGTGCAGCCCTTTCCCAGAGCTAAGGCTGAGTATCAAAAAGCTACATGCAACATCCATTAGTGTTTCTTTTATGAAATTGAATGCATGTATGTATTACTTTTTTCATTGTTGTGACAAAATTTTTTTAAAAGGAAGGTATTATTGTGGCTCCTGGTCTGAGGGTATAATAGTCATTCAAGTGGGTCATGCCAATGGGAATGTGAGGTTGCATTGTGTCTATAATCAGGAAGCAGTGAGAGATCACAATGTACAGCATGCGTTCTCCTTTGCTTTACATTTTACTGTTATGGACTCCAGTGAAGTAGAAGAATATGGTCAAGGATGAGAAGAACTCAGGCAAATTCTTACAAAAAAATGGTATATGGGGGGGGATGTCAACAAAGAAGAAAGCTGGAACATCCCCACACATACTTATTAGCCTAGAGATCAATTAACCACAGCCACTAAAAGAGGCTCAGGGGTGCTCCAGAGTGTGTGCAGGTGACTTATGCCTCATTACAACACTAACACACACATCACTGAAAGGATCTAAGATGTTATGAGACATGGAATGCATGAAGTACAGTGAGAATACTAAAATCATCCAGGAAAAGCAGGCCTAAGAACTTATCAGCCACACCAAGGAGAGGATGACCACCTTCATCTGAGTCCTATAACGAGGTAACATCTAGCATTAAGATAAAGATAGCACTCACTGACCACTCGGAATGTGTATCAAGAGACTGACAGGCAGGTGACTCAGAACCGTCTCAGGACCTTTGGCTCAGTCTCTCTTGTTGACACGTGTGCTCAAACTGCCGTCTGCTCACCTACCTGCTCACCTGTCTAGATCTGTGTCCTGGCTGGTTTTATGTCAACTTGACACCAGCTAGAGTCATCAGAGAGGAAGAAGCTTCAATTAGTGATCAGTGGGGGAGGGCCCAGCCCATTTTGAATGAAGCCATCCCTGGACTGGTGGTCCTGGGTTCTATGAGAAAGTAGGCTGATCAAGCCCTGGGAAACAAGCCAGTAAGCAGCATCCCACCATGGCTTTTGCATCAGCTCCTGTCTCCAGGATCCTGATCTGATTGAATTTCTGTCCTGTCTTTCTTTGGTGATGAATAGCCATGTGGAAGTGTAAGCTGAATAAACCCGTTCCTTCTCAACTTGCTTTGTAGTCATGGCGTTTTGTTGCAGCGATAGAAACCTTATCTAAGGCAATCTGTCATCCATCTCTCCACCCTGGTCCTGCCCTGTTGTCTCTTTTCTGATCTCAATTCTGACCCCGAAGCCTGACACTACAATGGCCTCAGCAAACTCTCTAGCACAGTGGTTTTCAACCTTTGAGTGTCAAATGACTTTTTCCACAGGAATCACCTAAGACCTCCAGGAAACATAGATATTTACATTAGGATTCACAACAGAATTACATTTATGAAGTGGCAGTGGAAATCATGTTGTGGTTCGGAGTCTCCATAACGTGGGGAACTGAATTAAAGGATCACAGCACTAGGAAGGCTGAGGGCCACTGCTTTAGAGAAGCAACAGCTCAGGTTGGTTTGTCACCAGTACAGATTTATTTCCACTAATTTCCCTGCTTCTCAGGACCTCTAAAACCTCCTGATGTCTGCTGTGGCCCCTCAACTCATGAGAGGCATTCTATAACCTACATATATCACACATAGAAACACTTGCTGTGTGATGTGTAATATGTGATCTGAGAATTAATATTAGTAACTAAAATTGCAGTAAAACAGTCTATGCTCACCTCAGCGAGGATCATCAAGAAAAGCTGATGTATCTGACAAATTGTTGTCATTGGAACTGGGGTCCCTTGTGAGCTCACTGTTACTCAATAAATGCTGAGACTGGGGAAAGACACAAATATGCTCGTCTACGTTGTTGACATAAACAGCTGGGACGGCGGAGAGTGTACTCTAAGTAGGTTTTAAATACATACAAAACAGAACACGGCTAAAGTGGGCCTGTAAGTGTGGGTTCATGTCTTATAAGTAACCAATTCCTGCTTTCCTCCCCATTGATAGTTACCTGACATACAGACAAGAGTTTTGAGATAGTTTATTCTCTTTAACAGTTTAATTCCTTAAAATTGTGTGTGTGTGTGTGTGTCTTTCCAGTTCTGATCTCTACAGTTTGCAGTATAATCTTCAAGGAGGTAAAGAAGCACAGAAGAGCACTGCTGAGATGCCAGTGTGCCGGTCACCGTCAGGGTCTCATAGAGAGGACACAACGGATGCTGAAACAAGAGTAAATGCTGACATGACGAATGGAAGTAGCACAAAGCTATTACAGCACACATAACTGAGGAGAGAGACTGTCCGCCCTTCTCCATTTCCTCACTCTTCCCCTGTTCCTCTATGGACACTGAAAATACTTGTAATCAAGCAGAGATCTGAGATTTGAATGGAGCAATGAGAATCATGCAGGATGGCAGCAGACAGCCCTGAGCAATCAGTACCTCAGTTATGGGTACAGTTTACTCCAGGAGCTCTCACTACTCCTCAGATGACCCCTCCCTAGTCTGGTGGGAGCTAGCATAGTAATTCCATAACATTTTCCTATTTTCTAACTGTAAACGGCCATGGGAAGACAGTCATTGGGTTTCGGATTGAATGGAAATGCCAGCCATTTTGTTCTTTCTCTCAGCACCTGTGGGGCTACGCATTCAATCACTGCCAAGCTATAGTCATCAGGAAGAGCACCAGTCACTGTGCTCCCTGTTAGCAAGCCCCCTTCTAGATAAAGCACTCTGAGCCCACCATTCGGAAGCACTCATGGGTGGAAAGTTAGCTCATCAATTGACCTTCCTATTTATTTGTTCTTCTAAGCCAAAGCTTACCCCTGACCAATGCCTGCCCTTGATACATTGCAGTTGAGGCTGGTGTTAGAGATCAAAATGTAATATTCAAAGACTCATCAGGCAGGTTAATTACCATTTACTGTCACAAGTCGTCATGAGGGTAATGGAAAGTTATATGGGAGCATAGGGGACTTTTTATTAAGATTTTGATTGAAAGTCACATGTATGTCACCACACCCAGGAACGTCTCATACACACACACACACACACACACACACACACACACACACTCACCCCATTCACATGAACACTTACCATTTTCCCTCTCGCAACAATCTGAATCCTTCATTGATTTTTGGGAAAGGCAACCTATGGGTTATAAGAGGATCTATGTTGATTTTTTTTTGTATGTAGTCAGTTACTAGTTTAGGGATGTCATCTCTGGTTTTATACCCTGTAGAAGGAAAGGACAAAATTAATTAGATGTGAAACATATCAAATTTGTCTGAAGACTCCAGTGATAATTATTATAATTAATAATCTATAATACATTTAATAATTTATAAAATTATCAATGTGTTTATGGGTGCAGTAAGTCGTTCATTACCCCACTGATTCTTTACCCAAGTGTCAAAGAGGTTTGTTCCATAGAAGGATCCAGTCATGGGCAGAATTATGATTACCAGGGCCATAGGAGAGCCCTCCAACCTGACACTCTCATGGTTATAACTCATGTACCTAAAGCTCTTCTTTATCTTCAGGGCACTAACCATTTCCTGCAACACCCGCTAGCTGACTGATCTGGGTTGCCAGTCTCACTTCATTCAAGATTCAGAGATTAACTTAGATCAAATCAGATGGAGAGTGAACACTATAGGAAGTAGTTAGTGTCCTGAAAACAACGGAGAGACATGGGCCGATGGGCTGTGAGCATGATTGCATTGAGTCTATTATTTCTGTTCTTTTCTTTTACAGAGGAAAAAAATACCAGCACGGACTCATGTGAAATCATACATCCAATGGCCTAAGGTCCTCCCGGGAGACTCACCTCCTAAAGGACCACAGAACCTATCAGCAGCACCATCCTGGGGGACCTTTAACTTACACACCTGAGGGACATTAAGCATCTATACCACAGACACAATACAATATCTGACTATTGCACAACCAGTTGGTATGCAGGTTTTTCACTAGCCTAGAAACCTGTTAGCATAAAACTGGAAAAAGAAGGCTATGTCTGTTACAGCTTCTTTCATTTATAATGAAATAATTCCTGTTTTTTCATAACATTTTTTATTATTTGGGAATTTAATAATTCTTTTAAAGGGACTAAGTTTATTAGTTTTATTCATTAGTAACTGAGAACCAACGTTGAGTATCTGGTCTACCTCTACAGCATGCTCTCACGCCATTACATGTGCACATATACACACTTGGTGTTGTAAATAGCACCAGGAGACACACACAGCACACAGCCAGAAGGTTTGGGAATAAACTGTTTGTAGATTTCAACATTGGGGTTACAGTAGCTGGTGAAAATAAAGGCACAAAATTGAAGTCTGGAAATAGGACAGCCAGGCACAAAACTGGTAAACCTGGACACCTGGAGAGAAACACACTGACTTTTGCAGCAGTTGTGTGGGATTCTAGGGTCCTCCTAAAAGCAAGGAGGAGCCTCTAAGGTAACATAGTGCTTGACAGGAAAAGAAACTACACAACTTGGAGGATGTCAGTCTCCTGAGAGGAAGGCAGCAGAGACTCTTGTCTGGGGTCAGGAAGAGCTTGAGGCCATTGGCCCAGTGACAGCCCAGCGGGCAATCTTTCCCCTGATGTTTGCTTCCCAGCTTCTCTCTCGCTGAGTGGGCACTGCTCCTGCTGCAGACAGAGTAGACCTTGGTGCTGAGCCAGAAGGCTGTACCCAACAGCCACAGGCATGGGTCTGAATCCTATGCCACACACTTGAGGTCATCCTGGCTATACAAATCCCCTATCTTCCTGTTTGATGTGAATTTCAGTTTCTTTTTCCTGTTGCTCTGATAAAAAATATCCTGACTTTGGCCGGAGAGATGACTCAGTGCTAAAGAGCACGAGTGTCTCTTCCAGAGGAACTGGGACTAATCCCTAGCCCTCACATAGTCGCTCATGACCATCTGTAACTTCAGATTTAGAGGTTCTGAGACCCTCTTCCATCTAAGCTTTGAGGGCACCAGGCACACAAATGATGCATATATAGACATGCAGCAAAACACTCACACATAAAAGTAAAAATGAAAAAAAATCTTAACAAAAAGCAAAACAAACAACTTTTTCTTATACATTAACTACCCACAGGTGTTTTTTTTTTTTTTTTTTTTTAACCTAAACAGAAAATGGACAAAGATAGATGGTTAGCTGTAAGGACATGGGTTAGTTTGGGGAGTTTTACAAAGTNCTCACTCTGTAGACCAGGCTGGCCTTGAACTCAGAAATCCACCTGCCTCTGCCTCCCAAGTGCTGGGATTAAAGGCGTGCGCCACCACTGCCCGGCCGAGGAAATTTTTATAGTGGAAGACAGGTCAGTGGAAACATTCTCTTTGTTATGTGATCAGTTGGGCAGTAATCCAACTTAATATTCCACTTACCCAAAAGCACGTCAAGGGATAATGGAGAGGGTCCCAGAGATTCCAGCCAACAAACAAACACACATTTCCACTAAAGCAAATCCAAGACACTTTGGTTATCTTTGGCAGTCTTGGGCCTCATGCTTTCTTGGGATGTGGGTTACCATAACCAATACTTCAACTGATGGCTTATTTTTACTGGTAAATGCTTTAATGCATATATTTTTCATTTAGTTCTCACTCTATAAGAAAAGCTACTGCTCACCCAGGACTGGGACTAAGAGTTTGAATGACTTGCTTATGGGTAATGCCCATTGAGAACTCTGACAGCTAAAAGCCAATTTTTTTCAATTCCAGACCTTAAATTAACAATCATCAATCAATCAATCAATCAATCATCAATCACCAATGACCAGTCATCAATCATCATGCTTGCTTGAGCACCCTGGTTAAGGCCAGGGTATAAGATAATATGAACTGTGCTAATAATGACGGCAATGCTAGTCATACTTAATTTCTTGCATTTATTTCCTTACTTTTTAGGCAAGGTCGCCTAAAATGTCGCCCTGGCTACCCTGAAACTTAGTCACTATGCAGATCAGGGTAGCCTTGAACTCACAGAAATCGACTTCCCTCTGTGTTCCTAGCACTTGCAGTAAGGCATGTGCTATGACATCCACCGCAGTTCTTCGAATTTTAATAAAGTAAAATTAAACACAAGTGACTGACTCATCATCCTTCTGGTCCCTCTAGCCATATTCTGAGTGGTCAATAGCCACATGTGACCAGAAGTCACTGCATTAGACAACACGGCCTCAGAACATTTAACACTGTACAAGTTCCCCGAGACATGGTAGGCTTGGAAGCATATGGGGTATGACCAGTGATGGAATCGAATTTGGAGGTATTTAGAGAAGAGAGGATGAATTGTGACCCACATTGTAATGATCTGTTTTGTTTTAAGATAGAAAAGTAGTCTGAGGATCAAGGTGAGAATGCAGGGACCAAATCAGTGATATATTCCTCTTTATGGAGTAGTGGTCCATATCCCATCCATGGCTCCAGTACAGAAAGTCAGGGTCCCAACGGGCACCTTCCATAACTTGTCAGTGTTAGACTGGTACTCTGCTTGCTTCTACAGGGGCACACTATTTTCAGGAAGATAGATTTATCCTTTTTCGGAAGTTGGAATAGGGTCTTTCTGTGTATGTCTGACTGCCTGGACCTCACTGTGCAGTCTGGGCTGGCCTTGACTGTGTGGCAGACGTCCTGCATCTGCATCCTGAGTGCTGGCTTGCAGGCATGAGACTCCATGCCCGCCTCACCTATCATTTTTGATACACTGCCTTGTCTTCTACTTCTTCCTGTCTTCCTTCCTTGTTTCCTTCCAAAGAGCATGCAGGGGAGGGTTAGGGTTCTGAAAGAGAGAGGAAACGGAAAGGCCTACCTCCCAAAACAGAAGATTTTAGGGTTCTCCCGGGGAGAAGCACCGCTGGGTCAAAAGAGAGCTGGGAACCGGTCGGAGGTACTCCCATAATCACACACACCCCGTAGCTCCTATTGCATGACTTCAAAGCCGCAACCTAAACACAGAAACAGACTGGTTAATATCTCAGTAGCATTTACACATACATGTAAATTGTAACTGGCCTGATAGAAGTGAAGAGGTTCTAAAGAGTCCTGTGCACCCCTTCATCACACAAGCATACTATTGAAACAAGTAACCTCAAGGAAATGGGTGTTTTCTCATGAATCTCATGCTAGGAGAAGAGAAGGGCACCAGCCAGAGGGGAAACTTGTCTCCTGGAGAAAGATTTTACGCAGCTCTAACAGTTTGTTCAACTGCCTTACAGGATGAGACTGAAGCCCAGACAAGGATCGGCTAAAGGTAGGTGAGATCATGCGATGACCAGGACTGCTTAGATGTGTGTATCTGTTTGAACCTTGCTCTCACTTCAGGACCTGGAAGATGGATTTGGGGTCCTTTTGTCCCTCTTCCCAGTGTGACCACATTGAATAAATCTGCCTTTTCTGTTTTCTGCTTTTAATTTTGCCTTTTTAAAATTGGTTTATTGAGAATAGGTGGCCAGACATGACTGGGTACACAGTTTGTGTCCCACAAGTTGATAACAGTGACAATGCATGCTTTCGGGGGAATCAGGGAGACATTTTACGATCAAATAGCATGGAGTATGTTTGCTATGATACCTTGAGTGACCGGTCTGTTTAAATTCACTATGATTATTATCTTCAAACTTTAAAATGAAGATAGTGTTATTAATTATCTAGAAGGGTGATCTAAAAAATAGGATAGAATAGGCTAATAGCTCGGAACAATTCAAGGCATATCAATGTGCTCAAAAATGCTAGGGAAAAATTTATAGCCCTACATTAGGTCTACAGAGGTATAGAATTGTGCTCTGGGCTCAATTTGCAACACTCCTCCCAAATAAAACAAATTACAGGAAAATCTCTTCTTTCTGAAGTTAATGTGCTAATGTGTTGTGCCCAAGACACACACCATGGTTTCAATGAGTCCAATGGCCTCAAAAGCAAAGTCAACACCAACTCCCGTCATTTCCTTCACCACCTCGTGCACAGGCTTCTTCAGCTTGTTAGGGTTGAGACAGTCGGTGACCCCCAAGGCTCTCGCCCGAGGAAACTTCTGCTCATCGATGTCAACCCCGATGATTCTGCATGCACCAGAGGCTTTGCAGGCCATGACGATGGCAGAGCCAATCCCTCCGAGTCCAAAAACCACACAGGAAGAGCCAGGGGTGACCTGGATTTTCAAAGGATAAACAAACCTTTGTTAGACTTTCAACAGTGATCTTGTATTAGTAGGGAATAAAGAGAGCGAGAAAGCCCTTCGGTTTTGTCCATGATGAAGAAGCCTTCCAGCTATGTGGCTCCTCCTTGACTATGTAGGCAGCCACTGGAAAGAACATAGGAAGAACTATGACGTCTCACCTGAGCTGTGTTAAACACAGCTCCAAAGCCTGTTGGCACCGCGCAGCTCATGATACAGACTGTGTCCATAGGTGCACCAGCATCGATCTTCGACACGGCAATCTCATCCACCACAGTATATTCCGTGAACGTGCTGGTCCCCAGAAGATTATAGATTTTCTTCCCTCTGCAGGTAAATCTGCTGGTTCCATCCAACATTAATCCAGTTGGAGAGAGAATACTGAGCAACAACAACGGAAAAGAAAAAGACATTATCAGGGTTGTGCCAAACCCTGTCAAGGAAAGCGAATGAGGTGAGAAGTCAAAGAAATTGAAACTGACTTTTCTTTCTCACAGAAGTTGCCCTTAGGGTAGAGGCAGTAGAAGCATTCTCGACATTCTGGAAGAGGGAACATTAAGACTTTATCTCCTGAAGAAAAAGAATAAAGAAAGTTATGGGGAAAGTCATGACAGGCCTGAAGTACAGTCAATACTACTGGGAACTGTTTTTGGCAGGTGTCATCAATTTGTCATAAGAAGAGTTGCATGTAGCATTGTACTTGAAGTTAATTATCATTTCACCATGAGATTAATTAATCAATTTTAATATAAATAGATCTGCAAGATAAAAAAAGAACTTGGGTATTCACATCTCACGACATTGAGGTTCAAAGGTAAGAGATAGTTACACGTAAGAGTGACCTTAATATTGGTGATATATAAAGACTTGTTGTCTATTTGGCTCAATGTTCCAGGAGAAAAGTAGAATTAGACCTTAGTAGAATTCGATATTTATTGGAAGAGTGGATTATACGTGAGCTAAATTAAAATCAGTACTCATTATGAGGTGTTGTAATGTTGAGAAAAGACAGCTTGTGCCCTTAACCCTGTTTAGCTAAATTAGTTAAACGAGGTTTAATTGATCTTTTTCAGAATATCTATTTCTTTATACATGATTGAGATCGGTCTGTGCCCTGCCTTGAGGTCCTCTGTAAAACTGGGCTTTCAGATTGATTGCCCCAAAGACTTGACTTTACAAGTAGCCTTTGACTCCTTTGTGAGGATGGAGGGTGATGACTCTGCTCCTAAGAGAACACAGGAAGAGTACCATAGGGTAGACCTCACCCCTCCCAAAGCCTCTGTTTATTTGCATTTCCTTCAGTTTTCCAGCTTTGCCTCTTAGGTCCCTAGAAATTTCTTGCCGCTGCAACCTACGTATATACTCATTCTGTAGTCCATACTCTTCAACACACAAACAAATGCATTTACTGTGTGGTGTGTAACATGTCATCAGAGAGTTCAGATTAGAAATGAGGATGGGAATCAACAGCTCCCGTTTGCCTCAGCCAGTGCTTGATAGCAAGGCAGTCAACAATGTCTAGCAAATTTGCTGTCAAGAAAACTGCTGTATCATGTGAACATATTGTTATTCTGTCTATTCTGACATTGTGGAAAGAAACAAATATGTTCACCCATATCTCTGACATAGCATGCTCACAGTACACATGAAGGAAAACAAAAATATCTATGACAACGATAATCCTAATGATATTATCAAGCATTTGAAACCTGAAGTTCTGTAGCATGGGGAAGGTAAATATAAGTTCTAGAAGAAACTCTTACACACGATGCAACTCTGCACACTTAAAAAGATTAGGGCACATGGTGTGTGTGTGTGTGTGTGTTATGTGTGTGTGTATACATGCATAGAAAAGGGTTCTGTAACCACACAAAGTCTATGTTTACCAATATTCTGATACATTGTATATATTGTAATTCTTAGTTTATTCTCCAGTAGGCTGGTGTGAGGAACACAGTCTTGTGCATGGTAGGCAAGTGTCACACCACTGAATTCTGCCTTCAGTCTGGTATTCCGAATCCCAGGCTGCCTATAGCTTGTACTATATCTGGTGTCTCGATGAAGTTTGATGGTTTTTGTCAATACGTGATGAGCTTTAAAACTCTTTTTTGTCTTTGTTTTTTTTATTTTAGCCCTGGCTGTCCTGGTACTCACTATGTAGACCAGGCTGGCCTCTCACACTTAAGAGATCTGCCTGCTTCTGCCTCCCAAGTGCTGGGATAAAAGGTGTGCACCACCACACCTGGCTTGAGTTCTGAGATCTTTATTTTACCTTGGGGGAAGAATCAGAGTAGGAATTAGGAAAGGAATTGGCGCTATATTGTAAAGAATGGAATCTGTCTCTATATAGAGATAGGCCCTTGTCTGATCCTATACGAGCTAATACACAGGGCACCCAAAGGTTCACCCAAAGGTAGTGTGCTTTTCCTTTCCAGAATGCCTGAAGCATAATGCTATCCCTAGCAGCTAACCCATCCTGAGACCTGGGGTCTGCTCATCTGTCTGAGGCCAGCCTAGGAAGACCTGACTATTTCTTCTTTTCCCTCAGATGCTGGCCATCCATCGCCTACACATGCTCTTGCACTTGATGCTTTAATGCGTTAGGGTTCGTTCCCTGCTCTTTATTCTAGAGCGCTCCTCTTTGACTTGTGACCGGGAGGCTGACCTCCAGACTGTCTCAGCACAAGCAACCTGACTCTTGTTCCTTCTCTTCTTCACTCCTCCTCTCCTTCCCAGCTTGCCTGACCTGAGGTTCCCCTTCTAGTCTCCAATACACTGTCTTCACACTCCCATTTGAGTCCAGTCTTTGTCCCCCAAGCTTGCTTGTGATTGCTCTTGAAGTCTTTCTGTTAATAAAACTAAACACATCAAGAGGGACACTGACTTCTCAGTTATCACGTGACCGCTCTGCTGGGACTCCCTGAGATTTCTGGGAGCACCGTTCTCCTGCCTGTTAATGTTTTAATTGTCAGAGAAGCCGAACCCACTTCTGCACCCCTAGATGGCATCAGTATCATGCCTCGTTACCCACCTGGCTTTACAGTGGTCACACCTGGTCCAATACTCTCCACAACTCCAGCTCCCTCATGGCCCAGGATGACAGGAAATGGTGTTTTCATCTTCCCTTCTAAGGTATGATTATCAGTGCCACAGATCCCCGAGGCTATAATCTGAAAGATGAAAAAAATAATTGGATATAAAATGCTTGGTGTCAGAAAAACAAGCTCATTGTGTTCTCACTAGTAAGTGGATCTTGGCATCAAATTCTTAGTTTTGCATGTTTAACATGGAAAGTTGTAGAATCCAGTGTACGGGTCGGTTTTTATCAACTGGATGTAACCTAGAGATAACAGGGAAGAGAACATCTTAATTAAAAAGATGTTTTTCAACAGATGGGCTTGTATTAAAGTCTGTGGATGTGTTGTCTTGGTAACTGAGGTGGGAGGGTCCTGTATACTGTGGACGGTACAATCCTGGGCTCGCCATGAGTTGTATAAGAAAGCAGGATGAGCAAGGCATTAGTGGGCAAGTGAATAAGTAGCTCTCCTCTGTGGCCTCTGCTTCAGTTCCTGCCTTTAGTTCCTGCCCCCATTTCGCTCAGTGATGCAGTGTCATCTGAGAGTGGTAAGATAACATAAAGCCATTCCTTCCCAAATTGCTTTTGATTCTGGTGTTTTATCACAGCAATAGAAATCCTAACCAATACACCAGGAAAATTAAAAGAAGCCACTAGAGGGAGAGGGAAGAAATGCTTTAATGGGAGAAGGAATAGTAGATCATAGGCAGAAGTGAAAGGGGGATAATGAGAGGGGTGTTTAAGTGTAGAGGGAGAAAAGAAGGTAGGGCAGAGTAGGGAGTGGGGCAAGGATAATTAACTCTAAGGTTATTCTACATAGCCATGTAAAAAGCCATATGGAAACATATTATTTTTGTAAGCTTTCTGAAAGTGTAAGTGTAAGTGTGGGTGTGTCCTCCCAGAAGCCATAGGTTGCCAATTAAAAAGTCCAGTGCCAGGTCTGGGGTGCCCCCCCTTGAGTTGTTGGTCATGGGTGTCTTGGGGACCCCTCAAGCAGCGTTAGCTGTTGAGATAGCTCCTAGCTGTTCAGCAGGAACTTGCTGGTCAGATTCCTATTCCTGAAAACACCAGAGCCATGGGAAGTTAAGCTGGTTCTGACTGGGATGCTTTCTTGCTGCTGGTTTACTTTTGTAGCACTGGAGGGTTCTATGTGTGGAACTGGGAGAAAAAAGTCACCAACAGTTTTACCTCTGAACTCTGCAAGCTGCAGCAATGACCGAACTGGTGGGATATGCCCATGGGTGACATGCTATGGGGGTGATCAACCACTTTCTGATTGCATTTAAGGCCCACTCCACAGGAGGGAAAATGTGCCTGGTACCATAACTCTGGCCAAAAACCCATGACTGGGAGCGCATAGGCTCCAGAGGTAAACCTGTTACTACTGTTTTATTGCTAACTATACATCATACCGAACTGTCCTCAAAAGACATATATATATATATATATATATATATATATATATATATATAGACTCATAGATGAGTGCAACTCACACTTCTTTCTGCTGTGGATGATAGTTAATGAAGAAACTCACAGTTGGTCAAGGTGCAGATAGTGTGTGTCACACATCCTTCTGTAAATGGGACACCAATGTCACACAGCTCCCCAAGGCTGGGGCAATATTGTGGAAGAGGGGTTGGAAAGATTGTGAGAACCCAGAGTTTGGGGACGACCAGGGAGAAACAGTGGTTTCTGGACACCAGGGCCACTGTACTCACAGCAGCTGTGGCCATTTAACATCCCAGGAAGCAGGGTTCACAAGCCCTCACGCCTAGCTGAGGAGCCATTGAATCATACCTTTAGGGGCATGATCCTTGGCAGGTCAACCGTGCCCCAGGGGATGGCTCCACACCATGCACATAGGAGCAGCATAAACCTGACCCTGTGGGGTGTTACGAAAGAAACAGCATGACGCAGGGAGAGGATGGAGGAGGCGGGCTGTGAATCCATGAGGAGTTAAGAGTGGAGTGAATATGACCAAAATATACTATGTGCATGTATTAAAAATACCTGGCTATAAAAATCATTGAGTCTTTCAGAGAAAAATATGGCACATCTTCAAGTCTAGAGGCAGAGTACGCTCTCTAATGCCAGGCCACACTGTTTCACTTTCATGATTTTATTGTGCCCAAAGAAAACAGTGACGATACTTCCTCTTGTCTTCATGGTTTTGCCCAGAATGCCATATGAATGGCAAAACCACTGAATTCTGTCTGGTGCTTTGCTACAAAGTTAAACATTCTATGGGCTGTGGTAAAGCAGACACCTGGGAACTTTATAGTCTGTTTTGACCCGTGACCTCACATAGTTGAGGGAAGTCTGGGTGAAATTGCAAAGCTCTCCCTGCCTCCCACAGCAAGCAAACTGGCTCAACACCCAGGCTGTTTGGACAAGTGCCTCATCCTGCCTGCTGTTTCATGATACAAAGTAACGTGCAGGAGGGAAATGGAAAGGCCTTTGAAGGAGTCTTCAAAGACCCTTTTATGGCATACAACTTTCTTGCCTTTTTCCATTGTTTCTTTTCTCTAGCTGTTCCAGTTTCCAAAGGTCAGTTAGTTTTCCTCCAGGGTAGAGAGATTCCACAGCTGGATGCGTTTGGAGACGAGTCCAATCAGTTTCAGAGTGTATATTTCACTTGGAACATGTTGACAGTACCAAGTTTTATCTAGACATTCTCTTTATTTTTATTTTATTTTATTTTTTCTGGCTAGCAGCAATTGATCCTCGGAGCTTCCCAAATTCTTTGTAAAACTGCTATTCTCTTTTGGCAATCTGATGGCTCACGTTGGTGTTCATTTCCTTTCTTCCTCTGGGCTCTTTGGGGGATGGGAGATACCTATCTGTTTCCTTGGTCTGTTTATTCAGGCCTTTGGTCCAAGTAGCTGACCTACACTCCCATCTCTCTGGATACTTTTGTTTATTTGTTTGCTGCTCTCAAATGCCCACTCTGGCTGGTCTTCAAGGAAATCAGCCTTGTCTGGTTCACAGCTTTCTATTTCCTGAGATTCAAGAGAGCTTAGCACGGACTATCGTTTCTTTGCTTGTTTTCTTTTCTGTGTGGAGCTTGCTGCTGCGTGGCTCGTGGAATTTCCAGCTCTCTCTTAATTGCTTATCACCAAGATCTCTGATGTGGATTTGATGTGGTTTGCCCCTCAAGAGGTTCACATTCTCGACTCTTGGTCCCCAAGGTAACAAGTATGGACGGCTAGCAATGCTTTGGATGGATGGCGTCTAGTGCGATACCCTCATGATTGGCTTAATGCCTTTCTCAAGAGGTTAGTTAGACGGAGAGGCTTGTTGAGATGGTTCATCAGTTAAGAATGTTTTCTGGCCGGGCAGTGGTGGCACACGCCTTTAATCCCAGCCCTTGGGAGGCAGAGGCAGGCGAATTTCTGAGTTCGAGGCCAGCCTGGTCTACAGAGTGAGTTCTAGGACAGCTAGGGCTATACACAGAAACCCTGTCTCGAAAAGCCAACCAACCAACTAACCAACCAACCAAACAAACAAAAAGAATGCTTTCTGCTCCTGCATTGGACCTGCATTTGTTTCTTAGCACCCAAGTTAGGAAGCTCACACCTGTCTATAGTTCTAGCTTCAGTGTATCAGATGTCATTTGTGCCTTCTAGGGGCACATGAGTGTACACAGATACACAGACATGGACAGATAGACACACATACATGTTTGTGCACATACACACACTTTAAAAATGAAATACATCTTTAAAAAGGAGACTGGATTAAGTCTCAGGGGAAAAAAATTAGGTCTGGCAAGACTGGATTAGTTACCAAGAGAGTTAAATCCTCCTCTTCCCCGACTCCTTGTGAGAGCATGCGCTCCTTACTGAAAGCCAGTTACAAATGAGCAACGGACTCTTGAACTTGAAACTGTCAGTTAAACAACCTTCAAATGAACAGCTGTATTATAGTAACAGAAATCAGACCCAAGCAGTTCTTTTTTTTTTTTTAATTATTATTACTTCTCAAGATATGAGTCCTGCCACACTCTTTCCCAAACAAAGCTAGCCCCATTAGCAGAGCTGTGGAATGCTGAGGCCTCTAACTTGCCTCTTCCCATGGCTAGAGCATCTATGTAGTGTAGTAGAGTCATGGTAACGGCACATATCCCGCTAAAGTGACATCTTTACCCTATGGGCAGGGCAACGGGAATATGGGCTCTTTCTATAAACTGGATTGTGTACCTTTTACATATAGTGACCCCAATCAGTCCCTAATATAATAGCATTTGGAGGCAGAAGCCTTAGAGGTAGCCAACCTCAGATGAAGTCCCGAATTCAGAGCTTCATGGTGAGGTTGCTATCTTTATGAAGAGAGACCCAGATCTCTCTCTCTCTCTCTCTCTCTCTCTCTCTCTCTCTCTCTCTCTCTCTCACACACACACACACACACACACACACACAGCAAGAAGATGAACATGTATCTAAGCCAAGATGAGCGCTTTCACAAGAACTCAGTCATGCTGGTACCCTCATCTGGGAGACTTCTAGACTCTGGAACTGTGAGAAAACAAAGCTCGTTTAAAGCACATGGATGATAGTATTCTGTGATGGCTGCTGGAGCAGACTCAGTCCTCACCTGGCCCTGACTACTACAAAATGTTTCCAACTAATGAGAATGGGAGAGGAAAGTGGCTGATTCATCCCTGGTATCATCTATCTGTCATACCTGGAGTGGAGAGTCCCTGGATGGACCAGTGTGAGAGAGTGAGTTCAGACCCCTTAGTCACTCCCACTGGGAAAGGCTATTTTTTAGTGATGTCTAGGAGTACTACAGATGGTGTTTGTCTCACACTATCAGTTTCTTGGGCTCACAACTGGGATCTGAGAGCATGGTGTCTCTCATGCGACAAGGGCCTCCCTGCTGTGACAATAGGGTAAGCTGCAGATGAATGTGCGCGATACAGAGTTGGGTGGTGACAGAATCACGCTTTTATTAGGGGCCTGTAAGTACTCTCTTCCTACAGTCACAGCTTTAATCCATTCATGAGGGCAATGGCCCTATGATCTACACCCTTACTTTTCAGAGGCATTGTCAGACTATTGTATTGGCAACTACACTTCAGCACAAGTTTTGGAGGACACCTATAGCTATCAAATGGCTATATATCAGCCTAGCTCTATAGCTACCAAATGGCTATATATCAGCATTGCTCCATAACTACCAAATGCCTATATATTAGCATAGCTCAGTAACTGTGGGAGAAGCAGGTTTCAGAACCAATAATTTTATTGACTTGTACAGATCTTACGTATGTGTATGTGTGTACATGTATGCATGAGCTTTCTTGTGTGTGCATATATACACAAGATTCTCTCTCTCTCTCTCTCTCTCTCTCTCTC
>NC_034593.1:125854123-125866981 GCF_900095145.1 Mus pahari | reverse complement strand
CTCTGTGTGTGTGTGTGTGTGTGTGTGAGAGAGAGAGAGAGAGAGAGAGAGAGAGAGAGAGAGAGAGAGAGAAGAATTTCCTCCTTTGTGTGTATGTGTTTATAGTGAGTGTATGTGTGCATGTACATGCGCTTGTGTGTGCGTACACATGCACAAGCCAGAAGCAGAAGCTCCTCTCTCTCTCTCTCTCTCTCTCCCTCTCTCTCTCTGAGACAAGGTCTCCCAGTGAAACAGAAGCTCATCCCTTTGGTTACCCCGGATGGCCAGATAGTTCTGGGGATCCTCCTGTCGCCAACTCCTGGCTACAAATGTATGCCTCCTGCTTACATAACAAGTACTGTACCCACAGAACCAACTCCCCAGTTTTACTTTTAAGTCTAAAAAGCAATAGTATTTTTTAAAATATTACTGACCACTTGGTATTTATATATCTTCAGTTTGTGACATTTTAGTAGAATGCAGCAACCCACTTGACTATTACTATATGCTAATATCAATCTGTTAGGAATCAGAGGAAGTCTTAACTTTAGTATAGACTACTGTTTATTTCCTAAATTATAAAATCATTGCAAATACACATATACACAATCCACACCTACTCAACAGACCATCATTCGTATTTACCTTAACTCGAACCTCGCCAGTCTTTGGTGGATCAACTTCAACCTCCTCAATGGACAGCGGGGCATTAGTGGTCCAGGCAACAGCTGCCCGGCATCTGATCACCTAAATGCATACAGAAATGAAGTTATAAGGTGGCCTTACTGTTAATGAGCTACAAACAGGTGGGATGTGGCGTTCAATTCGCATCCACTGTCCAACCAACCATCCTGCTTGTGTCTACTTACTCATTGGAGACAATCATATCTATATTTTACATCTGTCTGGTTTAGATAAAAATTGAAATAAAATGTTATAATGGGAGATGAGTTCACATCTATACATATATGTGTATGTATATTTAAATGCGCACATATACAGGGGAAATATACATTCTTTTAGCTCCAGAGAGCTGATTGGAATTCTTAGTTGGTTTCTCTGTATTTAAAATGTCACAGCGTATTAATGTTGGTTCATGAAATCCAATTCTGTTCTCTGAATTAAATCTCTGCATTACAGATTCTAATATTAATTACTTACTTAGAGAAGATTATAATCTGTCACACAAAGAATATTGTTAGAGAACATGAACATTACCTTGAAAGTAAAACAAGAGTCATAATCCATTTTATTTTTCTAACCAAAGTGTGTCCTAGTGAAATATAGTCTAGATCATTTAATTTACCACTATAACTTTACTTCCTCTACCCTTTAGCATGTATTCAGTTTAGCCTGTAAATCTCCACACAGCTCAGTTTTCTGTATTGATTTTCCTTTATAGTAGATATTTTGAAGATACAAATTTAAACATTATATTTCATTTTTTAACTCCTCAGGATTGACTAAGTTGTTTGTTTCTTTAGTTTTTTTAATACAAAAATAAGGGGGAACGCAGCCCCCCACAAGTGCAAATTATGCAGTTTTCTGAACTTAGGAAAACAGTAAGGATAAGCATAAGTGGACTGCAGTGGAGGAGCCTCACCCCAGGAGTAACACCTCGGTGATCATAGTATCTCCCCTTTTGGTCAAGTTTCTACATTTTTTCTTTAATTAATAGCAGGTCTTATTTTATCGTAATTTTGATAGTAATGTTCTAAAACTGACTTGCAAATTATAGTTCTTCATTTGTGTAAATCGAGTTCTCAACAGAGCCTTAAATTGTAACACGCACACACACATGCACACACACCCGCACACATGCACACACGCACACGCACACACACACATGCATACGCACACACACACATGGACACACACATGCACATGCACACACATGCACACACACATGCACACGCACACATGCATGCACACGCACACGCACACACACACATGCATACGCACACACACACATGGACACACACATGCACATGCACACACATGCACACACACATGCACACGCACACATGCATGCACACGCACACGCACACACACACATATATAAATATAATTATGACCATTCAGGAGATTATGTTCTAAGAGCAAACCCTGACTTACATTGCCAGATGTTTTTGTGGCAAGGCTGGCTTGTTCCATCTTTGCTTCTGGAAGGTTTAGACTGGAGAGCTCTTCTGTCTCTAGCCGTTACCTGCTGGACTGAGCACAAATGTTCTCTTATGTTCCCCAGTGACTCAGCAGTTATGCACTAACCAGGGAGGGAGGAGAAGGGGAAGAGAGAAATGAAAAAATCCAAAGAGAGAAGGATAACAGAAGGATGAAGCCGGCGAGGAAAGCTGAGAAGGAAAGATGGTGGAGCAGAAGCAGAAGAGGAAAGGAAGTGGGTGTTTTAAAAGAAAGAGATGAAGGAAAGATAACATATTCTGCCCCGAAGCGTTTGCACATCCTGCCTTCCGACCCTGCACACCACTTTTAGGTGACATGTTTTCAACCATTCCTTTCTGGATAAGCTGATCAAACTTCCTAAAGATTTATAGGGTTAGCTTGTCCCAAGGTTCAAACAAGGGTTCCTGTTTCTGAGGCTCTGAGTTTGTGGATGGGCTGGGGGATTATGAAGAGGGATGTACGAAACTGTGAGGAACGAGAAAAAAATTAGACAGAAAAGTATAGATTGATGACGGGTGTTGGGGTAGGGGCGGGTGTACGAGAGAGTGAAATTAAACAGGTTGTAGTAGATCTACCTGCTTCTACCTGCCGAGTGCCAGGCGTACGGGAGTGTCCTACCAAGCTCTGCAGATTTAACACCTTGAAAGAGAAACACATCAAGCATTAATACAAGTGAGAAATCAAGAACCATCAAAAACACACTCATTATGTTTTAAACTGGCACAATCAATGAAAAGCAATTATTATTATTTTTTTGACAAATATTTTCTAGGGAAGTACGAAGCACAGATCTACTCACCTCAGAGAGTGAATGCAGGGCAGACTGAAGTAACGACTGCACCGGAGTCTAACTTGTTGAACCACTGAGTTTTTATTGGTGTTCCTAACACGAGTGAAGCATCATTTGCAGGAACAAGGATTGCTTCAAAGCAGCCGCATCAGCGCCACCAGGCTGTATCTCTGGAACTCTCCGCCCGGCTTGCCCAGGAGTTCCACAGTCTCAGAGATGTCTCTGCACCTTGCTGGTCAGTCTCTCTTGAGCACTTGCTTACTGCTTCCACAAGCCTTGGGAAAGGTCATGGAGAACCTTGTAGGCTTCAGCTTTCGCAGACACGTGACGCTTCTTTCATCCTGACATTAGCCAGCCCTTCCTCTCCCTACTGCAGTGTTTCCGGTCACACGGAGTGGCTGTAATGAAGCCGAACTTTACGTTGGATATTTGCGGTAGCTGTCGAGTCCTCGCCATTTCCGCTCCTTTCATGCCCTCTCTCTGACTAACCGTAGGATGAATCTCGGGCAGTCTCAACATTAATGTTGCTGGCCAGGCTTCACCGCGAGCTTTCAAACTACTTATGTCCCTTCTTGAGATCCTGTCCTACTCTCCCCAGCAAGTACCATTTGGTCAGGAATCTTTTTCCTTCCTTCCTGGCGCATGTGTGACATGACCATCCACATTTGAATCAATTTCGTGTACAAATAAAAGCTAGCCTCTAATTGTAGCAGGTGGCTATTGGTTCCCGCAAGCACCGGTTTTGGCAGTGATCTACACACCCGAAGCCTTGCGTTACGCTGCCGACTGCTCCCAAACTTCTGTTTTGAACTGCCGCCTTCTGGCTCATGTCTTTGAGCTGGATTGCCACCTGAAGGCTAACCTGCATTTGGAGCTAGGCTGCTTATGGTTGCATTTGCTGAATCTAAGGAAGCCTCTTTTACTGATTGTAGAAGAAAGAAACTCAACTCAGTATGAATACATTCATTCATGTGGTAGTTAAAATGAGAAATACCTTTGAGGCTCCTGAATTCGAAGCTTTGATCCCCAGCTGGTGGGAATATTTGGGGGACATTGTTATGGAACCTTTAGGAGGTTGATCCTTGCTGAAGTACATCACCAGGATCCTGTGTGTGTGTGTGTGTGTGTGTGTGTGTGTGTGTGTGTGAAGGTTTATGATCCCACTCTGCTTCTTATTCTCTCCATGAGTCTTTCTCTGTTTCTGTCTCGTCTCCATCTCTGTCTCCGTCTCCATCTCCCTCTGTCAGCTTCATGAATACATCTGCCACCATACCATGCCTTCCTCACCATGATAAACTCTCCCTCTGGAATCCTCCCTCAAAATAAATGCTTTGTTCCTTAAACTGCTGTTGGTCATGGTGTTCTATTAACACTGCTCTTGGTCATTCAAGCCATTAATCTGTAGTAGAAATTACCAAATATGAAATAGAGTAGAACATGGTGTTCCTTGCTTTTGCCATCAAAATAGATGCCTTGCATGAGTTCCCTAGGGCTACAGCTCTAAAATGTCTCCCATAACAGTAAGTTAAAGGTTAAGTGGCTACAATTCTTCAGTCTAGTTAAAATGATAAGCATAGCACAATTAGAATCAAAACAATTCCTTTAATTATATATTGTACAAAAACTCCTTAGTGAAGCGATAGTTAGATGCATTGTTTCCTCCTTCATTTCCTGACTGTGATTTCTGACACAGTAAAACACACATTTGGTCTCTGTCTCTGGCTCCTAACACAGCACTCCTGATTTTCAGGAATTTTTTAAATGATGAATATGACATGCATAGAGCTCTTCACTCCCTGATAGGCTAGGGTATAGGAGAATGGGTTATAGGACAACGTGTGCTACTGAGGCAGCGCAGCAGGACTCCGGATAGTCTCAGTAGGACAGCTGGTCACCAGAAACCATGCCATGACTAGGGACTTGGAATGCTCAGTTTCACCTACTATCTTCTAGGGAGAAGATGGGTTGAAACATCAGATAATGTTCCCATCATGTCTATGCCATGATGATTCCTGTGGGTCAGGACACCTTGTAGGTTGGTGAACACACCCATGTGCTGGGAGCGTGAATTTAATTTAACAGGTCAGAGTCCCATGTTTCCAGGAACTGTTTGGATCTTGCCCTACAGCCTTTAATTTATTTTTTTTATATCTTTTTAATATCCCTTCTAATTAACCTGAAGTTGTTCTCTGAGTTCTGTGAGCTAGTACAGCAAAATATTAGGACTGAGGAAAGGTCACCGAGCCAGGTGATTTCACAATGTCAATGTCAAGGAGTACCTTGGCCATCCATTGGCCTTGATTAGCATCTGACATGGGAGGCAGCCTCATGGAACTGAGCTGTGGGCTTTGTGTTTAACTCTAGGTAGTTTGTATCAGAACTGAATTAGATTGTAAGAGACCAAGGTGGAGTCTATAGGGAGTTAGAGAATTGTCCAGTATAGAAACCTGACATGTTAAATGTGAGAAAAACATATGCCGACAGGGGATTACTATCTACAAAATAAAGAGAACTTAAAACTAAATACCAAATAATCAATATGTATATGAGCAGATGAACTATACAATTATCAAAAGAAAAATTATTCAAAGGACCACTAAGTACACGAGTAAATGTTCACTATCTTCAGTTATCAAGGAATTCCAATCAAAATTCCATCAAGGTTTCATCTTACCTCAGTCAGCGTGGCTCTCACTGAGAAGACAGATCACAAGCTAACTGCAGCAAGGACACTCTGGGCGGAGAGCCAGCACTCACTATTGGTGGAGATGTAAATCTGTGTACTCACTATGGAAATCATTATGAAGGGGCTTCATAAAAACTAGAAAAAGAGCTGTCCAGTGATCTGGCTCTCCGGCTCCTGGATATACTCAAGGGACTGTGACCACAGCACACCCGTGTTTCCCAGGCTCTGTGCACAGTACTCTAGATATGGAGTCAGCCCAGATGCCCACCACAGATGGATGGATAAAGAAAGTGTGAAATCTATCATCTACCTATGCTTCTGTCTGTCTGTCTGTCTGTCTGTTGGCCTTATTGTCATCTTTCTAGCTATCTATCACCACCTATTTATCTATCTATTTATCTATCATCTATTTATCTATCATACTCATCTAGTTACCGATTATCTCTTATCCGCCATGTTATCGATCATTATCTATTTATCTATTATATCATCTAATCTACTATCTGTCATCTATCTATCATCTATCTATTTATCTATCTACTATTATGGCATTAAGAAGAATGCAATTATATCATTTGTAGGGAAATATATAGAATTGGAGATCATCACACTAAATGAAATAATCAAGACCCCAAAAGACAAATGTTGTGTGGTTTCTCTCATTACAGAATCTCGGCCAAAAGAAAGAGTGTTGAAAGCAGGTGGAGGACTCTTTGGGAAGAGGAAGACAGTAGGAGTGGGAAGGGGATCAGGGGAGGGTAATGGGAGTGAATCTTATCAGAACATGTCATATACATGTCTAAGAATGTCACAGTGAAACCCATAATTGTGTACAATGAACAACCACTAATAAAAAGAAGCAACATTAGGTTAAAGGGTTCTTAACTCAGCTTTTCTTGTTCAGATTTGATACCTCATTTCCCTATATATTCTGTAGCTATCCCATTTGTTCTGATATAAAAAGCATGTTTTCTTGAAAGGACAATTCTCAACTTGATATGGAGAATCAACAAAGCCCAGGATAGCTAAAACAATCCTAAACAAGAAAACAACTGCTGGAGCTAGCACCATCCCTGATTTCAAGTTGTACCACAGAGTTATAGAAACAAAACCAACATAGTATTGGCATAAAAACAGACACCCTGATTCGTAGAATCGAACTGAAGACCCAGACATAAATCCACACACCTATAGATCTGGATTCTTTTTTTTTTTTTAAATAAAGAAGTCAGAAATACACACTGGAAAAAAGATAGTATCTTTCACAAATGGTGCTGGTCAAACTGGATATCTGCATGTACAAGAATGTAAATAGAACCATACTTAATACCTTTCACAAAATTCAAGTCCAAGTGAATCAAAGACATCAAAATAAAACCAGGTACATTGAACTTAATAGAAGAGAAAGTGCCTTGAACTCGTTGGCACAGGAAAAGACTTTCTGCAGTGTAAGCACTAATCAAAAATTAATAAATGGCACCTCATGAAACCTGAAAAGCTTACATAAGGCAAAGGACACTGTCATTAGGACAAAGCCACAGCTTACAGGATGGGGAAAGATTTTTTTTTTATCAATTCCTCATCCAGTAGAGCACTAGGATCTAAAATAATAAGAATTTATTATCAAGAAATTTCATTATCAAGTAATTTGTTATCAAGAATTTAACACCAAGGAGCTAGATAATTAAAAGCCCCAGAGATCCAATTTAAAAGGGGTACAGATCTAAACAGAATTCTCAGTCAAGGAAGAGAGGTCCACACCATGAGAGGGAAGCCATGCCGACACTGCTTGGATAACCAGGAACGGGAGACTGGATTACCCAGAGACCTAGCATAGAACCAAATACAACTGGTATTTCTGTAAAAACGAGAAACCAATGAAATGATTCCTAACGATATTCTGCTAACTCATCAATCAGTCCTTGTCCGGTCATCATCAGGAAAGATTCCCCGGCAGCAGATTGGAGCCAAATGCAGAGACTCACAGACAGACTTTATTGAGAGAGAGAGAGAGAGAGAGAGAGAGAGAGAGAGAGAGAGAGAGAGAGAGAGAGAGAGAGAGAGTCTAAATTAGAGATCTCTATCTGGTCCTTTGCCTCGGAGATCAGGAACCCCTCAGAAGAGGGAGAGGAAAGACTGTAGGAATCGGAGGGGAGGGGGATAGAGGACACCAGGAGAACATGGCCACGACATCAACTAAACAGAGCGCATGTGGGCTCCCGGGGACTGAAGTGGCATGTATGGGGCCTGCGTGGGGCTGCACCAGACTAGTGAGACTCCTAACTGTGGGAGTGGATGTGTCTCTGACTCTGTTTCCCACTCTTAGGACTCTTTCTCTCCTGTTGGGAGAAATGGACTCTATAAATTTCTCCACACAGTGCAGAGCTTGGCAAGCTGCAAGCACCCGCAAACATGTTTCTTTCCCTCATCTTATTGAAAATAGACTCTTCTCTCATAGGGTAAGCACAGACCACAGTTTCCTCTCCCCCGACTCCTGCCAGCTCCCCTTCACCCTGACCTTCCCTCTCCCCTTCGTTGTCCTTCAGAAAAGAGCGGTCCTCCAGAGATGAGAGCCAGACATAACAAAGGAAAGCCCACCAAGGCGAGGCTAAAGCCCTCGCATATCTCACACAGTGATAATGCATTTCGCCACAATTTTAATTGCAATTTGTGGGAGCCAAGGATGCCAGTAAAACAATTGCCTCACAATATTATGGGAAGTTGTGTCAAGAGAGCAGTCTCCTTGCGAAGTTCAAAGTTTGACCTTGAAGGAAGTTGGGGGGTGGCGTCTCACTTCACAGTACAGTAATGAGAGGCTGCAGAAGAAGCATCCGATGCCAGGGACTGTGACCACACTGCCTTTCCACAGACCATCAAGTGCTTCTGAGGTGGTTCCTCCTGACGGAGGGGCGAATTAGGAGTCACTTGTTTCTCACACTAGACACAATTACATTAGATTAAAAAAAATTCCACCTTCTTAAAAAACTTCTGTTTAAAAGTACGTGAATTCATTTTATACAATGTTAGATATGAAATTTATAGTGAAATATATGAAATGTGATTTTAAAAATTTAAAATTGTGTTCAGCAAAAAGACAATAGAAGCTTATATTTGTGTATCTTTGAGATGTAAGAAAGGCCCTGGTGAGAGCCGTGTACATGCTTTCTGTGTGTTTATCAAGAGGTGAAACTTGGTGCTCAGATTCTCTTCTTTCCCTGTTAGAGAGCTAAATGCCCACGTGGTGCCAGCTGAGATCACCTTAAAATTTTAATGTCTTTAACTAGCCTGTTGAGAAATAGGGCAGGGTTTCTCTCCCTTTCTTGTGTAACCTCTTTGATTTTATTTCTGGAGGTGGCTATCGATTATCACACTGTATCCTTGATTCTTATTGTTGTGTTGTAATCCCAAGCTCCTACTCTAAAAGGGGAGAGGTGGCTCTCGATCATCAATCACACTGTATCCTTGGTTCTTCTTGTGGTGTTGTAACCCCAAGCTCCTATTCTAATAGGGTCTGTGCTCTCAGCAAATTATGGGGTTCTGAATAAACGATCCAGTTGCATGCCTCCTAGCTTCTTCCTATATCCGGATTTTCCTTAGGGTAGCAAACAGGCAAGACCAAATATTGGTTCTTCCATCCTCTGACCAAACTCTCACCTCCCAGCCCGAATAGTGGCAGGATGGAGTTACAGTATTTCTACCCTTTTCCTGGGATCAAACACAGTCAATTTTTTTTGAGGTAACACGGTAGCAGGGAGCCAGGCATTGAATTCCCTTGGGGAATGACAAGAACCCGAGGGACTCTGGAGTGCAGAAGACCTGGTGTGTTGGGGGCAACCCTAAAATCTATCATGCTACAAATGCCTCTGGAGAACTGAGTGCATCCTGAAACATACTGGTGCCGTTTCTCTAGGCACTATGTCCTATGGTAACGTTTTGAGACTGGGAAACAAATGCCTACTATGGGCATCTTCTGAGACTATTTCCTAGTCATCTCGGAAGGCTTCTCCCAGGAGGCTCTAAATAACATCCTGAATGGATGGGCTCTGTTCTTTTCCCAGCTGCCCCAAAGACAAATTAAAAGAACAAATAAACGGGTTAGTTTGTTTTTCTTGAACCCCGTGTTAGAAGGAATGTCTTCCTAATTGCTAGACTCGATTTATATCCCTAGGAGTAGACTGTCTACTAATGATACAGCAACTGAAAATAAAGTGAAGGGACATAAAAACAGTGGGGAGGTCCCCAACAAAGACAAGGAGGAGGGCTGAGAACGTGGAGCAGTGAGTGAGTCTCCACAATCAGGGGAGCCCAGGGTGAAGGCAGTGTATGGCAGAGCCAGCACCGCAATGGCCCCTGATCTGGGACCACTGCTGAGACCCAGTTGTCCTGATCACCTCTTGAGACACCCGATTTCTCCTGGCGCTGTGCTACCCAGAGGCTGAGACCTGAGCTCTTGGCCTCTGAGCAGCATTGAGAACACAAATAGCGCCTTTCCTTCCTTGTGCCCAAGTCTGTCATCCTCTTGAGGGGGTATAAGAGGAAGAGGGGGGAAAAGGAAGGGAGGGGCAGCCAGAGGAAGACATGTGCTTTGGGACAGAGCAGAGGAGGGCATGCGCATTGAGACAGAGAGCATGGCCATGCGCATTAGGACAGAGAGCACAGAAGGACGCATTCCTTGCTTCTTTGAGGTTGGTAGTCTTTGAGGACCTGCTGTGGCATGTGGGCAGGTGTGATTTTACAACATGCTTTTGGATGCAGAAGTGTTTTCTTGCATCTGGGGCACAACCTGATCTTGTCTCATGCCCAGATTAGTCACCAGACTCTTCAAGGGCCGCCGTTCTGCTAACAGTGTGTAGAGTGACCCTGTTCACAATCTGGAGTGGCTACTCTCAGGTACCCTAGAATGAGATAAAGGTTAAGAGATCAGAAAACTAAAATCTAACCTCCTGTTTAGTTCACCAACTGACATGGGCGGCTATCAGGTTCTGTGGGCCCCTCTGAAAGAGTTTCACGGTCTTGTGTCCCAGAATGAGGAACTGAACAGAAACCTGTGGATAGAGCAGAAATGGAAGCTTATTAGGAAAACATCCATTTCCACTGGAGCAGTAGGCCAGAGTGAAAAGTGGCCTCAGCAGCACAAATGCAGGGGCTTTTCCCTCTGATGCACAGCGCAGGCTTTACAGCTTATTTGCATAACTGAGCCTTCTTCAGCGAGTTCTATGTGTTGAAGTTGTCGTGTCTAGTTAGTTCTACATGTGATGTCTTGCAACTTGTTCCTCATTAGCATTTTAGATCTCCTCCCAGATGTGGATTTTAATGTAACAAGCTCCAGGCCAATACAATGGAGCACCTTTGCACCTGCCCCAGTGGCTCCAGCCAAGTCTAGTCAACCTTAGCTCATGATTTCCAGCCTTCCTCTTTGCAAAGAAGCATTTCTCATGGGCTAATTTCGCAGCCTTTGTGTGTAAGACTTTCTGGACCTTTCTAACCCCATTCTCTTGTCTTAATTATTCCCTCCAGTTCAGAAGAAAAAAAAGATGGGTTGTCTAGTCACTTGTATAGATTCTTTAATTTTTTTAAATTCAATTGATTATTACCACCCCACTGAGAGCTGAATTCTTGATCATTACTGGCATTTGATAGGTAAATATGATAGGTGAATTTACTATTCACTGAAGTGTCTTCTGTGGGTTTTTGATTGGGAGCTGAAGGTAGAAGAACAGACTTATGAAAGACAGCAATATTTTCAGTGTAAATATTTGGAAGAGAAAACAAAACCAAACCAAGGAGAGATGGCAGTACCTGCATACTGAAGTAAGAAAAAGAATTTGGGTTACCCTACAACACTCTATTTTTGAGTCAGAAGACATTAGAAATTTACATTAAACATTTTAGCATCTCAGTTACATTGTATAAAACAGGCTTTTGTTAATGAAGTTTCTTTCCCTCTGATAGTTTTCAATGGTGGCAATTAATTCTGAAGTTCAGATGAGAAAGACATAAAAAAAAACCCCATGGCTTGAGATATCCCAACAGCAGCCCAGGGGCCATTTGTACTATCACTACACTGGAATGCTGGTCTTCTCTCTCTCTCTCTCTCTCTCTCTCTCTCTCTCTCTCTCTCTCTCTCTCTCTCTCCCCCTCCCGGTAATTCTGCTAATGTCTTTTCTGCTTTACAAGATCCACAAAACCTTCCAGTCTATGACAAACAATATCATGCTAGTGAACAGCTCTAGGAATAAGCTGGGTCTTCGTGGTGGAAGGGGGTGTACAATAATCTTAATACTCATTCTGTTAATCTTTGGACCTTGTGTACTTACGTAACTACATTTTAACTTTAACTTCTCTTATTAATGGTCAGTCCACAGTCAGATGGACCTGTCATCTTCTGACTCCATCTCTGTGGGTTTCCTTAGTCATTCCTAATTCCTGAAAATTTACAAGAATGGGTACCACAAGAACCACTTAGAATCCTCACACTGAGCATCCTTGTACTCACCCAGCATCCTCATACTCATTGAGCATCATCACACTCACTCAGCATCTTCTTACTCACTCAGCGTCCTCACACTCACTCAGCATCCTCACACTTACTCAGCATCCTCACACTCTCTTTAACATCATCACACTCAGCATCCTCACATTCAGCATCTTTATACTCACTTAGCATCCTCACATTCACTCAGCATCCTCCTGCTTAGCATCTCCACACTCACTCAGCATCCTCACACTCAGCATTCTCATACTCACTCAACATCCTCCTGCTTAGCATCTTCACACTCACTCAGCATCCTCACATTCACTCAGCATCCTCACACTCTCTCAGCATCCTCACTCAGCATCCTCACATTCACTCAGCATCCTCACACTCTCTCAGCATCCTCACACTCATTCAGCATCCTCACACTCTCAGCATCATCATACTCAGCATCCTCACACTCACTCAGCATCCTCACACTCACTCAGCATCCTCACACTCTCAGCATCCTCACATTCACTCAGCATCCTCACACTCACTCAGAATCCTCACATTCACTCAGCATCCTCACACTCACTCAGCATCCTCACACTCACTCAGCATCCTCACACTCTCTCAGCATCATCATACTCTCAGCATCCTCACACTCACTTTGCATCATCACACTCAGCATCCTCACACTCACTCAGCATTCTCACACTCTCAGCATCCTCACACTCACTCAGCATCCTCACACTCACTCAGCAT
>NC_034593.1:125828819-125854093 GCF_900095145.1 Mus pahari | reverse complement strand
ACACTCACTCAGCATTCTCACACTCTCAGCATCCTCACACTCACTCAGCATCCTCACACTCACTCAGCATTCTCACACTCTCAGCATCCTCACACTCACTCAGCATCCTCACACTCACTCAGCATCCTCACACTCACTCAGCATCCTCACACTCACTCAGCATCCTCACACTCTCAGCATCATCATACTCAGCATCTTCACACTCACTTTGCATCCTCACACTCACTCAGCATCCTCACACTCACTCAGCATCCTCACACTTTACATCCTAACACTCCTATTGCTTTATTATTTCTCCGGACATCTATCCAGGCGCCAAAGACTTTTTCCACTTCCTTTTCCTGACAGTTATACAAATAAAGCCATAGAAGCATTTTATGGGACTTTCAGATAGGTCCCCCCAGAAGGGTATGCCAACAGACACATCCAACAACCCCACCTGACTTATAGAAACCAATTTGATTTCCACCAATTTCCTAATAGCAGTTAGGATTATCTCTTCAGGATGGGGACTGTTGATAACAGAAGATAGAAATTAGCCAGGCAGTTTTAGGGTAATAGAATTCCTGGAAAGTGGACAGTTTTTTTTTTCTTAGCTAATTTGAAATGTTCCTGGATGTCAGCATCCTGGGCCTTTGAAGAAAAAAGAGATGTTTCAGCCCACATGTCTCTGGTTCTGCCCTGGCTAGAGTCTGGTGATGTTGAAGGGAAATGAAATTTAAGATAAAATTTGAGGCCTGATTCATGTAACTTATGTCAAGTTGTTTGTAAGCTTAGAAACCTGAGGCGGAGAACACAGTGGAACAGACCCGGGCACACCCAGGCAGGCCTGTTGTTAAAATATTTCTGGGGCTGACTGGCCATAAGATAAAAGAAGAATGCAGGAACTTGTCCGGGCTATCTTGGCTAGGTCATCAGCCATCTGGTGTCCCGGCACCTCCTTCTGCCCATTGCCCTCCTGACATAGTTTAGAGTTATATGTTAACCAAATGTTCTGCTGACCTAGATAAGCATCCGCCCCTCGGGTCTCCTGACATCCTGACTTGCACGTACCATTCTGCTAATGTGTAATCGTTTTTGCTGATGTTCAAATGAGCCAATAGGGTGAAACCGTGCCAATTCCTTTTAGCCCCCGACCCTCTTCCCATAAAACCCCCTAGCTTTTGAGCCTTGTGGTCGATTCCTCTGTCTCCTGCGTGAGATACGGCCCGGAGCTCCATCATTAAACTACCTCGTGTTTTTACATCAAGAAGGTCTCTCAAGTTTCCTTGGGTGGGCCCTTTCCCAAGACTCGAGTGGGGGGTCCCCGAAAAGGGGTCCTACAATGTCAGAAAGAAGTGGTCTATTTGTTCCACATCTCTTTCCCCTGAAGAAGCACCGTATCCTGGAAAACAAACTGAAATTAAAAACATAAAAATGCAATTTAAAAACACTGTTTTGAAAAGTTAAAAGTGCAACACTACACATCGTTCCCTTTATATACAAAATAGTGGATTCCAATTTAAAACTAGCAGACTTACAGCAGAGTGAAGGAAAAACGTAAGAGGACTCTTCCTTGTGGACTTGTGTTTCAAAATCCAAAGGACTGGGTGACTTTTAATGAGTGAAGGTAAAGATAGACAGTATGAGGGAAAAGTCATGAATAAGAAGAGCTAAGCATCTACTGGGGCAGTGCAGTGGGGCTGTGCTCCATCCACTCCAGTACAGTCTGCTTGACAGGCCTAAAGGCCTGGAAGCAGTCCCAAGGCAAAGAGTTTCACAGAAAAAGCCTCCTGGAACCTTGGCATTCCCATAGCCCATATACTCAAACCCTGACCCCACATTAGTCTGGTGTATGGATTCGTGTGCTCTCTTTCAGTATTGTTTTATTATAAGTGCCTTTAAGGATTGATTTTGACATATAGCGAAGCCTTCACCAATGTTCCAATGTCCTAGGCAGTCCTTGAAGCTGACCCTGAGCTTGGAATTCAGTAAGAATATTACCTATTCAGTAACATTCAAATTCACTTCTAGTAGAGACAGTGAAACTAATTAGGCATTACAATTTACTTGAACAGAGCTAGAAAAGCTCAGGGCTAGTAATTAGGACAATAGCTGAGTCACACCCAAACACAGGAATACACAATGGCCTAGGAAATAGGTGGGTTGTAGTATGAAAGAGTTAGTAGAATGGAATTCCCCTTGTGCAGGTTTTTTTTTTTTCACTAGGCCCAGAGGAATAGCATAATCAGATATTTACTAAAGGACCCCTGGCGTTGGGTTTAACAATAGACTAGCATTGTATCAGAGCATTCACCTGGCTCCTGTGTTTAGCTGATCTTAATTAGGGTTGTTCCTATTTTCTGTTGTAAACACGGCCTGGCTCCTGCCATCTTTTAATGTATGCATTCTTTTTTGTTTTGTGTCACTGTAACTTGGCGGATGTGTTCGCCTGGCTTTCTTGTTTTTCTTCTGTATTAAAAGTCTGGTGTCTGCTTGGAAAAAAATTACATTCAGATTCAGCACTCCCTTGTGTCTGTGTCTGTTTGTCATTTCTCGCTGACCCTTGCTCACCTGCAACCAGAAACCTGTTCCCTGCAGATCAGAGACCCAATAGAGGTTCCCGTCTGTAGCAGGGCTGGCCCTGGTAGAGAGGACGTGGTTGAGCTGCTGAGAGTATGAGCATGGGAGAGCTAGTCCCATCATTTGTCTACTGTGAGGTGGAATTGGTGCAGGGATAATGCACTTCTCACCTGACCCTCACCACCTGTAGTGGTCCATTGGCCTGGCTCCAAGGTCATGAGAGCAGGAGAGCTAGCCCTGCCCCTCACTGGTTATAGCACTTGGGAGAGCAGGCCCTGCAACTCACTGGAGCCAGTCCTGATGGCAGAGGCATGGGCGAGCCGGTCCTGAGGGTGTGGGAGCTGGAGAGCTGTCCCAGCCCCTCAACAGTGGCAGCCCCTGGAAGAGTAGCCCTACACCTTGACTGGGCAGCACAGTGGAGCTGGCTCTGGAGGCATGGGTGCAGGTAAGCAGGCTCCCAGGGCTGGAGAGTAGGAGAGCTGATCCTGCCTTCTTCCCAGTGGTGGCATGGGGTGGCCTAGCCAGAGAAGTGTTGGAGAGCTTGCCCTGGTGGTACAAGTAAGGAGAGCTGTTGCCTTGAGCAGCTCAGCTACCACCCAGGCCAAGATCTAGGGCTCTGAGTTGGCTCACCTCAAAATCTATATCATCTATGACTCATAAAAGGGCCAGGCCTGCTGATCTAAAGTTTCAGGACCTCCCTGCCACAGCTCTGGTGAGGATCCGATACTGATCGTATCAAAAGAAGCCAGAGAACTCATAGCAGACCAATGACTCATTGCAATGGACATTTGCAAGTAAAGATGTATGGACAGAGGGATATACTGTGGGGCACACTGTGACATGCTATAACTTGCACAATGAGATGTTTTTTAATGGTGTCTGTGTCCGTGTGTGTCCGTGTGTGTGTGTCCGTGTGTGTGTGTGTGTGTGTGTGTGTGTGTGTGTGTGTTTTATTTTCTTTTGCAGGGGAGGTTGCAAGGGCAGAGGGCAGAGGGCAGATATGAGGGGACAGGGAGATGAGTGGGACTGGGGTTCATGATGTGAAACTCACAGAGAATCAATAAAAAGTTTTTTTAAAAAAGAGCTAAGCCTTCTCTTTCTTTTGAATATTTCAATTCCAAATGAGATGACTACACTGGATTTGGTGAGGAAAAAAGGCTTGATAGAAATGGGGGTGGGGTGGGGAGGAGCAGGAGATGGAGTTATGTTCCTCTGAGAAGATCTTATACCTTCTCCCTTAACTGCAAGTTTTAAAATTTCCCAAACAGGCAGCTGGGAGCCAGACTTGACTAGTTGGTGAGTAAAGCAGTGGTTGATGCTGAAGGACAGAAGATGACTCACTGCATCTGAGCGTGCCTCTCACTAATGATGGCTCCACAGCACAATGGAAAATCCGCAACATCAGCATGTCAACTCAAGGGTTGGTTAAAAGGTGCTGGGAAGTTTGCACATATGCAGGCTTACGTGAAGACGGGACAGGGAGACTGTTTTCATGTACTTAGGGCAGACATCAGTTGGGTTGTGGACGTGATCAATACTATCATGAATAAGATGCCATCATTTCTTTTTTAAGGTCACAGTGTGAGTTACACAACATCCATTCTTCCAACTTATTTTATTATCAGTATGGTCTAGAAGTCCTCGTTTCAGGAAAACAGCTGCACCCTGTTTCTGTCTCTTCCCACTGCTCAGGAACAATCAGGGAGGTGAACCAGGAAAGAAGGAAAGCCCTTCCGGTTGCTTCCGAGCTCTTCTTTATCACTGAGATCTCAGAAGAGCAGAACACAACGGATGCTGAAATAGAAAAGCGTGATCATGAGATGCCTGGGAATTGCTGACATCGGCAAAGTGGTTGCATGCCGTTCCCACCTTGATCCACCCGTTCCCACCTTTATCCAAATATTGCCCTAGTTCACCCAAGTAAAACATTAGCATCTGAACAGGGTCTGGATTGGAATCCAGCACATAGAGAAAAGGAGGCACCCTCTTCTAGCACCCTTCCTTGTGGCCACCCAACCACAGAAGAGCCCAGGAGCTCACTGAAGTTTCTCATCAGCATTCTGCTGCTGTAGCATCATGCTTAATGTCTAGACCAGAAAGAAAAAGATGGCTTTCTTAGGCTCCTTTCATCCTGCAAATATGCCTACTGCCTGTTGGATGCCTTTCCCCATACATAATAATAATTTCAGCACGTCAGGTTAAGTTTTTCTGGAGCTTTGTTCTTGATTTAAATGGGTTGACATACTCAATGAAAATTTGACAAAGAAAAATAGGGCAAAAATGTGAAGATTTTCATTTAAAAAAAAATAAGCAAATGAAGTATGCAGGCGGGGTTGGGGTGGGGGTGGGGGGGGACGTGTGATGAACTGGAGACCTGCTTCAAGGTGAAACAAGAAGAGCACATTCAGGGCAGTGTTGATTGGTTCTTTACTGTTTGTAACTTGCTCTACTCTGACCCTGCAACACTTGTAGCACTTCTGGAAGACAGCTGATGGTCAGTTGTCTCCAAATTGAAACATGTGCTGGGAGAGGGAGAAAAAAGAAGCAGAAAAATTAGGAGACAGACAAGCCACACAGAGTCAGGGAAAGCTGAAGCCTGCTTGCGTGATTCTGTAGCCCTGCCCCAGGGTCATAGAAACAGTAAGCAGTTGCTCAAGAGGAGAGTCTAACTAGTCCAGCTAGAGACTCTGGGACGGTTAGAACTGCTTGTAACAGATGCAGAAGGCTGCAGGGATGTAGCCCTTGTGGATCATCACCCATGCTGAGGGGCTTCTCTGTGATGCAGCTGCTTTAGAGTCACCCCTGTTCCTGTGAATAACTCTGTGCTCCTCTTAGTAACCCCAAATAAAAACACAGCTGGACTCTGGTGCTGTTGTTACTTTAGCCTGTTGTGGGTTCCCTTTCTGGGGTGCATAGGTGTGTGTGTGTGTGTGTGTGTGTGTAGTACAAGTCCCAGGAACACAACAAGTCTGCCATCAATTCTTGAGCATTAAACGAACATGTAAACAAATTAGTACTGGGGGAGTAAATGAAGCAGACCTGCAGCTGTGCCAACATGTGGACTGAGCATCATTCAGAAAAGATGAGTAAGAATTCGTGCCCTTAGCAGGAGTCTCAAGCCATTGTTAGACTTCTTGCAAGGTTCCTGACTCCAGGAATTCAAATTTGTTTTAGGTAATTTCTCTAACCAGGAAAATATACACTATTGACCAGTGTGGAAAAATCCATTATCTTTAGTATCCTTCTGAAATTCTGAAGTTGATTGTGTAGATGTTTCCTAAACAGAGGCCGTGTAGGTAAGCCTTTTCCTGTGTTGATGACATCAGGAAACAGGTAGATGTGTGTAAAAGATACTAAGTGTTCAACTAGACCCACCCCCTCAATGAAATATCTGACTAGTCATTTCCTCAGAATGTAGGACACCATCGAACAAAACTCACGCTTTTCCTGAATGATATAGATCCAAGGCTTTGTGGAGCTGGTTAAAAGGCAGCTGATAAGTCACTAAAGGATCTATATTAATCTTATTTTGGAGATAATCCGTCACTATTTGGGGAATGCAGTCTCTGGTTTTATAATCTGCAAAACAAAAAGTTTATTATTTTTCATATATTATTAATATACTATTAATAATATGACCCAAGACCAACCAGGCTGTTGAGATGGTTCAGTGGGCAATGGCACTTGTGTAGAAACAAGACAACCTGAATTAGATCTTCAGGATCCATGTGCTGGGAGGAAAGAACCAATTCCAACAAGTCATCCTCTGATTTCCTTGTATGTGCCCTGGCATGCATACACACATACACACACACACACACACACACACACACACACACACACACACACACTCAAACACAGAAGTAATAATAAAATAAACGTAATAAAAATAAGAAGTATCGACCAACCAAAAGAGTAAAAAAAAAAAAAATCAGTGAATCATGAGAGATGGTACGATATCCATTTTAATCATTGAACATAAAAGAGAAAGCATTTGCTCCCAAGAAGCCACTGAGTGACAGATGTTGTTTAAATGTGTCTACTATAGACAGGTCTGTTACTTAGTCATCTTTTAAATAAGATCTGGGTCAATGTTCATATTCCTGAATTGAAAAGTAATCTTTTAAACCTTATCAACCCACCCTGGGATTACCATTATGAAACCATCTCCTCTCATATGCCTAGGGATGGCATGGGGATGTTTTTATCTACATGCATAAAACTGGCGCAGGAACCCTCTTTAGTCATGTGCATGAAGATCCATGGAGAATCCACTATATCCCCATGCTAGGGATGACATGTAGACTTTGTCTACATACATGGGGATTGCACGAGAGCCCTCTCTGCCCACATGCATGGCAGTGGCATTGACACATACCACATGAGTAGAAATGCAAGTGTTGGTTTTTCAAATCAGATGATCAATATTGATCAGAAATAAGGGTTTTTCTGGAACTATAGAAGCACCTGTTCAAAAATACCAGTTTAAGTGTGTACAACAACACTTAAGACACTAAGAGACATTACTAGTAAAATAGCACAATAAACTTTGAAGCCATCAATGCAGAATTGATTAAGTTATTCTAATTGTTACAAAAATATTTCTGTAGGAGAAAAATGATAATCCCCAACACCTCCACTACTTTATTTAGCTAATTGAAACTAATTTGATGCCTTGGGAAAATGGCTTGTTTGGTAAAGTACTTTCCATGAATTCATGTCCCCAGCACCTAGAGTAAGCAGGCAGGCATGGTAGTTATGCACATGTAATTTTTGCACAGGAAAGCGGAGACAGGAGGATTCCGGGAACTCACTGGCCATTTGTCTAGTTCAGTTGCTGAACTCCAGGCATAGTGAGGGACGCTGTGTTGAAAAAATAAGCAAGACAGAGGAAGACATCTGATACCAAACTCTGGCCTTCACATGCACACTCATATAGTCACGCTTGCACACTCTTACACATGTATGATCATACACGAACCTGCACACACACAACACACATATGAATCCATACACATGCCTATATCATACTGCAGCCTCCCCTAAATTAAGAAAAAAAGTAATTTGAAGAATGTTACACTCATTTCAGGAGGAGTCTTTGGACACATTTACCCTAGATGTCTGGTCCCCTGAGGAGAGAAGCTAAGTGAACACACATTTCTATTCACCCACCTACCTCCCAGACACACGCCCTTCAGGGTTTTCCCAGACACAATCTTGGCTGCCTCAAGGGGTAACTGTGCATCTAATGGAGCGAGCCCAACGATCAGACAGACGCCATAGCTGTTGTTGCAGGAGTTCCAAGCAGCAACCTGAGAAAACAATGATAACTACTAGCACGCCCTATGTGCTCACACCAGCTGCCCACAAAGGAAAGAGTCCTGGATATGCTGGCCTTTGAATTTCTCTTGGATAGATGCTACTTCTAATTCAACTCCATTCGCCACTGGGGTCGTGGCGTCTCCTCAGAGAATCAGTGCAGCATAGAAATAAAAGATGCAGACTCTGCAATTTGTGGGACTCAGGCAATCTCTTTAACTTCTTGCTCACTGCTTCCTTATAGGGTTGCTCTATGTATTGAATGATTTATCATCCCTAAGACCTCCAGAGCAACACCAGTGTACAAGAATAAATGGCGTGTTCAATCAAACTGCAGCGAAGGTCATGCATTCTGTTTGTCTGACTTTCTTTGCTAGGCTTTACTGCTCAGTTAATTTCTGCTAAAACAGAACAGAACAGAACATAGTAAGTGTAGATGAAATTTGGGAATGCTTCACTGTTTAAAAAAAATGAATTTTCCAGTGATCCATAGGCACACATTTTAATATTTTATTGTCTTCTTACCTCTGTTTTCTTTCTCTTTCCCTCAAATTTTACTGTATTGGCCTCTTTTCAGTCACCTACATCCCTACACTAACGTTCTTCAGCCTTAGACCTAGGAATTAGCCACACATTTCAGTGTAATGAGTGTATATGTTCTCTTCTTTAAACTGCCTGACCCAGGGGAATGGCACCCAGTTCATCAATTCCTGTAGCCATAGAACTTGACACATGGAGGTATAGGAATTTGACTGTTTCTCAAATTTTGTTAGAACACAGAGATAAATATATGGGAATCCAATAATGTTCTTATTCAAGTATAAATAACTAGAATTGAGAAAAAAGGAATTACTGATCTCATGGCTCTTTGCATGTTTAAAAATTTGGTATACAATAACTTTATATCTCTTCATACATAGTGTTTTTGTATAATAAAATAAGGCTGTGGAGTGAATTTATATACCATTTTTTCATCTGGGGCACACAGGGTCAGAGAGTTTATAATTGTGCATGCCCCCCACCCCCACTGTGCCCAGTAAACACACCATGGTATCAACCAGTCCGATAGCCTCAAAGGCAAAGTCAACACCAACTCCCGTCATTTCCTTCACCACCTCGTGCACAGGCTTCGTGAGCTTGTTAGGGTTGAGACAGTCGGTGACCCCCAAGGCTCTCGCCCGAGGAAACTTCTCCTCATTGATGTCAACCCCGATGATTCTAGATGCACCAGAGGCTTTGCAGCCCATGACAATAGCTGAGCCGACCCCTCCGAGTCCAAAAACCACACAGGTAGAGCCAGGGGTGACCTACAGATTCATAAAATGTGTTTGTATTAGTTTTCAAAGCTGGGTGTAGGCAGTTAAAAATAACAGAGAGTAAAAAAACCAGTGAGCTTTGTGAAGCTTAGGTATGGTACTTTGATCATTTGGACAGGTTCAGCCTAGTCCCCACTCCCTACCCCACCTCCACCTCCACCTCCTGCCACTGCCCCATGTGCAAATAACTGTAATATATGGATAACACAAATTTAAGTGAGATGCAGTCAAACCACTGAATTAGAGCACTCCATGGGTAGAAAGTGGTTTATTGGGGGCTGGGGGGGGGCTGCTGAAGTGGCAAATGCCTTGTTAGTTTTATTGGGGTAGGTTTCCAGGGGAGGTCGATGGGGGCTAGAACAGCCAGGAGTTAGTGTGGGGACTTTAAAATGATACAGGCTGTTTGGGTCAATAAGGAACTAGATATGCTTTGCTATTGGGGGACGGAGAAGGGACGTAGTTGCTTTCCTGATGAACAGAAACCTGCATTATGAGGTTTCTGAGGGATGCCAAGTTTAGGTTTCTGTTTACCAGAAAAGAATCTTGTTTACCCAGTAAGAATCCAGGCCTCCTTCTTAGGACACTGTTAGCAGCAATGCCGGTCTGGCCCGCTTTGTGAACTAACACCAAATACCGTGCTCACCTTGGCAGAATTAACAGCAGTCCCATAGCCTGTAGGGAAGCCACAGCTTATGAGACAAACTTTATCCATAGGAGCTGCGTCATCAATTTTTACCGCGGCGATCTCGGGCACCACAGTGTACTCTGTGAATGAGCTTGTTCGGAAAGAGTGATAAATCTTCTGGCCTCGGCAGGAAAACCGGGAGGTCCCGTCCAGCATCACCCCAGAACAAGGCAGAACACTGCTCCACGAAGACGCAGATGGACACCCACGTACAGGCACAGTCATGAGGAGTTGAAAAGAAAGAAGTGGTCACCATTAGGCACATTCCATGTGAGCCATTTGATAAAAGGACTAGGGACACATCTACTAACTCTTGCTTGTCACAGAAATTTCCTTTGGGGTGCAAGCAGGCGTCACATTCTCTACACTGTGGAATAATGAGGATCAGGACTTTATCTCCTGTATGAGATGGGAAAAGAGAAACCAATAAATTTCAAATTATTGATGGAATAAAAATACAATAAAATCTTACCTATTCTCTTAAAACATGCTACGGACAGATGATGGCAGCCAGGATGACGTCTGGCGTTATTTTAAAGCATAGGTCATTTTATCTGGTTTCAGATCCTTATCAATTGTTAAAGATGAGGAGACATTGCCTGCTGGGTAGATAGCTGTAGGACTGTGTTTCCCTACTTAGAAAATAGAACAACAGAACCAGGAAGGAGCCTCAGAGTCATCTGGTGTAATTCTTTTGCTTTCCCTTGAAAAGACAGACCCACCCCCTTGCTGGTTGTAGCCTGTTCACAGTGACCCGGCCGTCTCAGAGCTTCCTCCCGAGTCTTCCTGCCTGCCCCCCCCCCCAGCCCCTCCGTCCACACTGACATCCACCAGGCCTCTGGCACTGGTCTTCTTAGGATCAATTCTGAGCTGTATCAACTTGGGGGGGGGGTGCTTCTGACTTTCACTCTTTCTGGAACAATGACTATGAAAGGTAGCTTTAGCGCCACGGAGCTCTGGAGAGGATCTTGATAGAGTTTGAGTCTTGGATCAGCCCACATCCCGAGGTTTATAGTGTCACACCGAGTTGGGGTGGGAAGAAGCTTAACCTACTCAGTCATCACTCTAGAAGACTCGCTCAGGGTTGACCGTGTTGTCTCTGCACTGGCCCTTACCCATGCTTATTGTATAGGACGGTTCCTTAAGATGGCATTAAAAATCTCTTCAGGTTTAGAGAAAGCATATCTTACCTTTATTGACTCTACAGATTTCTAGATACTAGATCTCGTATCCGGAAGAAGATCTAACTATCCTTTCCCTTCAGTGTTCGTGATTGGCTCCCACAAAACCCCCCACTGCTTCTTTCTGGCCGAAGAGGAGGTGGACTATAAACTCTCCCATTTATACTACCTTCTGGGAGATACATATTCAGCCCTTTACTCTCGTGCTTTTTCCTTGATCCACAGAAGGCATCTCATAATTGCTATCCATTTTTGTGAATACACTTGATGGCCATTCATGGCCTCGCTATGCACTTTCTTAAATTCTCTATCTGCAGCTGGTCGCAAGCCACAGCGTTTCTAACTCACCATAATCTATGAGCAATTGCTCATTCACTGCGATTGTTTTGGGCACGCTAAGAATAATAATGTCAAGATCCTTAAGGATACAACTGGGAAAGACTCATTGACATGGAACCATCATCCTGTCCTGTGACTGTCAAGCAGTCCGTTCTAGTTGATGAAAACATTCACTCATTTGTCAAAGGCTCCAACTTTGGAATGAGCGCTATTCTAAAACATTCTGGGGAAATAAAACCATAAGAAGGAAGATCTTTCAATCTGCTTAGAGGCTCTCTGCTCTTATATCAGTCTTTAGCTGGCTTTGGGTAGAGACCTGGGAACTGTTTTCCACACTGTATATTTGTCAGAAAAGAGGTGACAGCGATGGTGGCTCTTTGGATTACTAGAGGCAAACCCAACTTGTTTTTCTGCTGACTATACCAATAGTGCAGGCAGAGCACCTCCTCCGTGGATCGCAAGTTTCCCATTTCCTACCTGGTTTCATGGAGCAAACTCCATCGCCAACACTCTCCACAATTCCCGCTCCTTCATGACCCGGAATTAAAGGAAAGTTCACCTCGAGTTCTCCTTTCAGCACGTGGTCATCAGAACCACAGATCCCTGAAGAGGTCATCTATATAGAAATTCAATGACAAAAAGGCAATTGCTTTAAGATTTTTTTCTCCTCCAGTCTTTGTGGCTGAATGTTCAGTTTTGTTTTGTCTGATACAAATGACCTCACTTGTCTCTAAAAGAACACTCAGGTGTTAGAACAAAACCTGCCCCTAAAAGACAGACCCCTTTCAAAAGGGCAGACCCCACTGCCTGCAGAGACCCTGCCATGCCTCCCTGCAGCTCTCTCTGTGACAGAGGTAAGAGGCAGCCCGTGCTATGACTGAGTGTAGAGACCACAGTCCTTCCGTGTTCTCTGTCTTGTCTACCATGTTGAACCAAATCATGTGATATAAAACTTCCCAAAAGCCCCCTTACCCTGAGATTTATAGAAGCCAGATTTTCCCTTTGTTCCGGGGATTGGCGCAGAGATTTCTCAGGTGTCTTTGCTTGGGGAGTACCCTAAAGTCTGCTCCCTTTGAGGCAGATCTGGCCTCTCTGCCATTCCTCTCATGGTTGTTCTTCGTTTCTTTTCCAATCTCTCTCATTTTTACTTTTGATGAAGTTGAAAGACCTCCATGGGGAGCCCTCCCCACTCCAGTGTCAAGATGGCGGTACCCAAAAACCACCAATAGACCCTCTTGATGTAAGCACAGGAGGTAGTTTAGTAATGGAGCTTCAGGTCGATGTATCTCACGCAGGAGACAGAGGAATCGGACCATGAGGCTTGAAAGCTAGGGGTTTTTATAGGGAGAGGGTCGGGGGGGGCTAGGAGGAATTGGTGCCATTTCGCATGATTGGCTCATTTTGTAAGACCCCCTCGTGAGGAACTCCCTCGGGTCCTCAGGTCACAGGAGTCTGGGAATCCCACAGAAACACGACAGAGAAACCGTCTTGATGTAATCACACGAGGTACTTTAATGTCAGAGCTCTGGGTGGACTCGTATCTCACGCAGGAGACAGAGAAGTCGACCCAGTCCCTCAGAAGTAAGGGGTTTTTTGTAGGGTTAGGGTTGGGGGGGGCAGGGAGAGTTTGTGCAGCCACCAGTGATTGGCTCATTCAAACATAGCAAGTCAGAAGAATAGAGGGCTGGGGAGCCAGAGACCTGGGACTTATCAGAGTGACCAAGCATCCGAGTAATTTACAACTCCAGGCACTTTTAAGCTTCTTTTTCCTGCTTCTCTCTCTCTTGTCTCTGTGATTAATTGATTCTGGTTTTAAGGCAGCCCAGGTTGTCTTTAAGTTTACATTAAAGGAACCCTTTATGTCTCACATTATTTGAACCTTAAATTTTCAGCGTCAGGCTTCTAAGTTCACAAAACAACAAAACACCTCATAAGTTACATGAATCCTAGGCCCTAAATTTCATTTTTTTTTATTTTAACTGAGGGCTTTTTAAAAGAAAATCCATAAGGAAGGGGGAGGAGGAGGGAGTTCACAAAGAGAGTTGGGGGTTTACAGCTCTTCTCCAGTGGAGCTGTCCTTGGTAACATATGGCCCACTTAAACACACCAAGGCTGTGGGTGGCAGGAAATTCCAAAGGGCCTGAGGTTTATTGGGGGNAGCTGGTCACCTGGTTGATGTATGATTCTCAGTGAACAAGGAGGGTGCCTTCCTGCCAGATAGCTGTGGAGTTAGCCTGATAGCCCAGTTCCTGCATTCTTTTCCTTATCTTTATGGCCGGGCTTGTATTTNAGTGTCCAGCCCTGGGTCTTTGAATTTTTGAAACTTACTCTTTTAATTTTACATTTTTAAACTTTGAATTTATATAATTTTTCCTTTCAATTTAAACATCAGCAGAAAACAATTACACATCAGCAGAATAGTATGTGCAAATCAGGATGTCAGGAGACCTGAGGGGCGGACGCTTATCTAGGTCAGCGGAACATTTGGTTAACATATAACTTCAAACTAGGTGGCTGATGACTCAGGCAAGATAGCCCGGACAAGTTCCTGCATTCCTTTTTTTTTTTTTTTCTTGTCTTTAAGGTCAGGCAGCCCCAGGAATGTTTTAACAATGGGCCTGCCCGGCCTGCCCGACTGGGCCTGTTCCACTATATTCTCAGCCTCAGGCTTCTAAGCTTGCAAACAACTTTCTCTTTGGACTATTTGACATAAGTTACATAAATCAGGCCTCAAATTTTATCTTAAATTTCATTTCCCTTCAAAGTGTCCCTTCAGGCTTTAAAGAGAAATCTCTCCCCTTTACGTCTCCATCATGTTTCTATTTAGCGGATTGTTTGTTAAAGGCTCCCTCTTTTCATGTCCTTATATTGCATTGTTTCTGTGTAACATCCCTCCCCTGCAACCTTGAAGCCAGAACATGGCCCTGAAGCCCTTTCTCCCAATGAGCTGCATCTTTGGACTGCCCCCTACTGATTTATTATTGCTTCTTTTATTATGGTTGACACGAAATGCAGAGAAGGTCTTACCCCCCCCCCCCAATTTAGGTATGGGAGAAGGGAGACCCAGAGACAGAATGACTTATCCAGTGTCACATGACTTCATGCTCAGACCTCGTATTAACTTAAGTCTTTTAAAATATAGTCTATGGGCTGGTGAGATGGCTCAGTGGGTAAGAGCACCCGACTGCTCTTCCGAAGGTCCTGAGTTCAAATCTCAGCAACCACATGGTGGCTCACAACCATCCGTAACAAGATCTCACGCCCTCTTCTGGAGTGTCTGAAGACAGCTACAGTGTACTTACATATAATAAATAAATAAATCTTTCAAATATAGTCTATATTACCCATGCAATAAAGAGTTTTTGGAAAAAAAAGGTTTTGTTTTCATTTTGGGAAATATTAATAATAGCCACCATTATCAAGAAACACAGAAGTTTAGGTACAATATTGTGAAGTTCAATGCTTTGGGTAAATCAATTTTCAAAATTTTAAACCTGTACATTAAAAAGGTTCCTTGAGGCTTCCTTTGGGCATGATGGCATACACCTTTAATCTCAGTACTTGGGAGGGAGAGGCAGGCGGATCTCAGTTTGAGGCAAGCCTGGTCTACATAGTAAGTTCCAATATAGCCAGGGTGTCTTTAGCATTTGGAAGGCAGAGGCAGGAAGAACTTTTATGAGTACAAGGCTAGCCTGGTCTACTTAATAGGAGTGGGAAAAGAGACAATATTGTAAAATAAGGGTAAGTTAAATAAGCTAGTATTTCAAGATTTAACTGTCCCTGGGAAGTTTGAAAACTTCTTAGATAATTACTTAAGATCTCTTGCCTCTGGTTGGCCTAACCCATAGGTTAGGTTTCAAATGAAGTGTCATATCCACAAAAGCCTATGTCTTCTAGGTCCTAGAAGAATTCAGAAAAGCGGTCAATGGGTTTCTGTCATCTGTGCTGGAAGTGTTGGCTGGGACACTGGAAAAAGCCAGGTCTGCATTCAGCATGTGGGAGAAAAGATGTGCCAGAGAGAAATGCTCAGGTTTTGGGTCCCCACTGTGTTAAAATGGCTTCAAGATGCTACCAAAGGCTGGAAATGCTTTTTATATACAGAGGAGGCTCCATGTCCCTGTGAGATTATTGTGTACAGCAAATGAGAATATGTGCTTGTCTGTGACCATGGTTCCTAGAAGAAGCTAGAACGGTGTACGGGGCATATCCAGTCACTGGCTTAGATTTTCATCCAGGGTCCCATGTGACAATGCTTCCTGCTTGATGCCGAAGTCTCCGACCTGGTGGGGAAGTCTGTGTCTGATCTTGTTTACAGTCATGAGTTAGAAGCATAGCAGCGTAAGAGCAGTGATCAGGTAGCTATGAAGCACAGGAGACTCAACTGTGTGGCTCAACACAGGAGTATGCATGGAGTACTGCCTGGGTTTGTGAGGAACAAGGGGACATGTGAACCATGTGCCTTGCTACACCTGTCACGCTCATTTTGCCCTCAGCATCTCTCTCACACTTGCTGGCTACGGTGTTGGTAATTTACCAAGTGGGAGTTCCTTAGTTTTCTCTTTTGCCTTCCATCCCTTATCTGCCCTTTTGTTTCTCTCTTTCCCTCCAAGATTTATTTTTTAGTATCTTAAAATTCCTAGTTTTATTTTTTAAATCATTTTTAAAAGATTATATATATATATATATATGTATATATATATATATATATATATAAAATCTTATATATATATATAGACAGTTGTGAGCCACCATGTAGTTGCTGGGATTTGAACTCAGGACCTCTGGAAGAGCAGTCAGTGCTCTTAACTGCTGAGCCATCTCTCCAGCCCCCACTAGTTTTATTTTTAACCATGTGTACATATGCATATCTGTGTAGGGATATGTGCATACAAATGCCACTGCCTGTGAAGTCCAGAATACAGAGTGGAATCCCCTGGAACTGGAGTTATAGGTGGTTTTGAGACACTAAACCTAGGTGCTGGGAACTGAACTCAAGTCCTCTAGATTAGCAGTAATTACTCACTGAACCTTCTTCTCAGTCTCTCTCTCTCTCTCTCTCTCTCTCTCTCTCTCTCTCTCTCTCTCTCTCTCTCTCTTTCTCTCTCCTTTTATCTTGCCAACACATTTAATTGTTGGTTGTTGCTTGTTTGTTTGTTTTTTCTCTGTTCCTCCTGTAACCCCTGACCTCCATCCTGAATTTTGACCTATGCTGTTGAGCTGTTATGGGCAAGAGTTATGAGTTATGTACCTTTTTGGAGTTGTTGTACTCCATGTATCTAGTGTTGAATTTCCTGTGTAAAAGTAAAATAAACAGGTGAATTTAATGTGTGTTATTGTGTGGTTAAACATATTGGTCAGGTGGCCCATGTGGTAAAGGACTGGCCCCAGATACTCTGAGAGGGGCTGAGATTTTCAGGCAGGAGGCCTAGCTGGGGGCTGTTGGATCACTGAAGTAAATTGTCCCTTTGCCCTCTGACTGTGACATGGGTGGGTTTGCTGAGCTGAGCACTTCTGCTGAGATGAGCTGAGATGCCCTCATGCCGTATTAAACACAATGAGGAATAACAGCTTTCAAACCATAACCCACTGTGAGCATTGTCTTCTTAGGTATCTAGTAATGGTGAGAGAAAATTAATGCCACAGGCTGTTGGAGTCTAGTCAACATATCCCTGATCTTTAATACTAAATGGTCTTGTGCAATTTGAGAGAGACAGGTTAAACATTTGACTGGAAAATGGTGAGGGAGTTTTGGGGAGCCTGCTTTTCTAGCTGTTGTCTAAGCTCTGTGCAGTATCTGCTGAGTTTTGGAAACCATGCATCTTGCAGTCCCCGTTGTCATTTCTGGAAGATGAAGTTGCCTCCCAGTGTCTTTTTCCAGATGGGTTTTAGAGGCTAATACAGTGTGTAGGCTTAAATCATGAGAGTGGGGCAATGAAAAAAGAAACTATGAGACTGAAAAAAAAGAAGCCTTTTGGATAACACTGAAAAATGCATAGGCCTATAACAATACATGGTTTAAGTTAGAGTTACTGTAACAAAGATCATAGGTAACGTGTTTGCCAATGCTTACAGTTATTAAGAATACATGCACATACCCACATATAGACATGCATATATAAGCATTTTTTTAGACTAACAAGTAAGTGATAAACTAAAGAATAAATCTTTTTTAAAAAAGGAATATGTCCTGGGCTGTGATGGCATGTGCTTACAGAGTGAGGAGTGCTTACAGAGGCTGAGGCAGGAGGATTGTGAGTTTGAGGACAACCTTCTTTCTCAAACAAACAACTAGCTCTAACTATTCAACAATATCCTTTATTTACCTTAAGATCTTTTTCTTTTATTAAGAAAGGTGGGGAGAGTGATATGCAAAAATGCTTGTCATTTGTTCATGTCTATGCCTACGCATGTTTTTGAACAGATTAATTTCTTTCATGTGTGTATGTGTTTTGCCTGCACTGTTGCCTGTTGCACTATATGCATACAGTGTCTGTGGGGGCCAGAATGAGCACTGGTTCTCTTGAAGCTGGAGTTATAAATAGCTGCCATTTGTAGGTGCTGGGAATAGAACCTAGGCCCCCTGGAAGAGCAGCCAGTGCTCCTAGCTGCTGAGCCATCTCTCCAGCCCCCACATCTATTTTTAAAGTGTAGCATTATTTTCTTTTGTCTTCAAAAGTGAAGGCTGGCCAACTTAAGCTTACCTTAATACGAACTTCTCCAGACTTCGGTGGCTCAACTTGCACTTCCTCAATTGAAAGAGGAGAATTTTTTGCCCAGGCAATGGCTGCCCGACACGTGATTGTCTAATAGCCGCAAAATAAGACAGCAGTTACCAACAAACTTCATTTCGTTTTTTTCTGATTGCAGTTGCTATTATTTGTCAAAGTATGAAAGTCATGGGGAGAAAGCCAAAAGTCAATAAATACAAGTAACTCTTACATTTCAAAAGTAAACTACTGCGAATTTAACAAATTTCCTCCAGATATTTCAAAATGCTTTTACTTAAAATTTTTAATAATTTAAAAATAGTTCGGACATCATTTCATATAAGGACACTTGCCACCTTCTTCTCCCCTCCTCTCCCTCTTTCCTTGTCTTTCTAAAACAGTCAGTATTTACTGAACCTCTACCCACCACTGACAGGTTTATAAGAATTTCTCTTGACTTTGAAGAACTTCGTTGTAGTCATAGATTACAGTGACCATTTTATTTGGGTATATCCTAATTCTCTTAATAATTACCTCGATATGGGAGTGTTTCTATTGCTTTTATCTTACAAAGGGTATTGCAGTGAACATGTTTGTTCATGTTTTTGTTTTTTGTTTTGTTTGTTTTGTTTTTTTGTTTGCTTTGTTTTTTTGTTTTTTGATTGTTCTTTTTTGGGTTAGTTTGTTTCCTTAAGTGAAAATTTCTTTGGAGGGATGGAGTCATTGTTAGTGTTGTGCTGATTTCCAAATCTCTTTCCAGAAAGATTAAATCTCTTGATGCACTCCTCTGAATAATAAATAGTCTATGCTATCATGTATTTCATTTTACTTAGCATTGACTATATCATTAAACAAAATATTGGACAGGCAAAAAAGCCTGGTATCTTCATTAGTATTTTTCAGTGTATGGATGTGGGTATTCAGTATGGTTAGAAGAGTTGTAAAAGGCCTGGTCTTATGTTTACAGACCTATTGGCACCTTGTGTCTTTTGTTAATGCAAATGTTTCTTCAAACATCAAAGGAGTAACTTGCCGCCTGTCTACTGACCTTACCCACTTTTCCCTCCGCTGTTTTGCTCACATCAATGTTATATGAAATTATGTTTTGTGATGTTTGTTTATAGAAGTCTCTTTCTTTGGTGATTTATTCCATTCCTAGTTCCTATGCTCTGAAATTTCTCTGTGTTTTAACAAATGTTTCTTATCTTCTCTTTGAAGTTTTTTTCAGTTTGATTTTTTAAACACTTCACTCGGGTTTAACTGAAGATTGTATAATGTGAAGCTAGAATTGAATGAGTTGTCCCAGGGTAGCATGGGTTACCATTCTTTACCCTTTCTCCTACATTAGAACTGTTGCTGCAGAACAAATTCTTATTTTTCCAGGTTTCTCTTCTAAGACTGTTTCTATTGGCCCGGGTGTGTATTCTTACAGCAGCTCCTTCTTCAATGAGTAGACTAGCTTAACTTTTAGATTTAGTCCCCGGCGACACTAGTTTGTGTAACTTGAAATGTGTTCCATGTATAGGTAGAACTTCTGCATTGGTAATTGAAAGTGGAATAAATCTGTTGTTTCTTCAAGAAATTAAGACTCCGGTGGAAGAGAAAACACAGGAGTTTATCATATAAAGGAAAGAAAAATGTGTCACAAGAATATCCAACTAAAGGTATAGAAAATAGTACTTCTGTCTGAGAAAAAATATAATTAGAATATTTGTGCTTTCATTCAAAAGTTTCATAAAAGATAACTTTTAGGGGAAGACTTCCTTATTTCAAAAGCAATATACACATAACTCAAAACTCAGACAAGTGTGAGGGGAGCAAACAGGGAAACTTGGCATCCAGCTCTCCCCACTGCTAACAATAGAGGGTAAGTTCTTTAATTGGAATTCTCTGTGTGCACTGTGGGTTTATATGACCACACTGAGCACGCTGGACACAGGCTGATGTTCTGTGTAACGTGATGAGTAATTTTCAGGTGATCTTTACGACCACTTAAGGCTCACTGACTAATACATTGTAACCACAGCTCCCTAATATTTAATACATTGTAACCACAGCTCCCTAATACTTAATACATTGTATCTGCAGCTCCCTAATATTTAATACATTGTAACTGCAGCTCCCTAATATTCCACAGATGTTGCTTCCACCCAGGCTCTCTTCACCATGATGCTGTCAACCTGTTCCTAAGAACATACAGGAGGGACACTTTCGCTGGGCTCTGTTTTCAGATCAAGGTCCCTCCATAGCACAGCAGATAGCATGTCAGCCCCTTACACTTCCAGAAAAAATGGTAGGCAAATTTTAAAAGATTTTTACAACAATATTAGCAAATGATCCCATGTAAACTAGTCAGAAATTTATTCTCCAAGCAGCGGAGGAAGCTTTTCCACATCTTGGAAAACTTTGAGTAGTGCTGTCATTAAAACTTGACAATAATCTGTTCAGAGAGCACAGAATCTGAAGGTGACGTGGGGCCATCACAGAGCAGCTCACTCACCTTTCCCAGGGTGTCCATGGTCTTTTCTGGTTTCGTGTGTGTCCTTTGGGTATCTCTGAATAAGCTTTGATTCTGAAGCTTAGAAACCCGGGCCAAGTATTTATAGGATTCATGAAACCGAAAGCCATTAAAAGTAATTACCCTATCAAGATGGAGACTATCAGAAGGGCAAGTGGAGGGCTGGAAGGAATGAAAGATCAGGAAAGGATAATGAAGGAGGAAATAGACTGACAGCCAAGGTATGAGGGGACAGAAGATCAGGAAAGAATAATGAAGGAGGAGATTGACAGCCAAGGTGGGATAGAGTCAGCCTGAAGAGGAGGCAGAGGCAATGGGGCTAAGAGACACTGCAGGAAAACATGCATAGAAAGAACAAGCCAGACAGTGCCTGCTGATTAGCCAACAGAGTTTCTGGAAGGGCAATTAGATAGATGCGATTGCCAAATGAACAATAAAGACTAGTTAGGCCTGGGTTGCCTGTAGTCAGAGGAATGAAAATGTACACGCATCCCTATGAGTGATAACTTAACCTGAGAAATGCATTGTGCCAATGAGGAATGATAAAGATGAAGTCAGGGGTTATGAGAGAGTCTCACACAGGTCAAACTGTGGCTGTCGGGGGAGAACTTACATAAAAGCAGGAAATGGGTGTGGATCCACAACAAGGGGCCGAGTCAATCAATCAAGGTGAAGTGAAATAAGGAGGCCATGCTGGTGATGGGGGCAGGGAGAGATGGTCAAAGTTTGTGAACAGAAAACTGAATAAGTGAACAGAAAGCAGGAGAGCAGGCAGTCGTAACCCGACTGCGGGCAAGGGCTGGCTGCTGCTGTGTTTGCCTCCAGTTCACATCTGGTAGTCCTATATGCCCAGCATGCTCCGGGAACTTCTGTGATGAGGCCCCCATTGTCATGTCTCTGCTAATACCTAGAGCCTGTCATCCTCAAGGTGCACCGCTGCTGTACAGTGAGGGTCATTTGCTGGAAGCAGGGGTGAGAAAGTCACTGGGGCCAGAGGTCTGTAGTCACAGGTTTCAAGGTACGGAGATGTTCTAGCAACAGAGCAGTCTGAACACTCTAGTCAGATGATCTCAGGACCTGCCTTTTCCTCCTGGACCAGAACTGGGATTAGGGCAGAGAGACCTGGTTTACCTGCTATAAAACCTGATCTAAAGGATGCTTTTAGGCAGGCATCCTGATGACTGTGGTTTAAGAGTACCTAGAGATGGTCCAAGAAAGACTTTTCAGGAGTGAGGGACTGAAACCTACTCAGTAAAGGGTCTTTTGCAAGTGGTGTCTCCATTCTTATAGCTTCTGCATCCTTGTTCCTCCTCTTTGATCCTACATATTGACCCTGTTCAGTAACATTCCATGCCATTGGCAGCAGCCTACTATGAAAGGCCACACCTTGAGGCAATGTCCAGATGTGAACTTTCCACCCTATAGGGGCCTCACTGGGCTTTGTGTCACCACCTGGAACTTAAATTTTTTTTTTTTTTTTTTTTTTTTTAAAACGAATCTGTATATGTATGGATGTTTTGCCTGCCTGCATGTCTATCACATGAGTGCTTGCTACACTTGAAGGCCAGAAGGGGGCACCAGATCCCTGTGAACTGCAGTTGTGAGGGTTGTGAGCCATCATGCAGGGGCTGGAATAGAATGCGGGACCTCTGAGAAAACAACCAGGGCTCTTAACCATGGAGCGGGCTCTCCAGCCCCACCTGGAAAATTTTTAGTCTTTGTTCTTTTCTACCAAAATTTCTAATTTTAGAGCTCGACTGGGCACAAGGTTCAGAATCCTAAGAGATGAAGCCAGGAGTCCTGATACTCACCGTGGACTCCTGACAGCTCCCAACCCCCACCCCCACCCCCGACCCCACCCAGCCAGTGTGCTTCCTGCTCAGGCAGTGCGCTCCTTTGGTAAGTGTCAATGAGCCAGTGATTTCTGGGACTGAGTTTCTGTGTTCGTCAAGTTGTTCTCAGCAGCAATAAACTTAGGGAAAGGACAAACTGTTTGGCTCCCAGGAACCTTGGAAGGGAGCACGCTGAAAGGAAAGGTCACATGTACCTCTGGGAGTTGAACCTTTTTGGCTTTGACAGGACTTCTGCTCTCTGGTGTGAGAGTAAGGTAGGTAGGAATGCCATGCGAGTGCTAACAGACCTGGGTCCACATCTTACCTTCTTCTCCAACTAATTAAGACGCAAGAACTACAACACCAGGTTTCCTCTCAATGAAGGGATAATGTTATATTAGCTAATATAACCAACTAACCTCACCTCCTCATTTCCTCCCAAGCACCAAATCAGTTATCATACACAGATCCTCAGTATCCTGCCTCGTAAGTAGTAAGTAGGTCTCTGTGTACATGTTTATCATCATTATCATCATCACCATCATCAGCATCACCACCATGTCTTTCAGAGCATTCATTTCATTTTTCCTCAGCACTGACTTGCTTTTTGCCCTGTGGTAGTGAATGAGAAAAGACTCGGTTCTTGAATTTAACAACTTCAATCAGAGAGTTCTTATCTCTCTCCTCTTAAGCTCACAAAATGTAAGGAAGGCCATCTTCTCTTCACAAGGATCAGGTGCTCTCTTGCTCCAGTGAAGTCTAGAAAACCCTGTGGGGTTGGGTAAGAACTTGGCAAGCATCTCGGCAGCTACGTGGATGCCTCTGAGAAGATGAGAATGGGCAGGGGAAGCTGGAGGCAGGCAGCCCCGCTGCCAATTCTCGCTCACTGAAGATGATCAAAGCCCAGGCCTTGCTTTGAAAGCCTGCCTTTCCTGTAGATGCCTTTGAAAGCCTGCCTTTCCTGTAGATGCAAGTAGATGAGGCCAAGTCAGATGACTCTGCACCTCATATCAATATACATAGTGTCCTTTCAAGAAGATAGTGTGCCGAGGTATAGAGAGGGCCGTGTGAGGAGACATATTTGTAGAGGCAACTTTCGCATAACTGTTGGAAAGTAATACAATGCTTAACTGATACGAGGCAAAATAACCACTGGCTTATAGAATCAACGAAGTATTTTAGTAAGAAAGAGCAATAAAAAGGCGCATAGTTAAAACATAATAAAATACTGAGATTAAGATTAATAATATCAAGCTATTATTCAATGATGCATATTCCTGGTGTTTTCTAATGCAGTCCTAAGAGTTGTTACTTATGTACAGTTTATGTCAATATAGCTCTAGCTTCCCTACATGTTGATAAAACATATAGCATGTGCTTATACAATCTAAATTTGTCCTTGCTTTACCTAACTTTCCATTACTATAATAAAAGCCATGTGACGAGCTTGTTTAGAGAGAAAAAAGGTCTATTTTTGCCGTGATCTGCATGGGAGAGGCCTATGTCATAGGCTCTTCTCCTCACCCTCCTATCTGCTGAGCCATATGTATCACATCAGAGAGGGGACAGATGTGTCTTTGACATCTGTGTGTCGTCTCCTTCTCCTTACGAGGTTACCAGGATTCAGGCATGGAAACTCCACCCTGATGGCCTGAGATGTCACTTCTAGGTGTTGTAGTCAAGTTCCGTTTCTCATCCAGGCTGTCGTTACCATGAAACGTTAGGGACTCAACTGGCTCATAGCTGGAGGATTGGCTGTATTCAAACCACTGCCCTGCTGGGTCCTGTTTTTTGCTTCAACCAAACCAATATGTGCTCAGTCCCCATATTTTATAGTTTCTCTTCTCTGCCCAACTGGAGGATTCTTCTCTCTCTCTCCGATTCTGCCACCCTTTGTTCACCCCCCAATGGTTCAGGGGCAGGTTTTGTTCTGTGTCTACGGCTCACCCAACCCTGCGTGCACACGTGGTCTCTCATGGAAACACTGTCCTCTGGGTTAAATTGGAGTCTAGAGACCCAAAAGTTAAAAGCAAAGAGCACCATGTTCTTCATCTTTCTTCTCTTCCTCTTCCTCTTCTTTCTCTTCCTCTTCCTCTCTGTATTGGGTTTGAATCCCTCCTGCAGGAACTTGCATGGTGACCACATCAGTGAAATATGTCGTCATGTCACTTCCTGCTTCACTGTCACAATGCCGCTGAAGCATTCCCATGGTGGGGCTGACATACACTCAGTGTGCCAAGAAGTATCTGAAGGAAATGCTTGGCTTTTGCCAATTTATTCATAGCGCAACCTCTGAAGAGCTCTTTCTGTAATGTTTTGAAACTGATTAAAAAAAAAAATCCTAGGCCTTACAGATACAGAGACTGGGGTTCAGAGTGAAGGCGTGTTCCCATGTGGTAATCCACAAATCTGGACTATATTTTCTGAAGTCTTACTCCTTCTTTTATCCAAAGGTGCCCTTTAAATGGTACATTAAAGGTACACAATAGCTACAGTGCTAAGAGCCCATGCTCACCAGTCTTTCCTATGTGCCTGTATGCTTCAGTGAGGAGAACAGTTTGATCCTTGTGCCAATGCCCTGGGTTATGGTTATCCTTTGAAGAGACATGGATGTGAAGATGTAAGTTGAAAGCGCATGATGCCTGTAGACAGGAGTGAGCAAGTCCTGACATCATCACCTCCCCTACACACACACACGCACGCACACACACACACACACACACACACACAAATACACACACACACATACACACACACACACACGCACACACACACACACACGCACGCACACGCGCGTGCGCGCACACACACACAC
>NC_034593.1:125827383-125828750 GCF_900095145.1 Mus pahari | reverse complement strand
CACACACACACACACACGCACGCACACGCGCGTGCGCGCACACACACACACACACACACACACACACACACACACACACACAGAGCCTACTGCCTTATTCCCTTTCCTTCTGTCTTTTCAGACAAGATTTGAGGGCTTTGATATTCCTTTATGCCACTCATTTTTCTACCTTACCCAGAATTCCCTGTTAGTGTTTACGTAAGGAGAGTTGGACAAGACAACTGAGGACAACTCACAGTTTATCTGCTCTTGCCCACCCTGTTGTGCCTTTGGATCTTGTCAGGGCCCCTGGGTACTCTGACTTGAATTGTCCTTGTTCAAGATTTTGCTGAAGGGACCCTGATATAGCGGTCTCTTGTGAGACTATGCCAGTGCCTGGCAAACACAGAAGTGGATGCTCACAGTCAGCTATTGGATGGAACACAGGGCCCTCAATGGAGGAGCTAGAGAAAGTACCCAAGGAGCTGAAGGGGTCTGCAACCCTATAGGTGAAACAACAATATGAACTAACCAGCACCCCCAGAGCTTGTGTCTCTAGCTGCATATGTAGCAGAAGATGGCCTAGTTGGCCATCATTGGGAAGAGAAGCCCCTTGGCCTTGTAAACTTTATATGACCCAGCACAGGGGAAGGCCAGGGCCAAGAAGTTGGAGTGGGTGGGTATAGGAGCAGGGGTCGGGGGAGGGTATAGGGAACTTTCTGGATAGCATTTGAAATGTAAATAAAGAAAATATCTAATAAAAAAAGAATTGTCCTTGTTATGAAATCAACTTCTAACCAAACAATTAACTAGCTAAAGAAGCTGTGGGGCCTTCAGAGTGCAGCAAGAACCATTTTTGTGCTTTGAGCATGTGCATGTAAATATTTTGCTCATAAGCATGTCTTTACATAAAGTCAAAGTGCAATGTATGTTTTTAGTGCAAATCTCATGAATTGCCATTGGCTGTCGGGAATCCTAGCAACCCCTGGGGAATCTGCTACATATGGTGGCTCTGAGAAAACCCTGCATGGTACTGTAACGTGGGTGATTTCACACAGTATACATGCACAGAATTTCACACATAGCTTATGGTATTTAACTTGGTTTCTTTTGTTTGTTTGTTTTGTTTTTTCAAGAAAGGGTTTCTCTGTATAGTCCTTGCTGTCCTGGAACTCACTTTTTAGACGGCATTTCTAATATTTGACCCGATGTGCATTGATGGCTTTGTAAGAAATTACCAAGAATCTATTCAATGTCATTAGAGACTAAATACTCACAGAAAACCATTTGTCAATGTGCACTTTCAAGACTTCTAAGAATAATCCTTATAGATTTTAACTTCTTCATATAAAGACAACTTCACGATTAGTTACTCTTAAAAAAAAAAA
>NC_034593.1:125812986-125826048 GCF_900095145.1 Mus pahari | reverse complement strand
AAAAAAAAAAAAAACATATGTAAATCCAATCACATTTGGCTTGGAATAAAACCTCAGTAAAATTATTTTTACAGATTTACATGCTGCATATTTTTTAAACTGTCTGCCATAGGTCAGCGTAGGCATAATGTTTTCGTGCATTGTGTAAAGATTATCCTTGTGTTAGTTAAATGCTAATTACTCTGCTCTGATGTCTTGTTTTAATATGGACATTGGATTATAATGCTTATGTCTAGAATCTCCTGTCTGAAATGTGCATAAACAGTTCTTACCATTTATTCTCTGTCTCATCAATAAATGCTGATCACCCAATGACTGGGCAGAAGAGAGAATAGGACAGAAACTTCTGCCAGCCAGGGGAAGGAGAGAGGGAGGGAGATTCAGCTTCGCCATGAGGGGGAGAGGATCTGAGAAGACATCAAGAAAAAATCAGAAGCTCAAAGAGCCAGATCAATAATCATATGCAAGAATCATGATATCATGACTGGGAGGTAATTAGCTTAGGGGGTTAATATAAATTAATATTGCCCAGAAATTGAGGAACAGCATGAAATAAATCTTGGTTTCTCTGTGTGGTTACTGGGGACTAGCAAAGGTAAAGAAATACATCTGCTGAACTAATTCACTATTTACATTTATATTAAAAATAATTCCTTTTGCAAGTCAGCATATCTTTATCATTCCTAACTTAAACACAGCAAGCTGTTCTGCAACTCTGTATTTCTCCGTATGATCTGCTGACACTCTGGATAATCAACTTCTGTTGGAGCTGGCATGGGATTTCTGCCCTCTCTGCATTCCTGGAGGCTGCACAGAGGAAAGACAGCCCAGGCTGCAGCATGCACTCTGGAGCCCTTAAAGCACAGCATGGCTCGTCTGTAAGTGTGAGTGTCACGTCTCCTTGCAAAGCATGTTCACTTAGTAGCTGAGACCTTGGCATTGCTTACAGCAGCCAGTTTCAGGCCACATATTGCTTACATTAGGTTACATATTTCCCAGCATAAAAACCGTCATCTCCTTCCTCGTGGACTTCACGGTCTCCCCTCAGGTCAGTCAGTTCAGAGCTGTTTTCTTCTGTTTGCATTACAGGCCAACTTTCAGTCCACACCATATGTGTCAAAGGCAGCTGGGTGGATCGGACAGAATGGGTTCCTAACTAGCTGTGGGAACAGAGATTTCTTATTTAACTCCTCTTTGCTTTAGTTTCTTTACCTGTAAGATGGGGGATGGATAAAAATGAACCACTTCAAGGAAAGGTCTGTCCTGCAAGGGTTTGAATCTCATTGTCATAGAAACAAAGCTTTCACTTGGAAGGGAAGACAAACGTTTATTCGAGAGCCAGATATGAGTGAGCCAGACCCAGCATCACAAAGCTAGGTTAGTCCTCAGTTCCTGCATGGAAATAGTTCCATGAGGTTTTATAGTAGCAGGATAAATCAAGTCACAGATCTATCAAGGCAACTTGAAAGCTCATTGATGTGCATTGCATAGATGCCAGTCACAGCCAGGTAGACAGTTCTCAGGCATCCTTTGACAGCATTCCTAACCTCCCACTGATGGGGAATAGGGCTTCATTATCACATTCCAAAGCTTTTTCTCTGTTGATGTTAGGGCTGACACACAGTGACAAGGAATGACTATCTGGCTGGCTAAAGATCCCTGTAATACACTTTAAATTAGGCCTTGAACTTGCAACATTCTAATCACTCTATACTTGCTGAATCAGCCCTGGCACATGCATCCTCTTTCCAGGAATTTTCTCTCGCCATCTGGAATGGTCTGTGATGGACCACATGGTGCCTGCTGAGTCTCTGCTTTGGTAACTACTGGAAGGTGGTAAAAACATTATCAGGCAGGGTCTAGCTGCTGGGGCTGTGTGTGCCCTCCTGGGGAACTGGGGGATCCCAGGTACAGCCTATTCTGTCATTCTGAGTGATGAATGTCTTGAGCCTTGCTATGTTGTCCCACCATGTGCCCAAGCAATGGAGCCTGTCACTTTTGGCATAAACCATCCAAAGCCAGGGGCTGAAAGCAGCCTTTGCTCTTTATCAGTTGTCTAGGGGATTTGTTACAGTGGTGGTGGTGGGCATTAACTCAATGAATAAATGTGATCTACAGAGTATGGGGCCATCCCAGAGATTCCTCCCCCCTTTTAATAAATTTTAGCTGCAGGCAGAATCTTTAAAATAAAGCTGGGGACAGAGAGATGGCTTTACCGGTCAGGTGCTTGCTGTGGTGCAAGGACTGGGACCTGGGTTTGGTCCCCCAAACCCAAGGTTTTAAAAGCCAGGCATGGTAGCTTATCCATTTAATCCCAGCATGAGAGAGACAGTGGCTAGTCAACCGAGCTTTCTTGATGAGTTCCAGGCCAGTGAGAGATCCTACCTCAAAAACCAAGGTGGACTACTCCTGATGTAGGAGAAACTGAAAGAGGTAGAGTTGATGCTAGACAGGATTTACTAAATACTTTTGCTTATGCCATTAATTCACACAACGTTAAATTTAGCTAAGAGAGCCCTGGCTCCAAAATGCCCCAGAAATAGGTAGTGTGCTAGCCAGGCAAAACGTAGGACGGCAGGAAGCTAGTGTGTGCTCACCAATATTTACCTCCAGTTAGGCTCCATTCCCAGAATGAAAGGAGTCGGCTCTGCATTCCAACCTGCTATTAGGCCTGTCCCTACAGAACAGAGCATACTTCCAAGGGCAGCTCACGGGGTCAGCGCAGGGTTACAGCAACCATTAAGTCCTGTTCTGCCACTAAGGGTCCTGGGCTCTTATCAGGAAAAGTATAATTCTGCCATGTGGGCAGGATGTGCCCTGGTAACAACTTATTGAAAAGAACACAGCTGCTGTCCTTAAGAAACAAGTCTGGCAGTTTCTCTGCTGTGTCAATCTCCCATCTGCCCAAGTAGCCAGACTTGCAGTCTCCTGTCTCCGTGTAAATGGTTCAAAGTGTAACCTGGAGCCAGGGCATAAAAGAGATTTAAGGATGACAGTGTTTGTGAAATGCATATGCCTAAGGTATATAAATTAGTAATATCTTCTCCTCATGGCTGGCTCCTCTTTGAACATTAGCCAGAGACGGATGGATGCTATATGAAAGAGATTTTACCTTTATTAATCTCTAAGGGTGCAGGGTGATTTCTCACTGGGAAGGCACATTAATTCTAGTACAGAATGACATTTGAGGATGTCCTCTGGCCTAGACACTCACACACCCACACAAGCGTGCACACACACATGCTTGCCCCAGGTGAAGCCGGTGGCTTTGGAGAAAAGGTGCTTGGATACACACATCTATGAGTGTTGGCATGTCTGGAAAGTGCCCTGTCAGGTTTGAGTGCTTTGTGAGCATGGAGGGAGGGGCTGTTCTGAATGAAGGACCCAGGGGAGGTAGAACTCAAATGCTCTTAAAAACAAGACCCTCTGTGTCTTCCCTATTATCTTTTGTCCAGTGTCACTCTATGTGGAGCTTTGAGAGGAAGGAGTTTGGTTTTTCTTTATTCATACCTAGTAGCTTCAGAGAACACTCTCTTAAGTCAGCAACTTAATTTAGACGTAGCCTAACACAATGGGTACATTTGTCTAGAATTAGCAAAGAAGCAATTTGATGATGAATTCAGAATTGCAACAATGTTTCTCGGCTGTGTTGTCACACAGTGTCACACCTGGGTGGAGAACCGCTCACCTGGCAGGTTGGCAGCTTCTCTGCACCTGCACTTTCTTCATCTTTGGAAGGTTTGAAGGTTTAAAGCCTGGCATTGAGGGCTCATTGTTATCTGAGTTTTACCGTCCCATTTGCTTTCCTGTTTCCCAGTTCTCAATGCAGCACCTGTATTTGTTAAATGCTTGCCACTCCTAAATGGACGCTCAGTCCCTTGTTTATCGTATTCTTTCTATTCCCTGGCTTACTTAAATCCACCCTACTTCTGATATCCAAGACAGGAACCTCTTCTTAGTGTTGTTAGAGGATCCATTTCTTAAGTCATTCCTCCTTTCTCCTAAGTTTCTCTGCTATAGTGTGCTTCTGCCTCACCCAAAGTCATGGGGCCAAACTGTCATAGGCTGAAGCCTCTCTAATTGTTTATCAGCTGACTGTCTTAGGTATTCATCATAGCAACAGAAATTCGATGCAATAATAAGATCAATTGCTGTGTTCTCAACACAACTTCTGGGGATTGACCTGATGGAGGAAAGAGGGTAGGAGGAGATGGTACACATATACATAGTCAGAGAAGCTGAGATGGGATGCAGTGGGCTCTGTTACCGAGAAGTGGTAGCTACTCAGGAGCTTGATATGTGTGTTATATACAGTTAAAGAAGGATGCAGGATTGGTACCTATGGATAAACAAGGAAGCAGGTTTAGCAGTCTGAGTAGAAGTCTTTGTATGGAGAAGTCTTCATGTAATAAATAAACATCCAGGCAGAGAGAGCTGTGCTGGACACTTGCTGCACACACACTGAGAACATCCAAAGCTGGACCAGAGGAAGGCTTTGTTATTTTGCTCTGGGTCTGAGGGTACGGTCCTTGATATGGCTGTGTTAGTGTCAAACAATACACGCTGAATCCGTACTTTACTCACTGAGGGCTACCCACAATAAGTAATGAGAGCTGCAAGCTGGTCCACATCAGTGCGTGACAGCGAGTATTCTCAGTGCTTTGTATTTGTTACTTCATGAAACTGCAGGTGGGTTCTACTATTGTTTCCATTTCTCAGCAATTTAATTTTTATCAACGTCTTTGCCAGCTTTAAAGCCATTTGTTTTCCTTTAAGCTTTGTAGCACATTTTCCTCACAATAAGAGAACTTGGATTGTCATCTGGCTGTTTAGGATACAGTAGATACTTAGGCAACAGTTGTTATGGTTACTGATAATTTTCTGGTTTTACTCTGAAGTCTGCTCATTGCCAGGGCTCAGCACCATTTTCTATGCTCTGTAGATACGGACTTCTCTCTCACAAGAAGCTTCTGTCCTATTCAGGTTTTTGTTTTTGTTTTGTTTTGCTTTGTTTTTGTTTTATGAGACAGGGTTTCTCTGTGTAGCCCTGGCTGTCCTGGAACTCACTCTGTAGACCAGGCTGGCCTTGAACTCAGAAATCCGCCTGCCTCTGCCTCCCGAGTGCTGGGATTAAAGGTGTGTGCCCACGCCCAGTCTATTTAGTTTTTTTTTTTTTCCCTAGATGGAAAAACACGTAGGTATTAGAGATAGAGATTCTTTGCCAATCAGATGTTACAAATATTTTCACTTGCACATTGCATTTTTCCTCTCCCCTCCGTTCTTCCCTGTCTCCCCCCACCCTCACCCCATCTCCTTTTCTGCCTCTTCTCTTTTGAGGGAGGACCTTGCTATATAGCCCAGCTTTGCCCCAAATTCAGATCCTCTTGTCTGTACCTTCTGAGTCCCGGAATTGCAGGTTTATGCTGTATCATCTGGTTGGTTCTATTTGTTTATAGCAAAAATTGCATTTCTTTCAGAGTTTGACTAGTGGTGTTATGCACGGGCAAGTTTGTAAGATTATGGAAATCAATCTCCCACCTTGAGTGAAGTCGCAAGTTGTCAAAGAATCAAAGCAATACATTCTCAAACCACAGACAGTTTCTTGTTGTCTGCACTCCTATCTGTTACTCCTATAACCGTGTTTTGCCACTCATGAAGCCACTGGCATTCCAACTACACAACCCACTTCTGTGAAAAGAGTCAACTGAGAACTAACCAGTAGTTTCTAGGTTGGAATACATGTACATACAAATACAGTTGTTTAACCTATTTCAACCATTCTCCCCATAGGAAGAACAGTATTACATCATCTTCCCATGAAAGGCACTCAATTTAAGGTACTTAAGTTGCTGCTGACCATAGTCTGTAATCGTCTGTGAGAATTTGGTGGTAAAGACACCTCACACATCCTCTTGTGTGAGTGTGCTATGGTATTTGATAGGTTATTCCTCTGCTGGTGAACTGAGCCAATTCAAGCCAGATTAGATTACATTAAAGGCAGGTTTATTGGAAAGCTGCACTTGGGCTAGAGAGTTCACTGGACCCCAGAACCAAGGTCAGGGAAGTTGTTGTGGGGAAAAGGGGTGAGGGGAGGGAGAGAGAAAGGGTGAATGCACAGAGAGAAGAGAAGAAGAGGAAGAGGAGGAGGAGGAGGAGAAGGAAGAGAAGGAAGAAGAGAGGAAGAGGAAGAAAATGAGAGAGAGGAATAGAAGGAGGAGGGAGGGAGGGAGGGAGGGAGGGAGAAAGAGAGCACAGAATGCCTGGATTATATAGGGAAGGTTGGGGGCAGGGTATGCCAGGTAGGGACTGAGGGATGCTGGGAGAACCTGGAGGCCAGTCTGCTTTGGTATATAAAATATGCACCTCAGTCCGTTGTCCCTGGAGTCCAAAACCAAACAGTAATATATGGTTGTATCTTGCTCAAATTCTTATGTTGATTCCTAATTTGAGATTAAGATCTTGGGAGGAACTCCAATCCTCTTGATTAGAACTGGTTGATCTCTTGACTGTCAACATTTATGTGCAGGCCAGGAAGCTAGCCCTTAGTGAACACCGGCTCTGGTGGCACCTTGAACCTGTGTCCAGAATGGTGAGAAGTGTCTTCTTTTAATACACACAGCATATGCTGTTTTTGTTATAGCAACCCAGGCTAAAACATAGTGGAAGTCAGAATTCTAAGATGATTTTCAGGATTTCAATCCCCTGTACATCTCTCACACTTAAGTGGGGATGGATCCTTAGGCTATGTTTTGGGCCAAATGTTACTAAGATTCCTACAACCCTGATCACATTACATGATATAAGACTGTGTCCCTGCAGGCAGGATGGACACTGGAACCAGAAGATGGCCATGTAGGAGTTATGCAATGGAGCAAGCAGGTTGAGGTATGTTCCATGGTTGACAGCCAGTGAGAGAATGGGAGCTTCCGAGCTACACAGACATAGCAAACAAATTCTGCTTTTGATAATAACTCTACTCCCACAGTTTCTGTTATTTAAATTGAGTTGGCAAGTGTCAGTGCGCTGCAGGAGACCCTGAGCTCTAGAAGGCAATCCAGGCCACTCAAGGTACACCTCGAGACCATAGAGAAACCAGTTCTACCATGCCCAGATTCTTGACCTTAAAAAGGCAATGAATGAGTGTGCTCTGTAACCTTTAACTGGATGGTACACTTTTGACTTGGAGACAGAAAACTAATGTGCACTTGAAGAAAATATTTCATATGATTAACCTCTTACAGCTGTCTTTAGTTTTCAATCTTTACAAATTTCACTTTCCTGTGTAAGCATGGATGTTTAGAAAGCATTACTTTTAATTTGTAAGAAAAATCTTCAGGGAAAAGAGAGAGTGAAGTTTTTTTTTTTTTTTTTTTTTTTTTTTTGAGACAGGGTTTCTCTGAGTGAAGTTTTTCCAGTGACACAAAGGAGACAGGGATGTAGAGGTGCAGATGTCATGTGGGATTAGGTTCTGGACTTGTGGGAAGGCACAGAAGAATCTGACAGCACACTGCCACTTGCTAACTCAAAACAAAAACGATTATGCAGGTCTAATATTCAAAGAGTTCTATATTCCACATAAATGTAAAATTATTTATTTCTATTTTGAATATTCATGTAAAGGAGTTTTTTTCATAATTGAAGGATATAACTTCATTATTTTATTTTTGAAGACAGAATTATTTATTTCAGTACATATCTCTTTGGTTTTTTTTCAATAATTTATCTTTTATATAGTTTATATTGGGATCACAGGCCTTCCTCCTCTTGTCCCAGTCCCACCCCTATAAATTCTTCTTCCATTATCTCCTTCCTTTCTCTTCAGAGTAGGGGAACCTAACTTTGCATACAATCCCAGCCTGGAACAACATCAGAACTAGGCACATCCTCTACTGATGCCCCATCAGGCCGTCCGGGTAGGAGAGGGGGATCCAAAGGCAGAAGACAGAGTCCAGGACAGCCCCTGCTCTAATTGTTAGGGGTCCCACGTGAAGACCAAGATGCACATCTGCTACAAATGTGTAGGGGGGCTAGGCCAAGCCACTGAGTACTCTTTATTTGGTCTCTATGAGCCCTCATAGGCATTGCTTAGTTGACTTCATAGGTCTTCTTGTAGTATCCTTGACCCCTGCAATGTGTTCACTTCTATTCTACAAGATTCTCAAAGCTCCACCTGATGTTTGGCTGTGGATCTCTTGCTTCTATTTCCATACACTGTTGGATGAAGGCTCTCAAGAGACAGTTAAGCTAGGTTTCTGTCTGCAAGCATAGCTGAGTATTATTAATCGTATCCACGATTGGCTCTCTTACATGGCATGGGTCTCAAATTAGAGCAGTCATGGGTTGGCTCTTGTCTCAATCTCTGCTCCATCTTTATCCCTGTTCATCTTGCTAGTAGAACAACTTTTGGGAGAAATGTTTTTGTAGGCTTAGATTTTTTAAAAAAATGCAATACTGTTTATTTAACTTCAGAAACATTTCAGCATTCTAAACATACCAAAAAATAACAGAATGTTGCAAATTGCGTTTAGGTCCAGAGGGTTCTTGAACTTCCATTGATGCAGTAGTTCTTTGCTTTGCTGACAACGATGAGATCTACAGTTTCTTTAAAAAGTTAAAAAACTGCACTTAACTAAAGAAAAAACTCCAAACACTTCTCATGCCAGCTGACCCCTCCCCCCTTTCCACAACTAAGAATGTCAGCAGAATGCTATGCCACTATATACAAAAACAGGACAACCTGAAGCTACATGGATGCCCACCGCAGTATCAGCAGGTCCAGCCTCACAGTGCCTGCCCTGAGCTACGGCCTCTCCAAAGGGCATCTTCTGCTCACAGCCTCCACACAAACAAGGAGCATCAAGAATCCATCTGGGTTGTTTTGTTCTCTTTACAAACTATAGATATGTGCAGCTGACAACTCAGGATTGCTAGCCAACAACCATACAGTTAACACGACCTAACACAGTGAGAACAAAATGCCAGAAACATCTTCAATTGCCTTGTCACACCAACAGCAAAGTGCACTGAGTGAGGAGGACGTGAGAGTGTCTTTTCAATTTAAAGATGTTCAGAGCTATGTACAACTTTGATACAGTTTCAGGGCGCTCCGGACACCCACGGCCACTTCCTGTAACCCACTGACACTTTGAGAAACTACAATATGATCGTGGTCAAATTTTGTAATTAAACCTAACAAGGGCAATAGACACGACTCAAGTAAGAGATGTGTCAATCACAGCGCTCTCTTACTCGAAGGTATTCACAAGGAGACAGAGTTTTTATTCATCTTCCTCCTCCTCTTCCTCTTCTTCCACCTTTTCCCAGGCAAGTTTAGCAGGACCCTTGGCACCATCAAACTTCCCTTTAGACTTATAGTCAGCAACATCCTTCTCATACTTCTTCTTCAGCTTTGCTGCCTTGGTGATGTAACTGTCACCAAGTCACTTGGTGACTTTTCACTGTCACTTAAGTTATTCCACATCTCACCCAGCTTTTTTGCCACATCTCCAATAGAGATGCCAGGGTTTGTGGATTTGATCTTGGGTTGGAATTCAGAGCAGAATAAGAAAAATCCAGATGGAGGTCTTTTGGGGGCATTTGGGTCCTTCTTCTTCTTGCCTCCTTTAGCTGGTCCATAATCTTTCATCTCCCGATCAACGCGTACTTTATCTGCCTTTGCCATTTCATCAAACTTTGATTTCTCTTTGCTAGACATGGTCTTCCACCTCTCAGAGCACTTCTTGGAAAAACTTTGCAAAATTGACGGGAACCTCTGGGTTTTTCTTCTTATGTTCTTCCCTGCACGTCTGCACGAAGAAGGCATAAGCAGACATCTTGCCCTTTGGTTTCTTGGGGTCACCTTTAGCCATCCTGACTGTATTGTTCACTAGTCTGGGAAGCACAGGGCATGATGTGCGGCTCAGAGCTCCCCAGCCTCGCGCTAGCTGCCAAGTTGTTAGCACTGGTCTGTCAGCGCTGTTAGCATTAGGTTGCCAAGTCCACAGGTTGTCAGCTATCTCAGGAATATCTCGGGAAGACAGGTTCAGCCTCTCAGCAGCAGCAGCAGCAGTGTCTTGGAGAAAAGCAGCAGCAGGTGACAGAACAATAGAACCATCTAGATCGGTAGGAATAGACCAACCCACGGTGGTCTCATTCACAGTTGTAGCCGCCTGCGGCCATACTAACTGGGTTCCTGAGTGGGAGACTGAGTGTTCGTCCTGAAGGGCAGGAATATCCTAAAAGGGAATAGGCTGCGAAAGGAAATTGAGCCTAGACAAGACTCTGATCAAGGCTCGAAGTTTAATAACCGAACTCTGTTTAAGTAACATGGAAAAAATCCCAGCCCCCTCTTTTAGTCTTTTGAAGTTGCCGGCGGAGGTCTGATCGTAGGCGGGTCCAAGGGATCGTAGGTGGGTCTGAGGATCGAGGTGGGGATGAGTGACTGCTGATTTAAGCGGTCCAAGGATGCTGCATTCTGGGAGATCTGAGGTGGTCCTCTCGGTAGGCGGTGGAAACACAGCAACTCTCTGGTATGCCTATGCGCCTGTCGGGGGCTGCTGTTTTGAGGGAGAGTGATTAGTGGAGGTGGGAGACCCCAACAGGAGACAGGAGCTCTATGGGAGAAAACGGCAAGAGAAATAATGGAGGCCAAGATGTATTTTTCTGATCAAAGTTTACTAAGAGTCTGTGCTTATATAGGGGGGAGGCCCATCCCCTGCAGATCTATTCTTGAAGCCTGTGGCCAGCCTGTAGGCGATGTGCCAGATGTTGTCTGTGGATCTGCCGGATTCTGTCTCTGGAATATCTCAAGGGCCTCAGCAGGTAGCAGTGTCTTGGAGAAGAGCAGCAGCAGGTGACAAAACAATAGAGCCATCTAGGTCAGAAGGCTCCACTCCAGGTGGTCTCATGCTCAGTGGCAGCAAGGTCAAAGTCAGTCTGTTCAAGGCTGGGAAGGCTACACACAGTGGCAGCAAGGTCTGAAGCAGCCTGCTCAAGCCTGGGGGAGGCTACAGGTTGTTCTTACATCCTTTCTAAATGTCATGTGGTCTTTCAGACATCCCCTCTAGGGAAATACCACATGTCCCCTTCCAGGCTGCTTTCAGAATGATACCATTCATCTACTTCAGTGAAACACCCTCTTCACAGGACAGTTTCCAGAGAAACATCACAGAACACAACTGAGTCTCCAAAGAAACCAGAAATATCCACTTCAGGGTTTGTGGGTGGGTTGATGTCCCCCTCCTTTCTTTGAAAGTCCTGCTTGGTTACAGGAGGTGACCATTTCAGACTCTTTATCAACCAAAGATAGGAATCTCAGCTAGCGTCAACCATAGACACCTAGTAGTTTCCCCAGTCACAGGTCTTGAGCTACTCCCAGAAATGCTCCCCACCAATTTTCACTCTTACTCCTAGTACACTCCCATCCTGTGCTCCGTATCTGATCCCCATCCCTGTTCCCCTTCTCATACCCTCTCCCACCCTATCCCCTCTCCTCATCTACATCCCAAGATTATTTTGTTTTCTCTTCTGAGTGAGATTCAGATATCCTCTCTTGAACCTTCCTTATTACCCAGTTTCTTCAGATCTATGGATTCTAGAATTGTGCATGGTTATCCTACACTTTATGGCTAATGTCCATTTATATGTGAGTACAATCCATAAGCGTATTTTGGGGTCTGAGTTATCACACTCAGGTTGATATTTTCTACTCCCATCTATTTGCCTGAAAATTGCATGATGTCTTTGCATTTAATATCTGAAGAATATTCCATTATGTAGATGTACCACATTTTCTTTATCCACTCTTCAGTCAAGGGACATTTAGGATGTTTCCAGTTCTGGGCTATTACAAATATAGGAACTGGACTGGAGAGATGGCTCAGTGGGTAAGAGCACCCGACTGCTCTTCTGAAGGTCCAGAGTTCAAATCCCAGCAACCACATGGTGGCTCATAACCATCCGTAACAAGATCCGACGCCCTCTTCTGGAATGTCTGAAGACAGCTACAGTGTACTTACATATAATAAATAAATAAATCTTAAAAAAAAAAGAAAAAAGAAAATATTAAAAAAAAAAAACAAATATAGCAACTATTAACATAGTGATCAAGTGTCCCTGTGGTGTAGTGGGGCATCTTATAGGTATTTTCTAGGAGTGGTATAGATGAGTCCAGGGTAACTATTTCTGATTTTTTGAGAAACTTACTGTAGTGGCTATTCCTGGTTGTCAACTTGACTATATCTAGAATGAACTACAATCCAGAATTGGAAGGCTCACCAGTGATCCTAATCTGGAGGCTCGGAGATACAAGTTTCTGACCTGGATCTTGGAATGGAGATCTTGAGACATAGTGGCTGTGAATTCCAGAAGATTAACACAGGGAGATCTCTGAGTTCAAGGTAATTTGGGATTAAAGGCGTGCTGGCACACAATTGATTTCCAGGATGGTTGAAGAATTTTGCACTCCTACCAGTAATGGAAGAATGTTTCTCTTGCTTCATATCCTTACCAGCATATGCTGTCACTAGAGCTTTTGATCTTAGCCATTCTAACGATTTTAAGATGAAATCTCGGAGTCATTTTGATTTGTGTTTACCTGATGACTAAGAATTTTAAACAATTCTTTAAGTACTTTGGAGTCATTTGAGAATCCTCTGTTGAGAATTCTGTTTAGTGCTGTACATCTTTCTTTCTTTCTTTCTTTCTTTCTTTCTTTCTTTCTTTCTTTCTTTCTTTCTTTCTTTCTTTCTTTCTTTCTTCTTCCTTTTTGTGGAACATGATTTTAATATTTTCAACTGTTAATATTCAACAAACAATAATTATTTTAAGATATATTTCATTGCTATGTCTCCCTTTTCATTTCTGATTTTATTATTTTGGATATTGTCTCTGTGCCCTCTTGTTAGTCTGGCTAAGNGTTTATCTATCTTGTTGATTTTTCTCNAAGAAACAGCTCCTGGTTTTGTTGATTCTTTGTATAGTACTTTTTGTTTCTATTTGGTTGATTTCAGCCCTGAGTTTGATTATTTCCTGCCCTGTACTCCTCTTGGGTGTATTTGCTTC
>NC_034593.1:125788507-125812707 GCF_900095145.1 Mus pahari | reverse complement strand
TTCTTCCTTGATCAAGTAATCATTGAGTAGAGTGTTGTTAAGCTTCCACGTGTATGTGTGCTTTCCCTTGTTTTTGTTGGTATTTAAGACCAGTCTTAGTTCGTGGTGATCTGATAGGGTGCATGGGATTATTTCAATCTTCCTGTATCTGTTGAGGCCTGTTTTGTCACCAATTATATGGTTAATTTTGGAGAAGGTACCATGAGCTGCTGAGAAGAAAGTATATTCTTTTGCTTTACAATGAAATGATCTATAAAAATCTGTTAGATCCATTTGGTTCATAACTTCTGATAGTTTCACTGTGTCTCTGTTTAGTTTCTGTTTACATGACCTGTCCATTGCTGAGAGTGAAGTGGTGAAGTCTTCCACTATTATTGTGTGGGGTACGATGTGTGCTTTGAGCTTTGGTAAAGTTTCTTTTATGAATCTGGGAGCCCTTGCATTTGGAGCATAGATTTTCAGAATTGAGAATTCATCTTGGTAGATTTTTCCTTTGACCAGTATGAAGTGTCCTTCTTTATCTATTTTGATAACTTTTGGTTGAAAGTTGATTTTATTCAATATTAGAATGGCTACTCCAGCTTGTTTCTTGGGACTATTTACTTGGAAAATTGTTTTCCAACCTTTTACTCTGAGGTAGTATCTGCCTTTGTCACTGAGGTTTGTTTCCTGTATGCAGCAAAATGATTGGTACTTCCTGTTATTTTTGTTGTTAGAGATGGACTTATATTTGTGTGGCTATCTTCTTTTGGATTTGTTGAAAGATATTTTCTTGCTTTTTCTAGGGTGTAGTTTCTCTCCTTGTGTTGGTGTTTTCCATCTATTATCCATTTTAGAGCAGGATTTGTGGAAAGATATTGTGTAAATTTGGTTTTGTCATGGAATATCTTTGTTTCTCCAAACATATGGTAATTGAGATTTTTTGCTGGGTATAGTAGCCTGTGCTGCCATTTGTGTTCTCTTAGGGTCTGTATGACATCTGCCCAGGATCTTCTAGCTTTCATAGTCTCTGGTAAGAAGTCTGGTGTAATTCTGATAGGTCTGCCTTTATATGTTACTTGACCTTTTTCCCTTACTGCTTTTAAAAATCTTTCTTTGTTAGTACATTTGGGGTTTTGATTATTATGTGAAGGGAGGAATTTCTTTTCTGGTCCAGTCTATTTGGAGTTCTGTAGGCTTCTTGAATATTCATGGACATCTCTTTCTTTAGGTTAGGGGAGTTTTCTTCAATAATTTTGTTGAAGATATTTACTGGCCCTTTAAGTTGGGAATCTTCACTCTCTTCTATACCTATTATCCTTAGGTTTTGTCTTCTCATTGTGTCCTGGATTTCCTGGGTGTTTTGGGTTAGGAGCTTTTTGCCTTTTGCATTTTCTTTGACTGTTGTGTCAATGTTTTCTATGGTATTTCTGCACCTGAGATTCTCTCTTCTATATCTTGTATTCTGTTGGTGATCTATGACTTCTGATCTCTTTCCTAGGTTTTGTAACTCCAGGGTTGTCTCCCTTTGTGATTTCTTTGTTTCTATTTCCGTTTTTTAGATCTTGGATGGTTTTGTTCATTTCCTTCTCCTGTTTGATTGTTTTCCTGTAACTCTTTAAGGGTTTTTTGTTTGTTTGTTTCTTCTTTAAGGTCTTCTAGCTGTTTACCTGTGTTCTCCTGTAATTCTTTTTTTTTTTTTTTGATTTATTTATTTATTATATGTAAGTACACTGTAGCTGTCTTCAGACACTCTAGAAGAGGGCGTCAGATCTTGTTACAGGGTTATGAGCCACCATGTGGTTGCTGGGATTTGAACTCCGGACCTTCGGGAGAGCAGTCGGGTGCTCTTACCCACTGAGCCATCTCACTAGCCCCTCCTGTAATTCTTTAAGGGAGTTATTTATGTCCTTCTTAAATTCATCTATCACCATCATGGGAAGTGATTTTAGATCCAAATCTTGCCTTTCCAGTGTGATCTAGGACTTGCTATGGTGGGAGAAGTGAGTTCTGATAATGCCAAGTAACCTTGGTTTCTGTTGCTTATGTTCTTATGCCTGCCTCCCACCATCTGGTTATCTCTAGTGCTACCTGCCCTCACTATATCTGATTGAAGCCCGTCCTCCCTGCAATCTTGGTTGTGTCAGAACTCCTCCGAGTCAAACTGTCTCTGTGATCCTAGGATTCTGGGATCCTGCGATCCTGAGATCCTGGGTGTGTCAGAGCTCCTGGGAGTAAAGCTGCCTCTGGGACCCTGAGATCCTGTGGTCCTTTGGTCCTGGACGTGTTAGAGCACCTGGGAATGGAGCTTCTTCTGGATGTTGTGGGTGTGGCTTTGGAGTTTGCACCCAAGGTCTGCTCAGGGAACTGGCTCTGACCAGAAGGAACCCGTGGCACTGGTTTGGTGGAGATCCTGGGTGCCTTTTACTCCCAATGTTGGGGCAGATGTGTCCTTCTCATCTCTGATCCTATGATCCTGGGTGTATTAGAGCACTCGTGAGGGAAGCTTTCTCTCTCTGGGTGTTGTGCTGCTGGCTGTGGAGTTCGCGCCCAGGGTCTGCTCAGGGCACAGGCCCAGACAGGAAGGAACCTGTGCAGCTGGTTTGGCAGAGTTCCTGGTGCCCGGGTCCCACTGGTCCCAGTTACTTCCAGTGTTGGGGCAGATGTTGTATCCTCATCTCTAATCCTATGTAAAGGAGTTTTAAAAACAGGATTCAACCAACAGTTTTTAGTTTCAAAAATGTGGTCAAAGTGACTCTATTTTCAAGTGAGGTTAGAGATTTATTCTCCACAAGGATGACTGAGAATAGACCAATCTGCCTCAGGCAGCCTGGTGATAATGGTCTTTCTGACTTGTCTGCATGTGGTGTAGAGAATCCCACTTGAAAAGTCTGTGTTTATTTGAATATATCAAGTCCACTGTCAAACTTATTTCTGTTTGGTTGCTTGTCCCCTCCACACTTTCTGTTGATGACAGCTTTGCTTCTTTCTAGCTTTTATAATATTCTAATTCTTAGAAGCGTCAAAAGGAAACTTTATTTTCAAAGTTACTTCCCAATATCCTCTTCCCACCTTCCTAACAAATGTGGCATCACCTCTGTGACATTTGTTATTTGTACTACAACCAGTGAAGAATTTCTTGTTTCAAACTTTTTTATATTACTGTAAAGCAGCTAGATATCTGCTAACTATGTGCATCTGGGTAAGGAGTGTCTTTAAATATCACACTCGGATGAGAGTCAGCTAGGGAGGGACTGTGGAGACAGCCCAGTTGGTAACGTGTTAACTGCATGAAGTCTTGAGTTCTGATCCCCAGCACCAGTATAAAAGTTTCATGGGGGCTGAGGTGATGGAAACAGGTCCCTGGACTCACTTTCTCTTTCCCCCTCCCTCCACTTCCCCTCTCTGTGTGTGTACATGCACATATACATGCATGTGTTGGCTAGTTTGTATCAACCAGACAGAAGCTAGGGTCATTCAGGAAGAAGGACTTTTGGTTGAGAAAATGTCTCTGTAATACTGATCTAAAGGCAAGCTTGTAGGAAATTTTCTTAATTAGCAGTTGATATGGGAACTATAAGCTCATTGTGGGTGATGCTATCTCTAGGCTGGTGGTCCTGGGTTCTATAAGAAATTCTTCTGAGAAAGCAAGCCAGTAAGTCCCATTCCTTCATGGTCTCTGCTTCAGTTTGCTTCCAGACTCCAGTTCTGTTTGAGTTCCTGCCCTGGCTTCACAGTCATTGATGCACTGTGAGGTGAAACTGAAGGGTGAAATAAACCCTGTTCTCACCAAGTTGCTTTTGGTTATGGTGTTTGATCACAATAGAAACCCTAACTAAGACATTAACATGTGTATGTGTAGCAACGGTAATTAAAGAGGGGTCATGATTTTAGGAGAAGGGGATATGGGAAGAGTCAGAGGGTGAGGGATCATGGGAGTGACATAGGTATAGGGCTCATATCGGTGAATGAGGTGTTGACCTCTGACTTCTTACACACACACACACACACACACACACACACACAGAGAGAGAGAGAGAGAGAGAGAGAGAGAGAGAGAGAGAGAGATTATCTGGTGATCTGTCTGACCTGCTTTGCTGGTTATGAGGTTACCATATTACTTACTGGCATGCTGGATAATTGAAAGAGCAGGCTGAGGTGCAGAAACCAGTTCTTTCTCACTCTCTAAGTTTTCTCTGACTCAGTCTTGTGAGATATTGAGAAACCTCTGGGTTCTCTTCATAACTATAGCAGTGCCACAAAGACTTTTCTCAGGGGAATGAAATAAGCAAGCCAAGCCCGCATACCTGTTCATACAGGTACATATACATTCAAGCCCACATACCTACTCATGCAGGTACACACACATCTCCTCAAGTCCACATACCTGTTCATGCCAGTGCATGTGCATCTCCAAAAGTCCACATACTTGTTCATACAAGTGCATACACATCTTCTTGGAAGAGTATTTAACCCTAGCTAAACCTCCCCCATTTTACTATTGTACTTATCTCATCATTTTCTCTCTCTGTTTTAATGCAATGATACACTTCATGAATATTGTTAGATATTTGGCAGACGGTATTTAACGTATCTGGATAATGCTGTTACTTTAACATTTAAAGGGAATTCTCAGTAACGATTATAACAGCACAGGGGTAACGACGACTGCTCAGTGGGAGTAAGAAATTATCAGATGCCAGTGTTTCTTTTCTTCAACTCTGGAGTCATGTCCTCACAACTGTGGCCAGGCTCTCTGGTCCTGCAGCAGTCTGTTAAAAACCACAAGTACAACTCTTGGGCCATTGCTCTTCTCCCCAATCCACCCCCACGCTCTACGATTTCTGGAGGTGTCAAGCTATTATTTCAGACTGGCTTTTATTGAAGGGAACAACTCCATATTCATTGCTCACAAAAGAACATAAGAGCAGAATGCCCGTGTGTGACGTTCCCTTTTAATCACTAAGACAGACTCTCCACCTTCCAGCCCAGCTCTGTCCATTGGCGCGCTGTGGGTTTACTGCACCCCAGCTCTGTCCATTGGCGTGCTGTGCGTTTACTGCGCACTCATGCATTTCATAAAGAAGGAAGTTCAGACAGTGGGAAGGCTGTGGCTGAAAGACTGAGCACTTAGGGCATTCTGTGTGCATTGGGGTAGAAAGATTGATCTGCTCCATTGAGTGTCAGTGACTGAGATTCCCATAGAGAAAAGAATGCAAGATGTCAACAAGACACACTGTCCCCTGTAGGGAAGATAATCTAAGTCAATCAAATAAGAAGGATGGTTTGGTACCCTACCGTTGCCCGGCTGAGGTGTGATAACTCTCAGTAGGATTTTAAACATGTGGTTGAAACAGGTTTCACAAAACATTCAGTTTCTTGTGGAAAGCTTACACAAGTACTTTATTGGCTGTGTCTCTAAAGAGCAAGATTAAGGCTGTGCTGTGGCTGGTGCTTGATTTGGTCTGGTGGAGGGGTCAGAAGCTGGTGCGTGGGGAGGCATCCATCTAGTCTCAGAACGTCAGGACGGTACGGATACTGAAATACAGAACAGAAGATACTGCATTCACATTCCACGACTCACACTCCCCACAGGAGTGAGTAGAGCAGGTGTTAGGAGTCTCTGAGAAAATCTGTCTGGGTTCCCAACCATTCCGTGCCCAAGGTCAAATCAGTAAATGAGCAATCCACCTTTCTGACTGCTCTTGCATTCTCTCCAGCTCCAAACTCACATTTAACATCCTGATGTGACTGCCATTTTGATTCTGGTTCTAGTTTAGCATTCTTAAACAACACTGAAAGCCGGGATCCCTTGTGTAACAATGGACAACACCAGTCATTTCCTGCTTGCTACTTGCCATGTGCTTTACAGAGGCTTTTAAGGCATGATTATCTCATTCAAACCTCATCCTAAACAGTAATACTACAAGGCGGTTTATCACATTTTGTCACCTTTAGGAACTGTGGGAACTAAAGCTTAGGTTTGCAATTGTCCTAGGTCATATACCTGTGCACAGAGCCAAACTGGTAACAGAAGCCAGCCCCTTCCCCCCTCCACTTCTCCTTCTTATCCCACTTCTCCTTCATTTTCTTTTAGCCAATTCCTCTTCCATAAAAATAATCTCAAAGCTTACCTCTTTCCAGAACGAAGCAGGTCAAATGCTTCATTTATTTTTTCGAAAGGTAAAACATGGGTAATTAACGGTTCCAACGGAAACTTCTTAGCCATGAAGTCAGCCACAAGTTTAGGGACAGAATCTTTACTCTTAAACCCTGAAAGAGAGGAGCATCTCCATGAGATCCAGGCTGGGGTGGAGGGTAGGGGAGGGAATGTGTGTGTGTGTGTGTGTGTGTGTGTGTGTGTGTGTGTAAGGGGGGGGAAGCAAGCCAACCAGACAGACAGGGGACTTTGCAGGGAGACTAAAGATCACCAAAGTACAGTGGTCTGCAGGTTGCCTTCTCGGGCACAGACACTGAGGCTCAAAAACGTTCTGCATTTCATTAACATTTTTATCATATACCACCCCAATAAAGTGTGATCTCTCGCTAATGAAGGTGGCATACTAGTTCTTTCCTAGAGAAATTATATTGAAGATGTTTGTACTGAAAGTAAGGGACCTTTGCCATTCTCACTGTTGTTCAGACTCAGGTCATGAGTATAGGCATGGATTACTGCCTTGGATTTCCTGTGTACTGTAAGGCATTGGGGGGGGGGTGTCTCACAATGACATCATAGAAGGAGCCAGAAAAAGCCCTGGTGGTTTATGGGGACACAGGGAAGCTTGTCTTAGGATTTCCTGCATTAGTTCTTTCTTAGAGAGAACAGTAATGTTCATGTTTTTAAATTGTTTTGCTTTCTAAAATCTGACCTTCTCTGTTACAAAAGGGAAGAAATTCTGAAATAAGTTTGATCCTCAGCCGGCCGTGGTGGCGCATGCCTTTAATCCCTGCACTTGGGAGGCAGAGGCAGGCGGATTTCTGAGTTCGAGGCCAGCCTGGTCTACAAAGTGAGTTCCAGGACAGCCAGGGCTATACAGAGAAACCCTGTCTCCAAAAGAGAGAGAGAGAGAGAGAGAGAGAGAGAGAGAGAGAGAGAATTTGATCCTCAAAGCTGAGGAGATGGCTCAGTCAATAAAGTTCTTCCACCTGAGTTTGAATAACAAAACAAACCAACAACCAACCAACCAACCAACCAACCAGCTGATTTGGTTGTGGGAGTTCTTGTAATTCCAGCTCTGGATAAAGGAAACCAGTGGATTCCAGCCAGCAAGCCAAGCCTGGTCACTGTGACATCCTGTCTCAAAGAATGTGGCAGATGGCTCCCATGGCAGATGGTTCCCAAGTCATGACATCGAATGTTCTCTGTCCTCCACACACACATCCACATGCCCACCCTGACATCCGCAGACAGATGCGGGATTTGATCTTGAGCGGTGAATACATACCGCCAAATATTGCTCCCTTCCAGGTACGTCCCATCAGCAGCAACGCGGGGTTCATGGAGAGGCTCTGGGCATTGGGAGGCACCCCTACAATGACGCTTACACCACAGGCTGCATGGCAGCTCAGCAGGGCAGAATTCTGGAGTAAAGAGTAATAGTTAAAGTAGAGTCTTTTGTGGTCTCTCCTCACTATGCAGTTTCAGGCGATACAAAGAAATACACTGAAGTTTTTTTTTGTTTGTTTTTTGTTTTTGTTTTTTTTTTAATGAAAGAGTGAATGAATTAATTTATCTATGTTTAATTCTTCCTTAAAGGTGCAAGTAACATCATGAACATGTAAAGTCTGGTTCTCAAAAGAGAATATTGTTTCCCCATCGCACAACTCTCTATGTACAGGTTAGTTCACTTTTCATTTGTCCAGTAAGGACAATTTCTAAACTAGTACTCTGAGCCAGAAATTTAATGGTGATGAAGATAAATGATGACATCATCAAAACTTGTCATTTGACCATTTGTAAAATTCTCATTTGATGAGTCCCTCCTCTGGTGCTTACATCAAGAATGGGCATGTTTTAAGTGGTTATGCGATAATTTTACGTTATTCTATAGCTGTAGACATCCAGGAAGTTTTTGCCTTCCAATAGGTAGTTTTCCTTAGTTTGTTTTTTTTTTTGTTTTTGTTTGTTTGTTTGTTTAAAACACATTCTATAGTAAAAATCATTTGGAATCCTTAAAGATACATGACTGGCCTTTTGATTTTGCAATATGATGTTTAGAAACCAGATGTCCTCAGAATATGTGGGTATCAGACTTTCGGATCTTTGAGTCAATTGACAACCCAGCTTAAGATGAGCAAATTGGGAAACTGCCAGTGAGGCACCGAAGAGCCGTGGACCTGGGGAGAGCTGGAAGCCTGGGTTTAGAGAGAGGAGGTGCTAAGCACTTGAATCTTGTACCAGCTATGGCATCTTGTCACAGTTCAAGGATGGGAAAAAAAATCACTCTCAGGGTGCCATACATATTCTCCATCACCAACTCTGCCAAGACTTTGTGGAGAACCTTGATAATGGTGACTTCCTTGGTCCCTGGGGACATTTCTCAGTAGAGTTCTAGAGGTCTTTGGTTAGGTGAGATGTAACTGGAGAATAGTTCTTTAGCAAAGAATGACATTTGCAACTACTTGACTGTAGTGTCATTTGTATTCCAAAAACATAAGTGCTCTAAGCTTGACCGTAGTATTTCTTATCATTATCCTCAGCTGACCTTCATTGAGTGCTTACCACATGGCAAGGGCTCTACAGTAAGTATTTTATATGCACTGTCTTGTGGAGATAAGAAACAATCCTATAAAATGTATCTCTTAAAATTAGGAGGTATGTCAGAATTCTTTTTTAAAAGGTACACCGGTAGATCTGGGAGCTTGGAACCCCCAGCCCTGTGCTATCTCTGCAATGAGAACTAAATGGTGATGTATAAATCAGTCATTTCCCTCTACGTGTTGTGTGTTAATAGAATGATCCTTGGTCCCAAATTGTCATTATTCCTTTTGGCCATATGATGATACTTAAAAATGCTTTTCAGAATATTTAATTCTAAATATTAAAAAATATTAAGAATGAGGAAGAAAATCATATTCGTCCATTTAAAGACCAGACTTTGTATTTAAACCTGCTCCATGAACCGATTTTTTACAGAAAATCAGTAAGTTAATTCACAATGTCCCCATTAAAAGCTTCACTGCATTAAAGGAGGGTTAGTACTTGAGACAAGTTTGCAGAACTGACAAAATGAAAGGTTTATCTTAACAGCGAATTAAGTAATCTGAGCAGGAAACAGGAGATGGAAAGTTACCACTCTAAAAATAGCTTTCTGCATGAGATTTCTATTTGTCTACCTAGAGCATTCTGGAAGGACAGATCTCAAGGCATGCCAAGGTACATACCATGGTGTCAAGGCGGCCGATGACTTCAAATGAAAAGTCCACCCCTCCGTCGGTCATCTCCTGGAGAACGTCCTGGATGGGTTTGCTGTAGTCTTGAGGATTGATGCACTCAGTTGCACCCAACTCTTTGGCCTTGGCAAACTTGTCCTTGTTGATGTCCACAGCAATGATCCTGGCTGCTCCTGCTGCTTTACAGCCAATGATGACAGACAGTCCGACACCTCCGAGGCCAAACACAGCACAGGTGGAACCTGGGGTCACCTGTATTTTCAGAAAATGCAAACGTGGATTGAATGGTGACTGTTAGGGGGTGCTCCACACGGCACATATTGCTTTGCCTTGTCCTTTATCAGGGCTACCTCATTCCATCTGTTGCCAAACCCATTTCTGGTTATGGTTGCCCAAAGCGTACATCATCGGTTCTCAAGATTTACTATATATTAGACATACCTGGGGATTTCTTTCATTAATCTCAAGGTCTGGTAGCAGCTTCTACCAGTTAAATTGGAATCACTGCTAATGGAACATCATTCCTATTTCAATGGGGGGAAACCCAAGTTGAGGCCAGCTGTACCGGATGACCTTTGAATTCTAAATAAACTTTCTAAATAAACTTTCTTCTTTGAGAGCTTTACAATAACATCTTACACATGCACATAAACAATTTTAATAAATGAAACAAACAAGTGATCAAGGTTACTCCAGGAGACTAAAAAGTAACCCAATGCCCTGCGCTCGTGAACTCCTTTCTTGGTTCACTAACTTTTAGTTACAACTAGGTTACTGGGAGCAGAAGTCGGCTGAGAAGCATGCAGAAGTCATACCTGGCCTAAAGCAACAGGAAAGTGGACACGAAACTTTAAGACAATATAACATGAGACCAACGTAATCTCTGTGGGACTTTATATGCCTGAATGTTTAGAAGAAGCAAATGAAAAATACTTCTACAAAAGCTGATCTGTATTTTAATCACAATTAATTAAAATCCATGATTACAACTACCCTTGGCTTGCAAATAGGCACACTCGGCCTCCCAGCTCAGACAGTTAAACAACAGCACAAGCACGAACTGCATTTAGGTCTAAAGCCACAAGAATTGGAAAAGGCAGGCTCCTCATTACTGTGACTGGCTTAGGTCTATTTAATAGATGCAGCCACCTGTGTCCCAGTCCCCCACTGTTACTTTCCCCTAGCGGTATCTATCTTGTCATTCGTCCATCAAATGCTCTTAAATGCTCTGGGACACATCACCACTCTCCACCTGGCCCAGAAAAATGCAAGGCCTGTTGCTGTGATGGAAGTCATGACCAGTGTGCGCTCTAGTCTCAGATGCAGCAGATAAGTTGAGAAGAGTTCTAGTCTTTATTCCCCTAGTAGCTAGCAGTGAAAATTTAGAGGATTAGCTTTAGCTTTCTGGATCTCAGTTTTCATAAAATGAAAGATAACTACTGGATTTGTTTCAACCATTTGGGAAGGAAATTATTTTTTAAAATACCACCTAAAATGTGTCACTTCTAGTGTGTGTGTGTGTGTGTGTATATTGTTTATAAGTGTGTTTGTGTGTATGTTTCTGTGTGTGTTTTAATGTGTATGTGTTTGTATGTGTATGTGTTTCTCTGTGTGTGTTCGTGTGTTTTGGTTGCAAGGGAAAAGATGTAGTGATGAGGTCTCAAATGTAATCAGTCCTTTTTGCTTAAGTTCTCTTGTGTCTTCTGGGATCCACTCAGTGGGTGGCCATGCTACAGATGAATCAGGTAAGGTTTGCTTTGGCTATTTCAGAACCTAGCAGAACCCATCATGACAGAGGAGTGACGTCTCTTTTCAACTGGAGAATAAGCTACTACATGAGTTCCCAGCTTTAAATTTTGGTAGTCATATAGAATACACAGATTACAATATCTTTTATATGTATATATTATGTATATTATATATATAAAATATTTACTTTTTCTTAATTCAGAATCAGCATCATTTTCATCTTTAAAAAGAAAAACAGGTGAATTTTCTTTTTTTCCAGTTCTGTCTGGGGTTATTTTTCTATTAATAATTTAAAACCATAAATTTAAAAAGTGACATAGGAGAAACCTAGAGTGATAAATTGATGTCTTGAAGGATCTACTAACGAACTTGCTTAGGAAATATTACATCACGCAAAGTAGAGTTTAGCTCACCTGGTGCTGTCGCTCGCCTGAGTTAAGGAAGAGCAGTGCACTAGGCAGGTGTGTCAGAAATTACAGGAAAAGGTGTGCCTCTGACACCATGAATCCCCTAACAAACGGAGACAACCACAGTCCACAGCTGGCCACTAGGCTTTTCCCGTTATGAAAGAACATGCCTCTGTCAGGCAGTTCACAATGCTGTGCTGAGTCATGTGCCATTAAATCCTGGTCCATCATCAAGGCTTGGTTTTCTCTCTTATTTTAAATGTAAAGATACTTTTTTGGATATTTCCTTTATTTACATTTCAAATATTATCCCCCTTCCCAGTTTCCCCCACTCCCAGAAACCCTCTATACCACTCCCCGTCCCCCTGCTTTTATGAGGGTGTTCCTTCATCCACCCACCCACTCCCACCTCCCCACCCTGGCATTCCCCTACACTGGGGCATCTATTGAGCCTTCACAGGACCAAGAACCTCTCCTCCCATTGATGCCTGACAAGACCATCCTCTGCTACATATAAGGCTGAGTCATGGGTCCCTCCATGTGTACTCTTTGGTTGGTGGCTTAGTCCCTTCAGCTCCTTAAGTCTTTCTTTAACTCCTCCATTGGGGGCCCTGCGCTCAGTCCAATGGTTGGCTTCGAGCATCTGCGTCTGTATTTGTAAGACCCTGGCAGGGCCTCTCTGGAGACAGCTGTATCAGGCTCCTGTCAGCAAGCACTTCTTGGCATCCATAATAGTGTCTGGGTTTGGTGACTGTATTTAGGATAGATCCCCAGATGGGGCAGTCTCTAGATGACCTTTCCCTCAGCCTCTGCTCTACTCTTCATCTCTGTATTTGCCCCCGAGAGTCTTTTGTTCCCCTCTCTAAGAAGGACCAAAGCACCCACACTTAGGTCTCCTTCTTGAGCTTCATGTGATCAGTGAATTGGATCTTGGATATTCCATGCTTTGGGGCTAATATCCCCACTTGTCAGTGAGTGCATACCATGTGTGTTCTTTTGTGATTGGGTTCCCTCACTCAGGATGATATTTTCTAGTTCCATCCATTTGCCTAAGAATTTCAGCAGATGCTGGTGAGGATGTGGAGAAAGAGGCACACTCCTCCATTGTTGGTGGGATTACAACTACTCTGGAAATCAGTCTGGTAGTTCCTCAGAAATTTGACATGAGGACCTAGCTATACCACTCCTGGGCATATACCCAGAAGCTGCTCCAACATATAACAAGGTCACATGCTCCACTATGTTCATAACAGCCTTATTTATAATAGCCAAAAGCTGGAAAGAACCCAGATGTCTTTCAACAGAGGAATGGATGGATTCAGAAAATGTGGTACATTTACACAATGGAGTACTACTCTGCTATTAAAAGCCTTGGTTTTCTTTTCTAGAAAATTCTACCTCGAAGGCAGGATGGCTCTAGGTAATACTGCTGGTCTACTTAAAAACAAGCAAACTAACGCACCCTTGTGACACTATCTCTGCAGTACTAATATCCCCACCATGGCTTGCTTTAGAAATCGCAGTGATGGCATCTCCACTTTATAAAATCTCCGATTTGTCCAAAATAGTCAAGCTTGCCAGTTTCTGTCTCCTTAAAACATATTTCATTGCTCAGTGAGTCTTGCAGCTGGGACATAACAGAGATTTGCAGACAACGGCATATGTAGAATGTTACAGCTCAAGATCTATACAAACTTCAAATAATTTCTGTTAGAGGCTGGTTTCTCTTTGGGCAAGAGCTAGAACTAGACACACACTATTACAGAGCCTCCCCTTGCTTCTCTCAAGTGTGTGGAGTGAATCCTCACTGGGGCTGGAGACGCTTATTCCTCTTCTACAAAAATACTCTGATGCCTGCCCAGGAGCCATGTCTTCCCTTTAGGTACCAATGATAGGCACTTAGCTTGTTCCATGGCCCACTGTCCATCCTACCTTGGCCACTTTGACGGCCGAGCCATAACCAGTGGAGAACCCACAGCCGATGAGGCAGACTTTGTCCAGTGGTGAAGCCGCATCGATTTTGGCCACTGCTATATCATCCACCACGGTGTACTGGGAGAAGGTGCTGGTGCTGATGAAGTTGTGGATGGGCTTTCCCTTGCAGGAGAACCTGCTGGTGCCTTCAAGCAAAGTCCCCCGGATATTTATCAGACTGGTTGGTGAAACACAGGCATACAAAGGACATGAGACAGAATAAAACCAGTGTGTGCCCACCCAACTGTGCAAGAAGACAATAAGAAACGTACTCGTTTTCCATACAAAAGTTGCTTTCTGGGTGCTTGCAAATCCTGCATTTTCCACACTGAGGAGAAAAGAGTGGAATGACTTTATCACCTGGATGAAGAGAAACAAAATGGCTTAAATGTCTGTCCAGAAATCAATAAAGCAACAACTTGAAGCTTACACTTAGAGACATGTGTCTTTGAAAGACTCCAGGAGATAGGGCCCAACTGCGCTATGTCAGTCTAGTTAGTCATTTTCATTTAAAGTGCCTGAAGATTCCAGGAAGAGAAAAATGAAGTGAAACCAGCCATTTCCACCCATCAGCAGTTGAACTTTGTTGTGTGCCTCAGTTTCTCTTGGGAGCTTTGTACATATCCTAATTAAACCTTGGATATGGTTGCTGCTAAGAAGAAATACACACTTTTGTTGCAAATGGGTTGCTATCTTCCTGCTAGATTTTGGTGAGAACTGATATTTGGCAAGAACTGATATGATAGTTACAATAAAAGTAAGATTAAAGAAACACTATATGGGCAATATTTTATAATAAAAATAAAACAAATTAAACTTGATCATAAAATCAAATTAAAGTGGGAATCTTGATAGCCAGCTTTTGCCCTGTTATTGTTTAAGACTTTTTTGTTGTTGTTGTTGTTGTTTTATGTGCATGTGAGAGTATCTGTGTGTGTGTGCCATCTCTGTGTGTGTGCCCTTGGAAGCCAGCAGAGGGTGTTGGGTCCTCTGGAGCTGGAGTTACAAGTGGCTGTGAATGACCCAGTTGGTTGCTCTAGAAGAGCATGGTATGCCCTGAGCCACAGAATCATTTCTCCATGGTCCACTTTTGACTTTTTAAAGTGATTGTGCTTCTCCTATTAAGCAATAAATGCTTTAGAAACAATCTTAGTTATTTTTTGAGGAAGCATAATAAAAAAATATGACAAGCCACAAATTGCTTTGGAAATCTCAGTTCTTAACAATGAGTTAAATATTTTCTCTAGGAAATAAAAAGAGACTTTTGGTTTTTTAAGATAATTATTTATGAATTATTGATTTTTCTGCCATAGAAAAAGCAGCAACTGGGAGAGTGCAGGTGTCATTTTGCTGCTAGGTTTTTTTTTTCTGAATAAAAGAAATAATAAAAGCTTAACTCAACCAGACTAGTTCTTTTCCGTTTTTTGTTTGCTTGTTTGTTTTTGTTTTTGTTTTGTTTACAGTTTAGTTATTTAGAAGAGAAGTCTGACTCTACTGGCTAAAGCGATCTTTTTGAAGATGAACATAATTTTTGTTTTTAAATCATGTATGTTATTGGACCAAAAAAAAAGGTTTGGTTGTTATATTTCATAGATAAAATTAATGTGGGATGGCATCATGGAAATTTTATTTTTTGCTCACCCTTTACTTTAAAAACATACAAAGTAGAACCATGCGTAAAGCACTAAATACTGTGTAACCTACCACCCCACAGCCACAGTTAGTTTTAAGAAGATCTGTGGGTTTTTTCTTTATATTTCCTCTTATATTTTATTTTCTCTATATTCATAAAGAAGGAGCATATAGGAAAAGAGGAAGCCATCATGTTGTCCCAGTGCGTGGTTTAAACAATGCAGACATCCTGCAAGTAGGGCAAGCCGTCACGTCTCTGAGCTCAGCACAGAACAGCTTTTGTGTATCTAGACATTCAGAACCTGGACCTGCATTTTCGGCCCCGGGTACTATCATAGATCTGTCTGGGTCTTGAAAGTCCACAGTGCTCAGGGACACTAAAGTAGAAGATAGCAGATTATAAACAGCACACCCTTACGGGCACCGTGCTTCCTGATCTTCATACAGGAGCCTCTGCCTTGATGCCTGACACGTATGAGATAAACAGACGTTGGAAGAGAAAAGACAGGCTTGGATGTAACACGGCTGAGGCATGCCAGGAGGAAGGGGCAGAGGGAGCCTTCTATTGCCTGGCCAATTGGGACCCTAGGCAAGCTTTTCCTCTCCCACTTCCTCGACTTCCTCTCCTGGGAAGGATGCTCTTGAGATCAGAACCGAAAATACAAGTCCTGAGGGTAAATTCTGTACCTGGTTTCACACAAGTCACCCCTTCTCCAACGCTCTCAACAATGCCTGCTCCCTCGTGGCCTAAAACTGCAGGAAGAGGTGTGAACAGGGTTCCACTAACCACGTGATCGTCTGAGCGGCAGACACCGGTGGCCACCATCTGTGGATTAAAGGTAAAGTTCAGTTAACCAAGTTTGCGACTGTGCAGGTTTCACACGCCTATTCGTCTGAAATCGTGCTTCTGAGGGGCTTCCTAACAGTCCCTACTGCTTCCAAATTCCAAAGAGTTCATTTATGTCCAAGATTCTCCAGTGTTTTCGTCTGCCTTTTCCCAATTAAACGGCTCGAGTCAATTATCAATCCTGTGGAGTAGGTGGCTCTGAAAATGTGTTTTATGCAATATATATGAATGCATGCTGCTTTATGCAAATAGAAATCGGAAATTAGCACCAAGACATTACCAACATGAGTTGGTTTTAGACTCAAGATGTTTAGCACTTTATAAACACATAAACATCTAAAGAAAACGCTGGGATTATGTTAAACATACTTTCTAGTCACTTCAAAATTTGGACATTTGATATTGATAGCAGCAAATTAATTAAGCACATGAAAGGGGCTATTAACGGATTTCTGGATGCAGCTATGGAGTGTTTTCCAAGTTATTTCAACCTAACTTTACAGAAGTTGAAAAGGGCTGTCACCTTAATTCGAACTTCATGGGCCTTGGGGGGTGCGACTTCTATGTCCTCGATGGTGAAGGGCTTGTGAGGCTCCCACAGCACCGCGGCTTTGCATTTGATCACCTGGAAGGCGAAGGGTTAATTCAGCTCCAACGATATCACAGCAATTGCGTCCTTTCTAATATATATGTAAGTGTTACATAGAAACACAGTTCTGTCCGGGTGTGGTGGTGCATGCCTTTAATCCCAGCACTTGGGAGGCAGAGGCAGGTGGATTTCTGAGTTCGAGGCCAGCCTGGTCTACAAAGTGAGTTCCAGGACAGCCAGAGCTATACAGAGAAACCCTGTCTCGAAAAACCAAAAAAAAAAAAAAGAAAGAAAGAAAGAAAGAAAGAGACAGTTCTGATTTACAAAGAGTTAAAAAGCCTTTAAAAAATGTGTAACAGCTTAGTCTAAGATTCGGAAAGCACAAGTAACTGTAATACGCAGAGTTAAAGTGACACGGGTGCTGTCAAGCTACGCTGCCTGTTTTTTTTTTTTTTTTTTTTTTTTTTGCTAGCTTGTTGGTTTGCTTTCTGGATGTCACCGGTACTGTTCCCAGAGTTGGAACTTGTGAGACAAATATTCTACTAAGCAGCCCTGGCTGGCCTTAAGCTAGGGGCCTTTCTGCTTTGGCCTCCCTAGTCCCAAGATTTCAGAGATATTCTACCATACCTGGCTACATCATTATTTTGCTGCTCTGGGCAGTATAAACACAGACTAAATATCATCCTAGTGCTGTTATTGACCCCTGTACCTAAGACCCTGCGTTCTCTGGCCCCTCCCTCAATTGCTGTTCGATTGATATGGTTGATTTTCATTTTTGTTGTATGAGTTCACCTGTTTTTCACTTTTTCAGCTAGAAATTTCAATTGAACTTTTTTCCTAACTACTTTTCTTTGAAATGTAGTATGCCATCCTAAACATAACCAGTGTGAAAGCGAATTGAAATAAAAATGAGGAACCTTGTCACACAGTGTGTGCAGAAACCTCTGCAACGGCGGACACTCAGTTCTCACTGTGAGCTGTTGGACTTTTGACCCACTCCTAAAATAGCCTCTGTGCCAACAGAAACGTAGGCTTATATAATTAAGCAATTAGATAATTAATTATACTGATTGGCTGCTTGCCGTCATTGCGGTAGCATATACACACTGAACAAGTGAGTGCGATTTTTGTGGAAAACTCAGTACCAATATGTGTGTATTCTTAGTACTAACAATCAATTCCATTTTTATTCGAATTAATTTTCCATAAAATCTGGATTTTTTTTTTAAGCAGGAGCAAGACTGTTTATAAGATTTCTGTAGAAATCCATGAGTTGTGCGGTAATGTACCCTTCAAATCACAATTTGCATGGTAACATAATCTTACTGTGAATGGCTCTAATTCTTTCAAATCAGTCCATCTCTTGTCAGAAATTTTATCTAAAGGCTATGGGAACAGTACTAAGTTCCCTGAATCAAATTCCTCCTATAAAACTCTTGTCAGATTTAACTTTTCTATGTTCATAATAAAATATGACCATAAAGAATAGCACACTATTGGTATCTTAAGATAAATACAGACTTTCAGTAAACGACCTTTTAAAACCTTTCTGCTTGCAAAGCAGCCACCACTGACTTGGAATAAGTTCCCTGTCCTGCAGAGTTAGTGAGAGAATAAAGACATTCACACACCCAGGTTCTACACACTCTTGTTGAAGATATTCAGTAGCACTCACGCGGTGCAGTCTGTCACCCAGGATATGTTCTGCACTACAGCGGACCAGAGCCTGTGATGTCTAAGTTAGGACTCTGCATCTCTTCACATATCAGTGAGAATACATTTCCAACAGTGAGATCTTTTCCTTACTTTTCCAGCTGTGCTCATGTTGTCTGTCCTTGCTGCAGGCAGGCAGGAAAATTGATGGGTCCTTGTAGACTTCTTCCCTCCTCCAGTGAACCGGGCCAAAGTTGCACACATATTTTGTTTGCTGGGGTGTCAGCTGATCCCGCACGTGATCTGGCCCTTTACGACACACCCTTCAGTTTATTCTCATTGCAAGTTAAGTTAAAACAAAGGGCAGTGGCCTATCAAGGAAATCAATCTAGAGATGTGCTGTTGGGCACATTTTGTTTTTATTATGTATAGTGCTTTCTTTCTCACTCATCTCCCTATCAAGATCTACGTCCACTCTTCCCCTTTCTCAGCTGCACTCAGTCAGGTTAGAGCACTGTTTTCTTTTACCTACAGAACAAACCTGAAACTTCCAGTCCACAGGGTGCGTAGTATGGAGGAGAGAGACGAGGAGGCAGGACTGATAGAGTGGACAGACAGAGCTTTGGGGAAAGAAGGTTTGGCCTCCACGATTCAAAGCAGAAATGCACCTTCAGTCACAGCAAGGTGCTGAGGCCCCTGGTTTTCTGCAGCACACAGCACTGGACTGACATTACCACTGTCTGAGAGCCTGTGGAGAGTATGGAGCTGGCCCAAGGGTGGCAGTCATGAGTAAGAGATGGACTCCCCGTGCCCGATTCCTTCATGCTGAGAGAACTTGGACATATCTAATGCTCTTTGCCATAGTTTCCTTCTCTGTAAGATAGAGATGAATAAGATTGTCATTTCAAAGACCATGTCAATATATAAAACGATAAGAACACGGCTTATTTTGGAGCCAATTGGGTGGGAGACAGCTCAATGATTTATAGCTACAACTACCATCCCCGAAGATATAAGCTTAGAACACACTGGGAGGACAAAGGCACACAGGTATATGTGTTGGCTACATAGTAAGTGCTGGGAGAAAGGGTGACTGAAGACCCAGATGAGGCGTAGGGAAAGCATACATTTGAATTAGTCTAATGAATGACTGGACAAATGGGATAAAAAAAAAAAGTCACTGAGGACCTCTCCATTGTCCTTTGTTTAATGTCATGAACTTGAGAACAAGAACTCGAATTTGACTTTTATTGAATGTCAAGTCTTCTACCAGCGTTAGTGAGCCATAGTGCATTGCACTCCTTATTAAACATAGGTCGTCAACACATATACATAAACATACAATGGACACTTCTCAAGGGTTGTCAAGGAAACAATAATGTTGTCTGTGTTCAGTTTTAATGATGTAAGTGTAGAGAGTCAATTAGAGGTCACATAATCTAATCAGGTACCTCTTCCAGAGGATTGTCCCCCATCACCCACCCATCTTTGGTTGCAATGGTCTGGATAGTGGCCAGGAGTCCAGTTAAGTCCAACACCTTTGAAAGACTCACTGGATTACTGTGATCAGACAGTAATGGATGTGCACCATCAGAAGTCATTCAAAATTTTAATAATTTAGTGGTTTATTTATGAAGCACAAACCTAGTGAATGTCTATTATGTGTCCAAAACTTTAGAGGGAGTTCTTCCTGCATTATCACATGATCTTAAGAGCAACATCACAAGAAAGGTTATTTCAACCCATTTTATAGAGGATGTTAGAGAAGTGTAGAGATTTCCTAAATACCCTTTCTCATTCACAGATGTTGACTTCAAGAGTGGAACTGTGTGTGGACTGGTATGAAGGAGAGTTTTATAAACTGAACACAGTAGGCAGGTCACTAAAACATCGAAGTTCAAGTACACTATGTGTTTTGAACAACTGGATCTTAGAGATAATTCATACCCTGTCCCCCTTTCTCTGTGAATGAACTTTGGTGGCAATTCTTCTGTCTTTTGACTAGACCGTGTCACGTAGTTACACAGGTGGGTCAGTTTGGGTTTGGTGTCTAGTTCTGACACATTCAGGTAAAACAGGAAGATTGAGATGACTCAAGTGTAGCCACACTGTCTTCTGAGGTGCCAAGAGCTGGTAATTAATTAGGTGTTCTAGTGTCTTTACAGAAAGCTGCCTGCATCAGAGATTTGTGTTCATTGTGCTCATCCACCAAAGTTGGCAGGGAGGGGGTTGGGGGTGAGGAGTCCAAAGTTTCTTCAGCTCTTGACCACAAAGGTAGCCTCCATATTTTGTAAAGCCAGAGAGAGAGAGAGAGACAGACAGACAGACAGACAGACAGACAGACGGTCTGAAGCTCAGATACCATCGTTTTCAAATTCAGAACTTTGTAGGCCAAAGGTTTTTACCAAAGTAACTGTGGTTAATATTTACTTGAAAGGTATTTGGAAAAGAAAAGGTATGTTTAATATTTAGACTTTTGTATGTGTAAATAATCAAGTAGCCTTCAACTGCTGCTAGTTAAGGTGGGGCAAGCAGCAAAAATTCTACTTCCTGGGATAATGTTTTTAATCAAGACAAACCCAATACCAGACATCTAGAGTTTGCTTAATGTTTCACTCTGACGCCGAAGCCACAGCCGGTGAGGGAGTGAATGTGAGCTTCCTCTCACCAGCTTAGAATGTATGACTAAGTTGGATCCTGATTTTGATGTAAAGAACATGGAGAGAATGTTGGAAATATTTGTCCACAGGCGTCACTGTTCAAGATCTTAGAAATAATCTCAGAGATGCTAAAAAAGCAGAGGCAGGCAGGAGTCCTCAGTGTCCTGAGCATCAACGAAGAAGATCGACATGGTTAGCAGATGTGAAGCAGAATCCTTCAGATCATGCAACAGTGGTTTATGCTGTAGATCATGCAGCAAAGGTTTATACAGACAATCATCTTTAAGGTGGTGCTGAACCAGAGAGTGATAGAGTACATTTAGTACACTGCAAAGGACAAAAATCCCACAGTCTTGATAATACAGAAACACAACATAGCAAAATACAGATGTATTTCAAAAATCGTTATGTAAGAATCAATGGTGATTTTTTTTTCATAGCATAGCACTATTTTCATTGATTATCATATCACCAGTCACAGCCAAAGTTTATCAGTAGGCTTTTAGTCAGCTGTTTAGTTTCTGGGTGAATGGTGTATTATACTTACCAGGGTCTGTATTTTTAAATGTTTCTCTGTGGTTTCTTCCACTACTTTCAAGGTTTTCAGCCTTATGTTAAGACCTTTGACCCATTTTGAATTGATTGTTGTATAGGGAGGAAGATGGGCCATATTTGATTCCGTATACAGACTTAGGGTTTTCCCAGTAACATTTGCTGGAGGCTTGTTTCTGTTGTTGTTGCTGTTACTGTTGTTTGGTTGTTTGGTTTTATATTCCAGTGTAAGTTTTCAGCACTTTTGCTAAAATTCAGTTCACTGTAACTGGGTCAATGTAAAAACCACACATCTCACCTCAAGAGAAAGTGAGAGTTTATTCTGAGGCCAGGTGTTAGTATTAGCCTGGGAAGATGGAGATAGCTGACCCAGAATTCTTTGTTTCAGCATAGTAGCAGCTTTGTGAAGTTGTTATGGAAACAGAACAAAGACAGTGCAAATCAAAATACTTTTGAAATACACTGGTGTAGGTAGGTCCGTCAGGTGGGCTAAAGAGGGGGTGGTGTGGGGCTCTTGGCTTCAGATGTGACCTGCTGATGGAGGATATGTCTGTTTGTATATTCCAAAAGTATTTACTACTAGTCACAAGGATGCTGAAGACACAGGTAGGCAATTAAGCAAATAAACTGGCTCTGTATTCCACCCTCCCCCTCCCCATAATCATTAACATCCTAATCACATTACCAGCTTCTGTAGACTATAAAGCGCAGGCATGGCCTTGGGGGTGACCTGTCTAGTTTTATTTACAAGCTTTAGGTGTCTGTTTTGTGCTATCAAGTTTTCTTGTTACTATGGTTGTAGGGTATACCTTAAAACCAAGCTCAGTTGTGCCTTTAGTTATTCAAGGTCTTTGTGCCGGCACATGACTTTGTTTTAGAATTGGTTTTCCAGTTATGTGAAGAATGCCTCGAGAATCTTGATGGGCTTGGCAGTGAATCTGTAGACTGCTCAAGGCTGTTTTAACTTGTCCCTGAATCTGGAAAGTTCTGGTTGTGATTTCTTTTTTTTTTCCTCTTTGTTATTGCCTGAATGTGATGGTTCACAAAGTTGGTCTGCAAGCCCCATAGCTTCCCCTCTGCTTGCTCCGGAGAGCCTCTTGGCTGCTCCAGTGCACGTGGGGAGGACTGAGTCTTGCTTTCTGCCTTTCTGTGGGTGCTGGCTATTGAGCACAGGTTCCTAGGTTTTCAAAGCAAGTGTCTGCCTACTGAACTGTCTCACAGAATTTTTAGAATTGGATTTATTGATCTTTTCCTTTACCATTTTTTAATGGTTCTCTTCAGAATCTCTAGCTCTTCACTGAATTCGCTCATATCCTGAATTGTCTTCCTTCATCGATTCATGTTTATTTGTAGAATTCCTGAAGTCATTGGTTACTTTTTAAATTATCCCTTTGCTGCTACAAAACACCAGGACCAAGAAGCCACTTGTAGCGGAAAGGGTTTATTCAGCTTCCACTTTCATATTACTGTTCATTACCAAAGGAAGTCAGGAACCTGGAAGCAGGAGCTGATAGAGTGGTGTTACTGGGTGGACTGCTCCCCATGGCTTGCTCAGCCTGGTCCTTATAAAACCCAGGACTACAAGCCCAAGGATGGCACCACCCACTGTGGGCTAACCCCTACCCCACTGATCACTAATTGAGAAAATACCTTTATAGCTGGATCTCATGGAGGCATTTTCTCAACTGAGGCTCCTTCCTTTCTGATGACTCTAACGTTTGTACCCCACAAAACCAGTACACCCTTTGATTCTTTTGTTTGGCATTCTGGAGACCAGATAGGATGTGAATGAGGGGATTCCTCCTTGGGGAATGAAGGGCAGGAAGCAGAGAGCAAATGGGAGACGGACTAGCCTAAGCTGAATTTTTCATGGCTGCTTGTGGCCTGTGCAAAAGTGAGGACATGAGGAAAACCTAGTGAGAGTGGGTGCTGGAGAAATGGGGCCAGGTCTGAAAGGTAGGAGAAGCATTTGCCCCTCTGGAGAGACCTGTGTGGCCCTTGGAAGGATGAGTATACGTTGAATTTAAGACAAATGAACACAAATGCTAAGTGTCTTATTCCCTTGTCACTTCCCCCAGTTTACCCTGTTGGAGTATGTCCCATGCTGCTGTGGGGACAGATCTCCAGAATCAATTTGGCAAACTCCCTCAAGATCTGGCTTTCCTCACAGTTCTACCAAGAAGCGGTACCAGAGAGATCAGAAAGGCATTGGAGAGAGGAGCGACTTCTTCCCCAGTCCTCTGTGGTGTCTTTCCAGCTGAGCATTAGCTTCATCTCCCAGCTGCTTCGCCTTGCCTTGATTTGCCCCCCTCAGGGAGGTGAGCAGCAGCTGAGCTACAACTCTTTTGGTAGAATGAATATGAGATTTGCTTTCTTCTTTTTTTTTTTTTTTCAATCTTAGTTATATTTAATGTGGCTTATATGCCTGTACATGTTTATTGTTGACCACTTGGGATTAGATAACTTACTAGGGAGCTCATGGCTGTAGAAGACTAATTTTCTTTCTTTCAGCAGACAATAATCTCAGGTGATATTTTCACCATTCACATTAGCCATACTGTCATCATGCAGATCTTACTAGGTGACTCTACTGTTGAGATTTTTATGAGACAGCTTCCCTGTCATACGTAGAAGTCATTATCTCATAGCAAATATCCTGGTCATCTGGCTCTTTTTTTAAATTTTTTTATTATTATTTTCTTTATTTACATTTCAAATGCTATCCCGAAAGTTCCCTATACCCCCCCCCCGCCCCTGCTCCCCTA
>NC_034593.1:125781468-125786522 GCF_900095145.1 Mus pahari | reverse complement strand
CACACACACACACACACACACACACACACACACACACACACACACACCTGTATGTGTGGCTTTTTTTATGTGGCTTCTTACTAATGGCCTTTGCTTTCTCATTCCTTCTCGGCTTTCCCCAGAGCCAATGCTGTCAACTTTGAACATTATTATTTGATTCTTATCTCTCATCTCTAAGTACAATGGGTCCCTTGCCAGTTTGATTTACTGTTGGCAGTTCTTTTTCTTTCTTTCTTTTTTAAATTTATTCTTCTTTCATATTTACATCCCGGCCCTGTTTTCGTTTCCTCCTATCTTCCCAGTCCCTCCCTACCTCCCCTCTCCCCCAGACCTTCTCCTCCTCTGGGTAAGGCAGAAGCCTGATGCAATGGAAACTCCCAGGAAGCTACAAGGGGGACCCTTTGGCATTTCTAATGCCTTCTTGGAGGAGGTGGATTTATGACTTTAGGGACAGGTCTATTGCTTTTCTGATTCCCAACTGAGCAATAGGGTGCTGGATTACAACCCTGAAAATGCTGTTGTAAATCAGCCTGGCTGTTTGTAATGGCTTTCCCCTATAGTCACAGCTTTCCTTCAAGCTTCAGCTTAGACTTGCTTAACTCCCGAAGCATCACCAGTGTCCGGAGTTTCCTTTTAGGATAGACAGATGTGTCAAGGAGCCTGCCAATTTGTCTCCGGAGAAGTTTTTTCTGGCATCTTGACTGGGTCACTAAGGCCTGGGTGGACTCTGGATCTGGGCACCCCCGCTGGGCTGCTCTCTCACGAGAGTGCTATCAATTTATTAAAAGTCACAGGCATTTGTTTTCTTGTGGCAAGTGGCCCTCTCTCCAGAGCCTTGAGCAAGGCAATTTTTTGAGGTCATTCCCAGAGTCTGTGGCTGCTTGCATTCCTTAGCTTTGTGCCCCACTTCCCCTTTTCCTCCTCTTCCTCTTCCTCCCCTTCCTCCCCCTCCTTTTACTTTTAGCGTGTACCTGTAAACTTTTAGCGTGTTCTGTTCATATATAATAGTCTGGGATTTTATAACACTGTGCTTTAGGTAGATACAGTTTTTAGCGAGTTTTCCTTGGTGAGACCACACACACACACACACAATGACATGAAACAGAAAAACTGGAAAAGGAGATGCTCATATTTAACATAAGTCTTCTGTGGCACTAAAACCTTAATAAAGGAAATGGAGGCCAAAGACAGAGTTAAACTTGTGCCCTGAAGTGAGCCAAGTGTACTTAGTAAATTAAGAAATATGACAAAGCAAATGCATTTGAGTCTGGATAATAAACTTGGGTAGAATATCAAGACTAGATCTACCTACCAATTTATCAAAGCCAGCTAACTAGATCATATTTTTCTGTTTCTTCAGAGAATTCCAGCTGACCCAGAGGTAAATAACGATAAAATTCAAATCCAAATCTAGCTGAAACACTGATAAAATTCATGCAGTTTCCAACAGTATGAGAGAAAAGACACCCATTTCCTGACATAACTAATATATCACTCATTTTCTGGTATTCTAATCAGGATGCCTGATATCTAATAAAAATTAAGACAAAATATGAAAATATTATTATTATAGGTAAAATGTTAAGGCCTAGCTAACAGTTATCTGGCTAGCCTGCCATTATAAAGAAACTTTTTCATATGTTTCTGCTGTAGGAAACTTTCTAATGCCAAGACTGGTTACATATTCTGTTACATTCTTTGCCAATCATGATAGAAGGGAATAGAACTGTTTTGTATAGTTACACACAATAATCTTAGGCCGGAACCTACCACCCAACAGAACTTTTGCACCTGTGTATAAGCTTTTATGGTATAAACTGCCTCTGGGATAGACACCAAAATAAGAGAGACAACAGCACCAATATAAGAAACTATTTGGAATAAGACTTCCATTTTGAGTAATAGCTGAGAAATGTTTAAGTTTCTAAGACCTCCCTGGGAACTGACTTTGGCAAAAAGAGACATGTACATGGGTAATTGACATCCTGGTTGGCAAGTTCAGATATGAATGTTAGACAAGCCCCATCCTGATAGACAAGTTAGATGAATATTACATAAGGCAAGTCCCCTGACACAGTTGAATATCCCACCCAACGGGAACAGGAAAAATGTACAACAAAGTCATATTCCGAAGGAAATCCCCCTAACCCTAAGTCTTGATTGGTGAAATAACTTGGTATAAATGTTTATAGATTTTGGGCTTAAAAGCTTTGTAATATCCTAACTCTGGGTTACAGTTCAGTTCCCAAATCTGGACCATGGCCCTGGTGGACCAGTCCTGGGGCATATGCTCAATAAACTGCCCCTGTCTGACTGAGATCCGTGTTTGTGTGGTTTGTGAGGCAACTCCTAGACCCCAACAATTGTCTTTCATCAATAGGTAAGGCAATCGAAAGAGCTAGAGATGTTTTAGATGTTACAGCATCTGATGAAGACTTGAAAATAATCATCACTATTATATTAAAATAGTATGAAAAACATAATTCACTGGAACAGGTCGGCGAGTTTCATTAGCATGATGGGGATATCTAAAACAGCCAGATGGAAGTGTATTAAGAATTTTAATGCACTGAACTATAGATGAATTATTCTTTTCATGGCTCTGTGAGAATACTGAGCGCAGCCAAAGAAAGTAGAAAAGAAGTTGAGCAATAGAAATTCTACAAAATGATTGGTGAAAACAAGATGAATAGGAAAATATCAGTGTTGAGACCTAAAGGATGTCAAGTGGGCTGACAGCTAAGAAATAAGCTACAGTACTATGTGAAGGGACTATTACCTATTAGCAGTAAGTAAATTATGGTGTTTTAATGAAGATGAGGATCAAGAGATGATCGTGTTAAATGGAAAGTCTAGTCCCAGGAAGAAAGACAAATGTCACATGTTTTGTTTTGTACTGAAAAAAGCCTTCAAGAAGAAGAGGTAGGAGCTGTCTGGGACAGGAAGGAGACACACAGAGAGAGGACTGTTGTGGTAGTTTATTAATTTGTTCTATATTTCTCAACACGTAGGTCTGTGCTTCTTGATATTACCCCAATGTTCTGGATTCCTGAAAGAAAGACACATATAAAGCCTTATATTTTAAATATTTGAAACAGCTCAATGGCTGTGCCACTCTCTAACTCCACACGGCTAACACACACTTCCCTCTGATATTCCTGAGTTAATTCTTACTACATCTGTATTTTATGTTTGCTGCCCTGGACCCTTTTGGGCAACCCTCTTGGGGCTGCTTTCCCCCTGCATCTACATGTAGGCTGTCTCTGGCTCCTGCACCTGTCCTGCGTGGTCTGTCTCTTACGCCTCATCAGGGTATCATGGTGGAATGCCCTCTTCCTCCTTCCTCTGTCCCTTCCTGGGAATCCTAAAAGTCCCGCCTCTGTCTCCCTGCTCAGCCATTGGCCGCTGATAACTTTATTGACCAGTCAAAAACCAACTGGGGACAGACTTCCTTTAGTCCTTCGTGTGGGACACTACAAACTGGTTTGGGGGTAACATAATTAGAATTAAAACACAAGCCGCTCCAGAGGACCAGACCAAAAAGGGCAGTGGAGGGCAACTGTGATATTATGCATTAAATGCTATAGTAAACCTCATTTCTTTATGCAATGCAAAAGCCTGAAGCATCCCTTGCAATTTGAGAGATTATGGTGCTTGATAAAGTCAAATTAAGGCTGAAATGGAAACACTAGAGAAGAAATAAAGACTTCAGTTCCCAATACAAGCATTTTGCCAGTTAAGCAAAATAAGTAAATAATAAAATAAAATAAAATAAAATCGAGCCCAGATTTAATATAGATTAAAAATAGGTATCCATAGTAACAAACAGAGGAAATAGAGAAATCAATAAAACCAAAGACAGTTCTTGGAGATCAGTCTACTGGATAAATTTCTCACCAGTCAGGTTTGTTAAAATATACAAAAGCCAACTTCAGTCTTGAAACAGAATGCAGCTTCATGTACCAGAGACTAAAATACCAGTGGCATTTACAAACAAATTTATGCTGATGAACTTGACAATTTAAAAAAAGTCAACAAACTCAGCAGCAGCTAAAAGTTGCCATCTGATCATAGGAAAAACAAAAACAAAACAAACCTGAAGAGCCCTGTGGCTAGTTAAAGCATTAGATGTTTATTTTAAACCTTACCCAAACTGCTTGCCCTGGTAATATGGATCATACATTATAGAAATACCTCAAAGACGTTAACCAATTTTTCTCGATTTGAGAAAGCAGTGATTATTTATAGTTCCCAATTCATGTTATCAGATCAGCACTGATAGCTAAACCTAACTCACACACTTCACAGGAAACTTAAGATTACATGAACGTAGAAACAAAACCTTTAGCAAAGTACTATGAACTCATACTCGAAAATATATAAAAGTAACACACTTTATAACCAAGTAGAATCTACAGGGGAATGCAAGAGTTACTTAGCATTCAAGTGTTAATGTAACGTGACACAGAATGCACATAACCAAACCGAGGCAAGGTGCATATCATCTTCATAGATGCAAGCAGACTCTCAGTAAAAATCCAATTTCATGCATGATTACAAAGTTTAAACTTAGAAAAACCTAATGCTATTCACAAAGTTCATATTCGATGACTTGGCGCCTATGTTTGGCACCAAGACAAGTATTCCCACTCCCATTTGACATTTACTCAGGGAAGGCTTTCACACATGAGCACATTAAAGCAAGAGCAGCAGATGAAAGCCAAAACAAAATTAGACAGGAAGACTAAGGAAGCCTTTCAACAGATGACATCATCTGTTAGAATGAGGGGAGGGAGGGGTAAGAAGCTGGAGTTTACATCCAGTGCTGGTGGGAGTGGGAAGTGGGTCAATTACGTTAGAACACAGCCTTGCTATTTTTTTTTAATAATGTTCAATCTTCACACATCATATGAACTAGCCCCCCCCTTTTTTTTTAGTAATTTATATAGAAAGAAATGAAAACATGTCCGGGATGCTTACAGTGATTATTGTAAGGGACATGACTATTTTCTGGTGAAGATATATATATATATATATATATATATATATATATA
>NC_034593.1:125774305-125777633 GCF_900095145.1 Mus pahari | reverse complement strand
CACACGCACACACACACACATTTCATCTGTTTTCTGCAACAGCCATCCTCCACATTAGTGCAAGTTTGTAAAAATATGATTTCAATCAATTGTCGCTTTCAAACCTTTTAGGGAGTAACTTAATGGAACTGCCAACACCAAATACTTAAATATTCTGTCATTGCATAACAAAGACTTTGATTTCCTTTATTTAAGCTACAGGGAGTAATTTGCGCCTAAATCTATTAAATCATTCAGGTTGTACTGTCACCAACATTGCACTTCTACTTGGAGGGCTTGAAGAGCCACAAAGTTGCAAGGATTTACTAAGTATTTTTCTGTGCTACGCTTTTAGATGGTAACCGGAAAATAGGTCATGGTCGGAACGCTGTTAGTTAGGCAACACGAAATTCAATTTTCTCTGAGCTTTCTATCAAGGAAGCTTAGCAACTAGTTTGTTCTGGTTTTTATGGAGCTTGTCCATCTGCCTGAGAGCTGGCTGACAGGTGTCTAACCAGAGTGATCCTGCGGCAAGACATCCGACTTAGAACACATTCGAGTGGAAGAGGAGTTATTAGTGACTACTTTGTCACTGTCAAACCTACACAGCTATCCGCTGTCACAGTGATGACACAGGTTTCTTGCGACACTGAGCTTAGCCGTCCTCACAGAGATGTTGCTCCTGATTTCTTAGATGGCTGACATGATAAGCCAAGAGTCCGTGCCCCTACTATCATGAATAGAAGTGAAAATTTCCATGAGATGATCTGGAGACTGGCAAACATGGAGCCTGGACACTCTGACCTTGCACTGAGAAGTTACATCCCCTTCTTGGAGTGCTTCATTTTACATTTAAAGCCTGCCACGGCTGGGTTGTAAGTACATCTTCCCAAGTCCCCTGAAATATTATGCCACGCTGTCATCTCGGCTTTCTAGTCCGGACCTTGCTTCCCACTTGCTTTCATTTTGACAGGAGCTAAGAATTCTGTGGCTTCTGTCCTTTAAGGTGGGCATTTAGCTTACTCCTTCTTTCTCCGAGTCATGTCACACAGCGCTAGGCCCAGCCTCTGCCTCAGCGGGATTCTGAGGGCCTGCCTCCATCCCCACTTGGCTCCTTAGGTCTTTGCCATAATGGCTATGACTATTCATTTTAAAGGTAGCAAAGAACCAACTTTAAATGTACTAACTCAGTAGTTAGCACATTTAGCATCAATAAATTCACTCCGAAGTGCATAATTAATATCCTTGGGAGTTTTCCCAGAAAGCAAGGTAAAGAAAATAGTCATCTTATCTGTGATTTCCCTTTCAGAGGGGGTGATTCGCTCAGCACTAAAGCTGTAGCCTGATAGTGTTTCCCTGGCAAATGAACTCTACTGTTGAAGGAGATGGTGTTGCAAGCATTTTATCTGCTCCCTACCACCTCCAGTGTTACTTGCTTCATTCATGAATGCACACATACCATTTTGTGAGTGTACTGGAAATGTATGTACGCAGCATCTAAGGTACACAATCTGGCATGTCTTTGGAATGAAGTCTCAGAAGCAGATCACTACAATGATTTATATGATTGTTTTTGGTGTCTTATAACACACAGTCTCATCCCTGGGCAGGATTGCCATATACAAACAGGTAAGTCGATGATAATAATAAATAAATTAGACAAACACCTTATGTTGGGCTCTTTATCTTTTGGTAAAACGAAGCATCCGGTTTCCTGGGGTTGCCTTGATTGTCTCCGAGGGCATCAGATGAAGGGGCACTTGGGCACATCTGGGGAGGATGCTTCGCTTTTCTTGTGTCTTCGTGTTCATGGTGATGAGCAGCCTTAGTGCTGGGAGCCTTCCTGGGTGGAACTCTGGGGCTGATAAGACAGAACCTTGTGCTAATTCCTTAACGTAGCTCTAGCCCATAAAACCACCCCCATGACCTTGGTGTGGCCTCCTCCTTGGATAATCTATTCCAAGACAGGACTGGGATTCTGATTTCACCTCCTCAATCCAGGTCCCATGGGCAGAGCTGTAATTTGGTTGAAGTCACCTGATTTCTCAATCACACCTTCCCTCCTCCTGCTTCCGTCTCATAACACGGAGCTAAAGGAATATTCAGTCTCTTTCCTTGTCATACAGTGACAGATGCTGCCCTGACTGACAGGCAAAATTCAAGTGTAACTTCTGACTAATCACAATGGGTTGCCAAATTAAGTTCTGATGTAGCTCTGCCTCAGGTTGGGCAATGGCTGCTTTGCAGAGAACCAAATAGGACTCAAGGGCCCTGTCCCGGGAATTTAAGAAATTCAGAGTGGGATCTTTTGTGGCTCTTTCTCTGTTTCTTGTTTCTATCCCATAAGCCCTAGCACCAGAGTGGCTTCATTGGCTTTCTTTCTTTTTCTCTTTTCCTTCTTTTGTTTTTTATTGGATATTTTCTTTATTTACATTTCAAATATTATCCCCTCTCCCAGATTTTCCCCACCAAAGTCCCCTATCCCATCCCCACTTCCCCTGCTTCTAAGAGGGTGTTCCTCCACCCACCCACCCACTCCTGTCTCCCTACCCTGGTATTCTCTGACACTGGGGAATCGAGCCTTCACAGGGCCAAGTCTCTTCTCCCATTGATGCCTAATAAGGCCATCCTCTGCTACATATGCAGCTAGAGCCATGGGCCCCTCCATGTGTACTCTGGTTGGTTGTTCAGTTCCTGGGAGCTCTGGTTGGTTGATATTGTTGTTCTTCCTGTGGGGCTGCAAACCCCTTCAGCTCCTTCAGTCCTTTCTCTAACTCCTCCATTGGGGACCCCATGCTTAGTCCAGTGGTTGGTTGCAAGCATCTGCCTCTGAATTTGTCAGGCTCTGACAGAGCCTCTCAGGAGACAGGTATATCAGGCTCCTGTCAGCATGCACTTCTTGGCATCCACAATAGTGTTGGGTTTGGTATATAGGATGAATCTCCAGGTGGGCAGTCTCTGGATGGCTTTTCCTTCAGTCTCTGCTCCACACTTTGTCTCCATATTTGCTCCCATGAGTATTTTGTTCCCCCTTCTAAGAAAGGACTGAAGCAACCACACTTTGGTCTTCCTTCTTCTTGAGTTTCATGTGTTTTGCAAATTGTATCTTGGGTATTCCAAGCTTTGGGGCTATTATCCACCTATCAGTAAGTACATACCATGTGTGTTCTTTTGTGATTGGGTTACCTCACTCAGGATGATATCCTCCAGATCCATCCATTTGCCTAAGAATTTCATGAAGTCATTGTTTTTAATAGCTGAGTAATATTCCATTGTGTAAATATACCACATTTTCTGTATCCATTCCTCTGTTGAGGGACATCTGGGTTCTTTCCAGCTTCTGGCTATT
>NC_034593.1:125754692-125772890 GCF_900095145.1 Mus pahari | reverse complement strand
ATACAGCAAACCAGTAGCCAACATCAAACTAAATGGAAAGGAACTTGAAGAGATCCCACTAAAATCAGGGACTAGACAAGACTGCCCACTCTCTCCCTACCTATTGAATATAGTACTCGAAGTCCTAGCCAGAGCAATCCGACAACAAAAGGAGATCAAGGGGATACAAATTGGTAAGGAAGAAGTCAAAATATCACTATTTGCAGATGATCTGATAGTATACTCATCGGCCTTGGACCAGCCTATGTATGTTCTTTGGTTGGTGGCTCAGTCTCTGGAAGCTCCTGGGGGGTCCAGGTTAGTGACATTGTCTTCCTGTGGTGTTGGCTTCTTCGGGGCTTTCAGTCCTTCCCTCGGGTCTTCCACAGGGGTCTTTGACCTCCGACCAATGCTTGTCTGTGGGTATCTGCCTCTGTCTCAGTCAGCTGCTGGATAGAGCCCCTCAGGGGGCTGCTATGCTAGGCTCCTGTCTGTAAACACAATATGAATTCTGCAGTCAAATAGAAAGAACTAGAAAGTATCATTATGAGTGAGGTAACGTAGACCCAAAAGGACACGCATAGCATGTACTCACTGATAAGAGAATATTAGCCATAAAGTTCAGAATACCCCTGATACACCCTACAGACCCAAAGAAGTTAAAGAAGAAGGAAGGCCCAAGTGAGGATGCTTGAATCACACTTAGAAGAAGGAACAAAATAGTCATGGGAGGCAGAGGAAGAGAGGAAACTGGGTGAAAGAGGGGAGAGGAAGAGGAGGGGCAGGATCAGGCATGGGGAGAGACAGGAGAGAGGCCCAGAGGGCCAGGAGAGTGGGTGGGAATCTGTAGCTGCTGGAGGTGGAGGGTGGGGGAGAATCTCTAGGAAGTCCCAGAGACCTACGATGAGGGAAGCTCCCAGTGACCTTAGCTGAAATGCCCAACCCTGGAGATAGGGAACCTTAAGAGAGCATCTCCAGTAGCCAGACAGAACACCTACTCACCTACCCAGCTTTTGACCCAAAATTGGTCCTGTCTAAGAGAAATGCAGAGACAAAGATAGCGCAGAGACTGAAGAAATGGCCAACCAGTGACTGGCTCATTTTGAGACCATGGGCAGGCACCAATCCCTCACACTATTACTGTTGTGCTTGCAGACAGGAGCCCAGCATGGCCTGCTTTCTTTGTGTAGCAAGCCCTGGTCATCATGGGCAGTAATGAGAGAGGCTCTTCTATACTGGCAGAAAAAAAAAAAAAGAGGAAAAAGGACAAGAAAAGAAAAGGAAAAGAAAAGTTCTGTCCCTTGAAAACCTTGAAGGACTTTAAAGTTTATTATCTTACTTCAAAGTTGTCTATGAAGCGTCAGGGGAGAGTAGATACAGACTTGTACTGTATTTATTTGGCCACCTTTCATGTGGCTGGTTCAGACTAGTTTGAGAAGGTTTTTGAGTAGATAGAAAAGTCCTGTGATTTTCAGATCTCTCTTTTTCTTGTCTGGAGCTGAAGGGAATTTGCTGAGAAAAACGGCTGCTTCCTCCCCTTCTACAGGCCATGCTTGTCTTCATGGACTCTCAGTTTACCAGGGCTTCCCTGAGTATCCCACTCAGCCCACATAACTCCATGTGAAAAGCAAATGGAAAGACCCTGACCTTCAGCAAACCACGTGTTGCTAAAACACGCATTCATCTGTGTAGCTTTTAGACAATCACCTTGTTTGCCCTGCCTCTCAAAGAAGAGAAAAATGGCATTTATCCTTCCGTGTCCAGGAGCTATGCCACACATTTCAGCTGAGTTTCAAAGGCTTAGTCCTTAAAAGAAGAAAAGAAGGCAGGGGGCGGGGGAGGGAGTGGAGGAAGGGACAAATGAAAGTGGGCTCTGGGGATGGACATAATCCTTCTTCTACGGTCTGAAAGTTTCTTGGAGCATCCCATGGTAACTGTACCAAGGTAGAGACAATGAATGGTGCTGGCTGTGAGATTTCATAAAGCCTATATCATACATTTTTAAGAACTATGCCTTTTGAAAAATTGAGAGCTCCTGCTTTCTGAGTCTAAACCCCTCCTGGAAAAAGAAATCTTTCCTGTTGCACTCTGAGAGTCTTTTGTTTTGTTTACGAAACTTTTGCAGCCCAGTGAGATCTTTTTACACTGAATTAAGTCAAGATAAGCAAAGGTCTTCTGAGATTGTGTAATCTGTGCAGGCCGCCAGCCATGGCTGAGGAGATGTCCCGAGAGGGAGCTGCAGGGTCTAGTAATACTCTTTACTAATTTGGGAGTCTGGTCAGAGGTTTCATGGTCCCATCAGTAGCAAAATACCTTTTGGAGGAGTCAAGTTATTAGGCTGTCCTTGTAGGAGAGTAGCTTGTCTCCTCGCAATAAAACCACAGTCTCCACAAAACAGCACTGTAGACTGAAGGCCACAGGCAGGGGGAGTTGTCCATCTATACTGGACAAACACATTCTTTGAGGGATAGCATGTGTACTTCAGCTTTTGAAACATACTGCTCTTTATAGTGCCAAAAGAAATGGGGAAATAAATCCTCCACCCCCACCCCTGCCCCCGTGCTCTGGATGTCTTTCCAAGGCAAAAGATTCCACTGGCCAGAGAAAAATTTGGCTCTCAACTGACAATGGAGGGGGCCGTCTTTCCCCACTAGCATTATTCTTCCCTTCCTAGACAGATCCCACAGTGGTCCTGCTTACTTTCTCTAGCCAGGCCTTTCCATGATTGTAATGTTTTGTATAAAAGATATTGGGGACATATATGAGCCGCTTAGAGTTTCTATTGCTGTTATTAATTTATTTATAAAAAACTATGATCAAAAAGCAACTTGGTGAGGAAAGTATTTATTTCAGTTTACGACGCTTAGGTCAGATGCTGTCTCAGAGGGAAGTCAGGAGATTTCAAGATGGGGACCTGGAGCCAAGAACTGAAGCAGAGGCCAAGAAGGATGCTTGTGGGCTTGTTCCAATGGCTTGCTGAGCCTGCTTTCTTAGACAGCCCAGGACCAGATGCCTGAGGGTAGCACCACCCACAGTGACCTGGGCCACCATCAGTCTTCACTCAAGACAGTGCTTCACAGACTTTCGTATAGGTCAAGCTGATGGACACGTTTTTCTCAGTGAGGCCTCTTCCCAAGCCATGTCAAGTTGACTAAAACAAACAAACCAACCAACAAGCAACAAAAATAACACCAAAAAGTCGAGCTATGATAATGCCCTGTGTACCTGGGAGGCAGAAGCAGGTGGTTCTCTGTGAATTTGAGGCTAGCCTGGTCTACAGAGTAAGTTACAGGATAACCAGAGGTACATAGGAAAACCCTGTCTAGAAAAACAAACAATCAAATAAGCAACAAAACCAAACAAACAAACAAAAAAACCAAAACAAAAAACCCAAAACCAACCAAACAACTAAAACCCAAACCAACCAACCAGGCCAGCCATCCTGAGACCTTTGCTGGGCTTAGGTAGATTCAGTGTATGGACCATTCCGCCCAAATCCTGTCTTGTGCATTACATTTCTTTAAGTAAGAAAGCACAGTGCGAGACAGTTGCTCTGCCAGGCAGTGCAAACGTGGATCCTCAGAACCGTGTTCATGCATTGGACATTCAGCTTCAGCTATAAAAACTTAGATCCCAGGTTTATTGAGTGGAAACAGCAGCCTGACCCGTCTGTCCTCAGACAGACGCAGTATCTGAATAGATGTAAGGGACGGAAGGGTCAGCCAGGCAAAAACGGCAATGGGGATTTAAAAGGACACAGATGTGCAGGAGAAGACAGTACCCCCAATACAAAGGATTATAGTGCTAACTGAGACGAATGGCAGTTTAGATTTGAATTGTTGGGACTTCACCATATAGCAATTTGTGGTCTCCAAATGGATGCTTTACATATTAGGCAAAGGTGAAGGCTTGGATCCCAGGTGACAAACTATGAATGGTCAGTTTACACAGATACAACTGACAGAAGCCTCAACGAAACAAGTCAACTAGTCTTCAACGTGAATGCACCAAGGAACAGAACTGGTATCTTTTATTCCAGATCATCAGTCTAGAGGACAGACTTGATTGGAAACCCCCTGGAGTCAGTGGAGGGAGGTGGTGTGAAAACAAAGGTCAGAGATCAAAAGCACACCATTCAGCAGATATTTATCTAGCACCTATTATGGCTGGGGCACATATTGATCAAAGTCAACGGTAAACCAATCAGAACATCTCACCCTGAAGAGTTCGGTTCAGGAAGCATAAAACCCGACAAGGAGGGTTATTGACTGAAGGAGAGCTGCCAAACGAGGGGATTTCCTAGTATTGAACAATGCTGTCTTTGAAGAGTTAGAATTATAGATAAACAAACAGCAGGATTGGAAGTACCAGGCTAATCTACGGGAGAGAAATGAATATAAATAAGGCTGCTATTCATGAGGGCGGATAGACTACAAGCCGCTCGATACCAGCTAGCAATGACTCAGGCAGGTTCTTGTTACACTAAGTGAAATTCACAGAACAACACTTGGACATCACCCCAGAGCCTACAAGAGTTGGAAAAGAGTAAGGCCCTCCTCACTTCTACTGCTTTACAACGTACTTTCTAAGAAGATCCCCAGATACTCATGAACATTGTTCAAAAGCATATACATGCTTGATATACAAAGAGTATTTTATATTAATAAAGTATTTTATGTATTTTTATATTTATTGCTAATTATTTTATATTTTATTTTATATTAATACCAGATAACATAGATTACCATATACACTCTATACAAATATCAGCCTCTGTTTTGAACATTTATGAAGAAAGACATACAAGATGCATAACTAGGCTATGGGGTCCAAACTCCTGTCTCCAAAAGGCAACCATTACTCAAGTCATATGCACCACACGCATGTGAACATGCTCACTCACACACACACACATATGCACCACACGCATGTGAACGTGCTCACTCACACACACACACATATATGCCCCACACGCATGTGAACATGCTCACACACACACACACACACACATATATGCACCACACACATGTGAACATGCTCACACACACACATATATGCACCACACGCATGTGAAGGTGCTCACTCACACACATATGCACCACACGCATGTGAACATGCTCACTCACACACACACATATATGCACCACACGCATGTGAACATGCACACACACACACATATATGCCCCACACACATGTGAACGTGCTCACACACACACATATATGCACCACACGCATGTGAACATGCTCACTCACACACACACACACATATATGCACCACACGCATGTGAACATGCTCACTCACACCCACACCCACATATAAAACAACAAAAGCAACGGAAACCTGAACTTTTCAAGAAGCTTCTTAGGCAGGACCATGAGACATTTTTGCCTGTATCCATAACAAAAATTCTAATAAAAAGAATTATAAGCTCTGTATTTAGATCAAGGAAGTAGGAAAACCTAAAACTTAATAGGACAGGGAGCACCAAGATTCCCATGCCTGGATTCAATCAAATGGATTCAATCACTTTTTTATATGCATAACTTATAAATCACGCTGTGTAATCAACTCCAGTGCGGTCCCTCTGCTTTGCTTGGGTGCAGAGAGAATTGGAGCCCAGAGAAGGCTGCGCTCTGCCTGGCCCTCCCTGAAAGCGGGCCTTCCCAACCAGTGTCCCCAACACTGAAACTCGGAGCTGCTGATGCTGCCTGCACAGTACAGTGGTGTAGAAAGGCTCTAATTTGGACTCCCCCTCAGGCCAACCTGACTTCTCTCCAGGAACGGATGAAAGGAGAGCTCCTGTTTTCCGCTCACGTTCCCAGGGCGAGTTAGACAGGCCTTCAGTGCTGTCAAGCAGTATCATTCCACCCTGGCTCAGATACAAAGCACAAGCTCCCTGCTGTCCTTTATGGGCAAATAGAATACTCGAGCCTATTGCTGCTTACTTTATTTACTGTTTAACAGCAGTCAGATGGTGCCCAACCCTTAGTATACTTTATTTAACAATGCAAGATAAAATGATTTTAGCACACCTGTATCCAATAAGGAAACAGGAGCTATGTGGCTCTGCTAGGAGAATGGAGCAACCAAGCAGTCTGCAGATTCCATGAAATCTGTATCATCATCCCAAGGACATGTTTCACAGATATAGAAAAAAATAACAATCCTAGAACATACGCGAGGCTCCGCAACATTGAGTCACCAAAGCAGTCATTAACTCTAATTTGTCAAGAACAAAGTTGGAGACATCACATTTCCTGATGCCAAGATGTATGATGAAGCTATAGATATCAAAACAGTATGTGGATGGGGAGACAACCCCTGGAGTTGTCTTCTAGCTGCCACATACATGTGCACACACAAGCATGCATGCACGCGCACACGTACCTACACATCCGATACACACATACTTCTACCACTGCAACTGCACGAAAGCAGATACAAGGACACACGCCACCGAGCAGATCTCCCAGAGATCAACACACACATTCACAATCAACTAAGCATCTGCAGGGATGCACAGACACACGTTAGGGGTGGGCTGGCCCTCCAGAACTGCTGGTCACAACACTAACTACACACCGAGGAGCAAGACACAAACCCATACACAGTAGGTTAGTAACTTAGGTGCAGCGTGAACCTTGCAACTTTTCAGCTTCATTAAGCTTAGTTATTGCTTGAGTCTTTTTTAAAACTACTTTATGTGGGAAACCATGTAACGCCATTACAAGATGGCGCTGGCTACCACTGGCCACCAACCGTGTATTTCGGGTAAACAACCAATGTGCGCAGGTGCAAATGGGTTTCACACTAAGTCACAGCCCGTCCAGGGGCATGTAAATTAAGGACTGAAAGCAGAACCAATCAGGCATGGCCACGCCAGTCCTAGGCCTATAAAAGCAGCACTAGTTCTAGGGCTCGGGGTCTTTCGCCACAGCAATCAAGCTCTCCCAATAACCGTGCACAGAAGAATCCTGTTGTGCGGTGTCTTTCCTGCTGGCGGGAGGGTCGCCGACAACTTTATTTATTATTATTATGTATGTGTATTGCACACATGAGAGTCCTAGTGTGGATTGTGAGTGTCACACACACTGGGCTACATGTTGAGGTGAGCTGTCTCCAACCCCCACCTAACCTGGGGTTCTGTTACAGTGATATGGATAATAAAACCTTTGTGTCTGGCTTTGAGTGAAGTGTTTCAGCAAAGCCTTTGCTGTTTGGGTCAGTCACTGGAGGATGAGAAATTATTTTGAGACGGTTCGAATCTTGAAGAATGTGTCTCTAGAGGATCTGCACTTGGTACTTTGTTGAGAGCTTGGAGCTGGGCCAGCCTTGGTCCTAAGACACTCCCAGCAAGTCTAGAGTTCTTACCTTTGATTATGCTTATTCGTGATCAAAAGGGACTGAGATTTGCCTGCCCTATCTGCTCTCACGGGCAGCAAGGGCAAGATAACTTTGGTAGCTGGAACCTTCCCTAACCCCAATTAACCTTGGATAACGTTTGAATAAAGTAACTGGAGTGAGCTAACCAGGGGTCAGTCTTTTCCAAGAAGGCTGAACCCCTCTGCTCCTCCCGAAAATGAAGGTTTAGCATCTTCGTTAGCTAGTGTCTGTCTACTGTCTGCACCTACAACCAACATCAGTCTATTGATTATTATCTGGGGATCAAATTCATTGGCCAGCTTCCTGACTCTGAATGGAATGTTTCAGTTCAGAGGGGAAAGCTGCACAGTAGGCAGGTTGTCAGCAACTGCCTTGTAACATCTATTTAATGTTTGTAGCATTCAATGTTGAGATTTTTGTTTTTATGTTTCCTTTCTAACTTATCCAGACTTCTATCTCTGGATAACTGTTGTGAGACCTTAAAGGAAGACAGTCTCTAGGATTAACCTCACATTGGGAAGTAGGTCCAGTATCTACAAGGTACCAAGACCACTCAGTGGGAGGAAAACCAAACCCTTATCAGTGTTATTAGCAATACTGTATATCACATGAATGAGAATGAACCTGGACTTCATACCTGTTAAATAAGAAGACAACCTAACTTGGAGGAGAGTAGGGGGGAAAAAAAATCTTTTATCATATTAGATTTGGTAATTTTTCATTTTTTTAATGTGTGTGTGTGTGTGTGTGTGTGTGTGTGTGTGTGTGTAGGCACATGCCATGACATGGATGTAAAGGTATTATGACAACTTTCGCGACTCAGTTCTCCTTTTCCATCATGTAGGATTACAGGGATCAGATTCAGGTCTTCAGGCTCGTGGGTCACACCGCTACCTTCCAGTCATCTTGCTGGCCAGCAACCATTTCTTGACTGTGACTCAGACCCATAGGAGACAAAAACAAGCAGAGACAAGCGAGATTACAGGAAAGACGTTTCAGGTTCTCCAAACCGTAGTGGAATGAGAAAAAACCTCTGAAAAAGGTTATTTCCAAAATTATTCCCAATGAAATTATTTCCAAATCATAAAGTTTATTGAAAGTTAATATTATCGAAATGCAGAGCTGTGGAGCCGGCTCTAGCTGATCCACCTGTGACACAGCTCCTGGGCCTAAGGCTCAGGGAACATCATGGAAGAGGGGCTGTAAGAGCCAGAGGATCAGAGAGTTTGCTGTGAGACTGTGTCTCCTAGTTATATTAGAAGCTAGACCCACGAAGTCTCACCAACGTGCCTTCTAAGCATGGGCTGAACAAGGACAGCAACAACAGACATGGGAAAGAGGATGGCGAGAGCCCGGGACGCCTCAACGGTACTCAAAGCACTGCAGGCAGCCAAGGGACAATGAGAGCAGAATAGCGTTTCCCAGCAGAACATACTAGCGCGTTATCCGATATCAAGTGCTCAGTGCTGAAAACAATTTCAAAATAATAACACTATACAGGTTGTAGTTAGGATGACGTATGCATATGCATATATGTATGTAACAATGAAAACTGAGGCCATGAATTTGAACAGGGAAGGATAGGTGGGAGGGTTTAGAGGGAGAAATGGGAAAGGGAAAAGTATGTAGTTATGTTATAATCTCAAACAATGTACTGTTTCAGTCTTGCAAGATAAAGATTTCTGGAGGAGTGTTTCAATAATCCAAGGAAAAGCAGCATTACTGAACACCACACCCCAAATGTGTAAACTGGTGAATTTTATGGTGTTATAATAAGAAAAGCATCCAAGTTGAACTGTAAGACATCTAGATGAAAAGAAAACACTCTTAATGGAATCAAGAGTAGACCACATGTTGCAGAAGGAAAAAAAATTGGGTTTAAAAGAAAAAAAAGAAAACTAGAAACTATCTCAAACATCAGAACGAATGTCCAAAGCATCCGTGAGAATGTCAAGAGGAGCCGTGTGCTGAGCTGTAGTCCCTGAGGAAAAAAAAGGGGGGATGTAAATAGAATTGAAGATACATACTGATGGGGGTACCAAGAAACAAGGCTGTTCATTTGCATACAAAGAAGCCCGGGGCAGTATAGAAAGTCACCTATAGCCACAAAGAAAGGCTGATATAGGGACAAACGATCAGACCGGGTTCTGAGTGTGTGTGAAATAGGGCTCTGGAGAGCTGTGGCCCAGAGAGAGGCTGTGTAGTCTCGTGTGATGCTTGGCTTCCAGACCTTCTTGTTTCCCTGCTGTTGAAGTGACATTGACCATTCTTCATTGCTTGAGTACCATTTCTACATCACCCTGTATCCATGGCCACTGGCATCCTTTGCTATTTATTTTCCCAGCTGTGGACTCTAATTATGGGAAGAAGTGTGATTTATCGGAGTTGGATAGCAGAAGTTACACAATACTTTGGCAGAGCACGGTGGAGGGAAGTCCACCAGATGGGAAGATGGATGTCTCCACGGATGACTTCTACAGGGGGCTCCTAACCGGAGATTAGAATCGTTTGGAGAGCTGCAGAGCACACATTGTTCTCTGGCCCTTTTACAACTGGCTAAGAACAGCTCTTTCTGTTCTAAAGGTTGATAATAGAGACGCTCTAGCCTCTGGAAAGCAGAGTGAGGTGCAGGGTGGATTCCTTGGTCTTCTAGCTCTGCTTGGAGCCCACCAGTCTTTAGGTTGAAGAATTTGGGTAGTCTCTTTCTGTCTGGCATGAACCCATGACACCAGCATACACCGTGGGTGACTTGATGCTGGGTGTGGGGCCCCTGGAATGTGGGAGGGGAGAGTGTTAGTGGACGCAGAGATAGAGTGATAAGTGACAAGTGACAAGGGATCTCCCTTCTGCACAAATTGAGCACACAGTTGTGCTGTGCAAATTAAGTGTGAAGATAGCCTTGGTATAAACACAATGAGATGGTTACCACCTTCATTGCATCCTTACGAGTCAGACACAGGTATAGAATCATGACTCCTCTCTGCATATATACAGTAACTACTGATGAAGACAGCAATCCCTTGTGTGGGCATCGCTGACTTTGCTTTTCCTCTCTTCACAGCAGACTTTTATTAGGCTCCCTGATCTCATCCTCTTGTCCATGTGCACTGGGCCTGGGCCAAAATCAGAGGTGCTGTTATGAGACTGAAAGCTCGAAGCTGAAGAGGGAGGTGCCCTCCATCACGGAGCTCCTGTTCAACACTTCTCACTGTTCTCAAGTTTATCCTTCAGCCTCTCAGGGACGTATTGTCTGGCTTCACCACAACCAGTGGGACAGTCCATGGTGCTACCAGGAGCTGTGTCCCCCTTTCCACACCTCACCAAGCAAGGGGATGGGGCATGGAATTGTAAATAATCTCCCTAAGGGCATGGTGACTCAGCCTTCCCTTTCTGTCTTGAGACCTCTAAATGCAACCAGCATCCTGCTCATTCTGTGTCCCCAGAAACACTGGAAGTGGTAATTCTGGAAGCTCAGCTCTGAGCTGGTACAATTTCAGGCAAAAAGGACTACTCTCTGGACCACCGCCTCCCTTTGCTAGGGAGCCTTCAGGATCTTAAGTGTGAGAGACGGGGTGAGTCCATGGGCCGGGCAGCCAAGAGAAGGTTATGTTAAGCCCTATTAAGATTTCCAGGTGTTCAGGATGGTCTGGATCCCCCACTTTCTGACTCTAGAGAGGTGTGATGATAAAGGCAGGGCCCCGGCACACCTGGCAGCCTCCTCCTCTGTTATATGTCCAGGTTCCAGAGCCTGCATGGAACAGTCAATAATGTTATTGACAGCTGGCTCATAGACAATGAAAACAGATTTCTCATCCCTGAGGGTCTGGGAAGTCACAGATCAAGAAACCATGTGTTCAAAGGCTGGTGAAAGGTCTCTTCCTGGTTGTACAGAAGTGCTTTTATATGCTGGGAGAGGTGAGTGGGGTTCCTCAGGCTTCTTCATGAGGTCATGAAACCCATTCAAGAGTGCCATCTTCATGAACCAATCCTCTCCCAAAGACTGTATCTCCTAACACCTTCACTTTGGGGATTAGGGCTTCGACATATGAATTTTAAGGGGAACACAAACATTCACAACATAGCAACATGTTCACAAAAGAAAAAGACATGTTGAGATATTTATCCATCAAGAAGGGGCTCCTTGGGATCTGGGTACACTCTATGGACTACACCTAAACATATAATAATAAAACAGTGCCAGCCATAGAGGTACATAAAGCCTGTAATCCCAGGGAGGCTGAGGCAGAGGATTATAATGGCACTGAAGCCAGTCTGCAACATAGCAAGCTCTAGGCTAGCCAGAGCTTCAAAGTAAGATGCTGGGTCAGGAAACCAAAGCAAGCAATAGACAAAAACAGGAAACAAAGCAAAACAAGACAATAATAAGAACAGGGGGCTCATGGGACATTTATAACTTGGCTTGAATTGGTATGTATGCAGCAGCTGGACATACTGTGGGTGGAGGCTGGAGACGATGGAGCAGCCAACATCTCCTGGAGGTTGGTCAGGCTCTTCATTTTCAGTGAACCAGCCACTGAGCACTAACTCAGCCTTATCCTGCAGCAGCTCCCAGGACTCCCTGAGAAGCCTCACCCCCAACTCTTTTAAGGGAGCTGTTGTGATTTTAAAAAGATAAAGAGCTATAGGGAATGTTCTATTGGGGTGTGGCAAGGTGTGGGGGAAAGAGATGTCTTGGCAGATCCATGCCAAGGCATCCCTTTCCCCCTGAGGGACCAGCCACACAGTGATATAGAATAGAATAGAGTTTATTCAGGGCACGGGGAAGGGAGTTAAGAGGGCAGTATAGGAAAGAAAGGCAGAGAGAGGAAGAGAATAGAGAAGTAGAGGCCAGCCATGATCACATGGAGAGAGGTGGAGCAAGAGAGCAAGAGGCAAGAGAGAGGCAAGAGTAATCGAGTAAGAGAAGAGGGGGCAAGCAGCCCCTTTTATAGTGGGCTAGGCCTACCTGGCTGTTGCCAGGTAACTGTGGTGAGGAGCATACCTGGCTGTTGCTAGGTAACTCTGGGGTGGAGTCCAGACAGAATACCAATATTCCCCCATTTTGGTTTAGTTTAAAAAGAAAAAAAATAGAAAGAGGTGATAGTGAAGCAGGAATAGGGTCATTGTGATATCTGACTGCTTCATGCTGACATTGGGGGAACACATCCCCGGGGAACCCAGAAGAATGGGTATGGGGGATGTTTGTCCAGTCTTAGGAGAGTTGGCTGTTTCCTTGCTGTCCAGTGTCTGTGGATTCATCTGAGGATAGGTCAGAAGGAACAGGTCCAGAAGCGTCTGTGTCTGAGAGGAGATGGAGCATCTGAAGGTTGCTTCTCTGAAGCTGTCCTGGGTATAGTAAGTGCCTGGACTTGACAAGATGTTGAAGCACATTATTATAGGAAGAGAATACGATTAAGTACATTTGGGAGGAAGAAAACATTTTTAAGATGTACATTTGAAACCCAGAGGAAACCCACCCTCTGTAATAGGTTTGTCAGATGTACTTGTCTGAATGGAGCCTACTTGGTCCATGAGAGGTAGATCTGAGTGGGTTTCCTGTAGTTTATTAAGTTTATAAAAGAGATAGCAACATGAGTTAGCAACATAAACAATCTTTAAGATAAGCCTTTTGTGGAGCAGAAGGAACAAGATTGTGTTGGATCGTATAGTGGAATATTTTATTAGAGTTAGGCAGATTTATAGGAACTCAGATAATATTGAGTGGCACAGCAAGAAGAGGAAATATGAAGCATTTGATTAATGGAAACTGAGTGTAGGTAAGGAGATAACAGATTATATCTGTGAAAGTTTTTTTTTTCTAGCTGTCAATGAAGTCAGAAGTCTGAGAAATAAACAATAATTTAGCAGTTATATTATTTTTAAAAGGATAGAGTCCATTAGCCAATAGTTCCTGTGGTCTCCATGGCAACTTGGGCAGTCAGTCTGTCTTTCAAGCATAGAAGACAGGGCTTTTCTCTATGGAAAGGATACATGTGACATGAGAAGTGGCTTACCTTGGTTTAGCTAAATCATTTGACTCAGAGTATCCAGTGTTGTCTACTGCATATTTCAGTGATTATCACATCACAGTCTAGGCAGTGACCTGTAGCTCTGTCCACATCTTCTGAGACCTCATGTGAGAAACTGTTAGAGGCTTTGGGGAATTCTGTCTGTCATAAGCTTAATAATTAATAAACTTCTGACAGGATTCAGCTATATAGATTGGTTATAATTGAATAGAATTTAATGACATTAGTAAAAATCATATTAAGACAGGATAGGAATGAAAACCTTAGGTAACTTTGACAGGTTGTGTAGGTAGAGAAAAGTATATTTTTTGGATTAGCAAAGAAACATGTGGCTAGGACTAGAATATGAATACTAGCTGGCAGCAGTGGCATAATATAGTGGTGCCAGAAAACGAGTTTGTCCTGTGACACAAGCTGAGCATGCAGGCCATGAAAGCAGGCTAGGAGTGTGGGAGCATGGATAGGTAAGCATTTGGGCCCTTTCGACTGCATAGTGCACATGGTAGAGGCTGGGTGGCAGCCGCTCCTCCATGTTCTCTCTTGTGCTCAGGAGCAGGCAGCCTGCCAACCCTTCCCATGGAGAGTGCAGGTGGTCGCTCCCAGGAATGCAAGTTCTAACAGCCGGGACCTCTGGCTGGATGCAAGGGGCAAGGACCTACTTTTCAGGCTGAAAACCTGGAGCAGAGCTAAGGAGCAGAGGGGGACGGGCAGGAAGTGAAAAGAAAAGGACAATTAGACAAACATTACAACCTGACTCCAGCCAGCGCTGAGGCTGAAGGCTTTAGTTTTTCCAGCCTACTTTTAAACCATTGTAGGTACTAGCAGAGAATAGACAAAGTGATTAAACAAGGCAATGAACAAAGAGATCACACGAGGTAGTGATCAAACAATGCAATAAACAAAGTCCCCAAATCTCTGGGTCTGGGGGCTTATCAGGATCACCAAGACAAAAGGGGAGTCACACATTTGACTGAGTTCACCTTGATCCTTGCATCAGCCCAAATGTGAATATTCTTATCCAAGCCTTTGACAGTTTCTATAAGCAGTACCAAAAGTTCTGCACATTTGCAGAGGACCAGAGCAAACCAGCTGAAGCAGCAGGCTGCAAATGAGAGAGGGGGTAGGGAAAGTCTAAGCTACAACAGACTGACCCAAGGGGGAGACACGTGGGGCTAAAGTCTAATGCTCAGAGCTGATGCTGATGAGCCAGAGAGCAGTTGTACAGGCCCAGCCTGGAATTGTCAGCCTCGAGAAACTGTCTCCAAGGAGAGGGAAATCTCACCCCAAGGGGAAAAGTCCTAAAACGCGGGTCAGAGCAGCAAAGGAGTATCTCCGAGCTCAAGAAATCATCTCTGGGACCACGCAGATGGTCTCTGACCCGTGGGAATCGGGGCTTTCCAGACCTGGGCTAGCGAGCGAGCGAGCGTGGGTCTCTTGTGATGGCTGAGGAGGGAAACAGACCTGCAGAGTTTCTAGTTCCGAGTTACAGGGCACCAATGTTGTGATTATAAAAAGATAAAGAGTATAGGAATGTGTTCTATGGGGGTGTGGTGAGGTGTGGGGGAAGGGGGCTCTCGGTGTAGCACTGAGCGGAAGCAGTGATCAGCTTCTCTCTCTCTCTCTCTCTCTCTCTCTCTCTCTCTCTCTCTCTCTCTCTCTCTCTCTCTCGGATGCTACCATGAAGCACAAGTGGTTAGGAGTCAAAGGCTCAGAAGGCCACAGCGGAAGGAAGCCTGATGGAGAGCGGTCACTGTCCTTTAAGACATGGCAGTGCCTTTGTGGCTCTCGATATCTGGTTGATGTGTTAGAATGGCGGGTCGCGTCTCAACAGCACCCTAGGCCAAGACAGTTCCACGTGGGAGGGTTTTTATTGGAAGGGAGAGAGAAGGTACTGGCAGAAAGAGAAGAGGGGGAGAGAGAGAGAGAGGGAGGGGTGTTCTCCTTATTTATATGGGGGATGACATAACGCAGGTAAAGGTGGGAAGTGAGCCTAGTGGATGTTGGGAATGTGGTGCCTGTTGCCTTGGCAACCTGTCTGCAGATCTCAGGTCACACTGCCACCTATGTGATCTCATAGCCAACAATGGTCATAAGAAATGTTTCCTTTCTTAGTCAAGGCAATGTTCCAGTGATGGGAAGAAGGCAAGTTCTCTTGTCTACATAAGCCCTAAGGAACAAAGTTCCCTTCCGACTTCTACTACAGTCTCTTTCACTGGGTGGTTAAGGATCAAGGCAGCCATTTCCCTACCCAGTCAACAGCTTCAGTCCACAGTGACCAAGGCAAAGGCCCCTTTGGCTCTCCCTAAGTGAGTCCCAAGTTCAGTGAGAACATTGCACCACCTTCAAACACTCCTTTCTCTGCTCCTGAAATGGAGTGTGACTTTGTTCTAGAAAAGCATTAAAAGGCCGGCAAGGGTGTTTTAAAGCCCACATTCATTCACTTCCCCGGAGAGAACTCAAGACTTCACGCAAAGGGTTCCTAACTGGAAGAACAAACCCTCAGTTTGGGAATCCTCGCTGAAACAGAACCAAGTGTGTCCTGATGGTTCCTCGTATTTTTAAGCCTTTGATGACTGAGAACTGAGCTAATCATACACAGGGCTCCCTGTACTTTAAGGTTAATGGTTAGTGATTCAAAGCACTTTGTTCCTGGCTATCTCTAAGACGGCTTGTAGCTATGAGATCCAAGAGAGGAACCATCCAGTACGACCCAAAATAGACCTCAATGTCAACATTACCTGACACTGAGCCTGTACAAGCTATAAGCCTTTGACAATTGACCATAGCCAGCCTCAATTGGCCCTGAAACCTGAAAGGTTTCATATAAAATATTTATCTAAAGGAAAAAGAAAGAGAAAAAGAGAAAGAAATACTTGCCTCCAGACTAACAGAGTGATTGCCGTGGCAGTGTCCAGCTCCAGGGCTGAGAGGTCTCAGTGGATGAGAGTGCTTGGTGTGAAAGCAAAACAACCTCAAGTTCCCAGCCCATGCCGTAAAGCCAGCATGGCTGCATTTGCCTGTAAACCTGGCACTGGGGAGCAGAATAAGACAGATTCTAGGAGCTTGCTGGCCAGCCAGCCTAGAGAAAACAGGAAGCTTCAGTTTCCGTGAGAGGGGTTGCCTCAAAATGAAGGTGAACGTGATAGAGGAAGACGTCCAGCATCCACCTATGGCGTGTGCGTGTGCACACGGACATGGACCCCGCTCCCATGGTGTCAGAGAACAAGACTGCTGGCTTACACTTTTCAGAGAAAAGTGTAGCCAGGTAAAAGGGGCTAGGTAGAGAAACAGAAAGAGGCACACCAGGGAGTGTGAGTGTTTTCTGAGATGGTGTGAAGCCCAGTGCCTGCTGGGTAAGGGTCCCAAGTGTGTTTTGTAGAGGGTGTCCTTGGTGAGAACACGGAGCCTTTAATCCTGGTCATCTGCCTCTTCAAAATCCCAAACTCATTTGTGTCCTTATGCTTTGTACATTTCGGTTGGAGAAGGGAAGGCTGCAAAAGCGAATTGCAAATTTCCCTGTAGAATGCAGCTCATAAAAATCCTAAGGCTTCCTTCTTGGTCAGAGAGCAAGGCTGTGTGGTTTTCATATGCTCACACTTCCTGGGGTTACTCTAGTTTACAGTGTAATAAAGAGATCAAACCGCTTTTAGCTGGGTAGCCTGAACTCGGTCTAATAACAGGTGTTTTGTTTTTGTTTTTATTATGTTGTTGTTTTGTTTTGTTTTTGTTTTTATTATATTGTTTTGTTTTTGCTAACCAGCATTAAGGAAAATTTGAGTTTATAGTAATGAGGAAAAAAAGCTATTACTTTACGTTGACCTCAAGTTCACGTGGGGGTCTATCACAATGAAAGAAGAGGAGGTTGTGGTGAATCTCTCGTAACTTCTCATCATTGAAAGGAGACTTTTCAGGTTTCATGGAGTAGATTTGGCTTTTGACTGGTGAACAGTCTGAATAGCAGTTCTCTCCTAGCTGGCCTCTGCCCCTGGCAGGTGGCTCTCATCTGTGGCTCTGGTACTTGCCAGAGGTTGATAATTCTCTTCTCTTCCCTTTGCCCTTTGGACCTTGTATCCCTTTATCGCAGGACCCCAGGACCTTTATCACCCCCTTAGTGTGACTGACCTTGACTCCACATGGAAAACCTCATTAAACTGTTTTCAGCTTGTCCTGGCAACCCTAGGGGTACCTGACCCAGAGCCCCTTCTTGCTTTTCGGGCTGCTAATCATTAGCTCTGACTGCAGACAGTTATCTAGTGAAAACTCAGGTTTCTGGCCTGTCCTCTTAGGATGTCACTGGGTGGTGCTGGTGAAGGTGGGGGTGGGCAGCGAGAACATAAACTGAGAAGCACCCACAAAGCAGAAGCCAGGCATTGCTAAACTAAAAGCCATGTTTTCAGCCTGGATTTTTTTGTTTTTTGTTTTTTGTTTTGAACCTGGAGGTGAAGAGTGTGCTGGACTGATTAGGCCACAGATGTGGGGTAGGGGTGGAGTTGAACAGAGAGAAGGGTTTAGAATCACAGTGGAGGGGTAAACACTCCCCCAGTTATTCCTCAGTCCATGAAATTGTCTGTAAACTGGACAGTGGTTTATGGGCTGAACAGACCATTTGGGGAGCGGTTTACAGGCAATACATGAACAAAATGAGAGGGTGTGTGTTTTATAGGGTGCTCCATTGGTCCAGTATTTCTGGGTGTGGTGTTTCTGTTGAGCACAAAGTTTCCCCCAGGATTCTTCTTCCTGAAGGCTCAGTTGAAAGAGAGAGAGAGAGAGAGAGAGAGAGAGAGAGAGAGAGAGAGAGAGAGAGAG
>NC_034593.1:125739950-125754592 GCF_900095145.1 Mus pahari | reverse complement strand
GAGAGAGAGAGAGAGAGAGAGAGAGAGAGAGAGAGAGAGAGAGAGAGAGAGACTTAGCTCTATACTGCCACCTTCTGGTCTTTTAGAAATTCTGGAGAAGAAACTTTCCTGTTCACATGTACTTCAGAACTGATGGATGTCACTTCTTGTTCCAGCAGCTGGTGACAGACGAATAAGCAACAGCAGGGACATAAAAGTAAAGTATGCTGTGGTACACATGATGGCAGAATCACATCCGGGATCTGGAGAGCACATGGCTCGGGGAAGACATCCTTAAGAGGACTAAGCTGACCCCTAAAGGAGGAGCAGGGAGAGTGGCATGAAAGGAGATCATAGGAGGCCTTACAGAGGGAACCCAGGGAAAGAGAAGATGTCCCTGTGGGGTTAGTGCAGCAGCCACAAGCATTTATCTTTAACACACGCTAAGCAGACAATGTTGGTGCAGAGGCAGAGAGAGGTTATTCAGCTGGTGCAAGGGGCTCCAATTCTGTTAAGAAACCCAGAGGAAAAATGGAGTCTCTGAGTACCTTCTAATTAAAAGAGCGATGTGTTTGGGGGTGTCTTTCAGTTGCTTACCTTAGGGAAGATTGTAGAGATTCATCTTAGGGACAAGAGGCAGATCATGGGATTTCCCCCAAGTTCTTACAATACCTTAAATTGGATGAAGATAACAGGATAGCAGAATTTACACTGAGTTGTTGGCAGTTTTCAAAAGGATAGTGAAAATTAGCTACACAAACTGTAAGCCACACACAATGGCTCTGGATGGTTTTGGTTTTTGTTTTTGGTGAATACTCAGTTAACTTATTTTTTTTAAAGATTTATTTATTTATTATATATAAGTACACTATAGCTGTCTTCAGACACTCTAGAGAGGGCATCAGATCTTGTTACGGATGGTTATAAGCCACCATGTGGTTGCTGGGATTTGAACTCTGGACCTTTGGAAGAGCGAAACTCAAGAAATCTAAGAATACCGTGATAGAGATTGGGAAAGTAGCCGAGTTAGTGGACTGCTGGCCTAGTGTGCACAAAATCCTGGATTTCATTCCCGGTATAGCATGAATCAGAAGTTAGAGGCCATCCTTGACAACATAGTGAGTTCCAGGTGAGCCCGGATTATTTAGTGAGCCTGTGTCACTAAGTAATCATTTAGTTACTAGTTGAGTGTTAGTCTTGTACAGAGAGTGTAGGAGTGAGCTCACCAAGCCCAACCAGCACGGATGAAAGGCTATATTGGTGAACAACAGGAAGACAGACGGACTTCCGAACAGACACACCAACCAGAAGAAACCGCTGGAGATAGCAACAGTCAGCCAGCGTGACTGACTGAGAGCGTCCCAGGCAGCTGTGAGACTTCAAACTAGTTCTTCCTGCCACCGCAAGTTCACATCTTTTAAAAGAGTTTATTTTTATGTGTGTATATGTATGTGTATCTGCCATGTGCCCTGGTCCTCTAGAGGCCAGGAGAGAGGGACAAAATCCTATGGAGTCAGAGTTTGAGCCACCTGGCATAGGTGCTAGGAACTAAACTAAGAGAGATCCTCTGGAAGAGAAGTGCATTCTCTTAATCGCTGAGCCATTTTTGATTTTTGGTTTTGGTGAATACTAAGTTAACTTATTTTTTTTTAAAGCTCAAGAAATCTAAGAATACCATGATAAAGATTGGGAAAGTAGCTGAGTTAGTGGCTTCAGCCCCCACCCCCCCACACGCAGGTATTTTAACACAAGGAGATAAACTGTGGCTGAGTCTTTTGCTTTGGGAGGGTGTCTGGGAGTGTTTGGCTCCCCGTTATGTTCAGGGCCAGGGTTTTGACTCCCATGTTGTACTCTTTGGTCTTAAGGACGTGAATGATGTCTTCACTTTAAACAATTTTGCATTCTTCTGTTCCGTTTCTCACAGGGGTCAGGGGCTCGCCCGCTGGAGAAAGGATCTCGGAGTACACTCTATAGGGTAATCATGCCTGGATCTTAATGTGGGGTTCCACCCTGCCTCCAGAGCCAGCTCCTCGGGGAGCTTAAACTGCATGTGACAGTTGACTAACATAACTCACTGTCCTCTGTGACAGAGGGACGGAGAGGCCAAAGAGTAAGAAAGAGATTCTGCTCTGATAGCAGGGAGGAGAGGAAGAGGGACTCCGAGCCCTGGCCTCTGGGCACACCTGTGGTGGCATTCCCACGACCCTTTCAGGTGACATCCTGTTCCTTCCACTCCCACATGAACAGACATCAATGTCACTCACACAGGGATGATGTACAATGACCAGGCCACCTCGGGCATTGAGGCTCCAGGGGAAAAGATGTTGGGAAAACTTTGGTTCTGCCTCCTCCTTCGATCTTTGAAGAAATGAATGAATGAACGAACGAATGAATGAATGAATATCCCTTTTTGTTATTTTTAAGAGGAGAAAAAGAGGAGCACTTTGATTAGCTAGTCCGGATCCATTCCACAGGAGGCAGACTGTGCATGAGGTTGCAGGAATCTGGGTGAGAGGTACAGGGTGAAAAGAAGAGAAAGAGGGGACTGATTGGTTCAGTCTCCCGGGATCCGTGAGATGTGGAAATGGACAACAGGATCAACATGCCCCCACCCCAGTTTTCTGTCTGGGTGAGCCCAGGCGCTCGGGCCACAGATGTGAGAACTCGGGAAACAGGAAACTACAGGGGAGAATGAAGGGCTTAGCTGAATCCCCTTTGAGCATTTAGGTGTGTTTTCCACCAGGTTTGGATTCAGCCAGATAGGTGAGGTTACAGCATCACGCTATCCTCGGGGCAAAGTCCTCTCATTGACCTCACTAGTGCAAATTTTGAAAAGGAGGAAAAACTGGATTAAAGTTCAAAGAGACCATGCACGCTTCATTAGAGGTTTCCTGAGTGCAGTGGAGACACTTCAAGGGGTGATCAGCTATTTTCCCTTTTACAGTCTCTCTCTGTTCCTGGAAATACTGTCTAGTGTACCGACACCAAGAAACAATGTCTCACTGCCCCTATAAAAGTCCTCAGTGTCCCTGCCCCTGCACACATCCTCAGAGTGCTAGCCATAGACTGACTGATTTGCTGATATAGTCGCCATCTTGACAGCGATTAAAGCAATCAGCTGTTCCAGCCCGAAGGAACTTGTAGAAAAGATCAGAGCCGTTGTCCTTCAAACAACATGGGAGTTGGGTTTTTGATGTTGTTGTTTCTTGTTGTTGTTGTTGTTTCTTGTGGTTGTTTTTGTTTTCCCACAAAGAGACAACAAAGGGAGGTGGTTCGGCATGCAAGCATTGGGACTGGAGTCTCAAAACTTCGAAAATCCACCTAAACCTGGGTGTGGCGATGCGTGACTCTAATCCCTGTTGACAGGCAAGTTATCCTGTCGTCAACCCTGTCTCAAACAAGTGGGAAGGTGAGGCCTCCACACAAACTTACCATGGCAGGCGTGAACACATACAACACACACACACACACACACACACACACACACACACACACACACACAAGATTTTTTTTTTTAAGGGACAATAGTTCAAATTAGGATCAGAACTCTGGTAGGCCAAATACCCTTTAGGTAACAGGAGTAAAATGGGGCTCCACATAGTGTCAGAACCAGCACCCTAGCATTGAGACCGCTTGTCATTTTGTCTGAGGGATTTAGTCCTCTGTCACACTAATGCTCTTGAGATTTCCTTTTGGACTTAGACAAATATCTACTTCGTTTTTATTCCCGAGGACAATTTTTTTGACTTCCGTTCTAGAAGTAAGGGGAAGCTAGAGAGCTCTTACTGCCATCAGAGCGTGAGCTGGGGTTATGTTTGAGGGGTGGTAGGGTGGGCACAGGAAGTAGTTGCTGCGGGCTTCTGTTGGAGGTGGAACTGGATCAAACTGGGCTTCCTGGAACATCCCCATTGTGTGAAGCTTTGGCTGGAGCCATAACCTACAGTGTTCACACGACTTCTTAACTTCTTTGTTACATGGGAAAGTTTGTTTTATAACAGGTCATACTGGATGAATAACTGCATTTGACGAATGCCAGGGAGTTGTATAATTCTGTGGTTCTTTGCCAACATTTTCACTGCAGTTTAAGACAGCACTGTTAAAACACTACTCTTACGGTTTTTCAAATATATAACTGCAAAGTCAGGTGAGCATTATTAGTAGTACTGTCCCAAACCTCAAATGAAATCCTTATTCGGTCACTGCCAACGAAATGAAAATGCAAGATGATTGGACAACTGAAAGAGCAGTTGTCAAGAAAATGCTTTGTTCAGTTCTTTGATGAATCTGATAAAGTGTTTTCTGAGCAAGAAACCGGACACGGTCAGGAACAAATAATCCTTTCAGTCTGCAGTTGAATGAAGCAAGTATTTGGATAGCATCCACTGAACACAGAATCTTCTACTAGGTCCCCTTTAAAGACAGAGCGAGAAGAACAATCTTTCTCCAGCTTGACACACACAAGGGATTAATTATTGGGAGATCCATCACCTCTTCATGGCTTAGAGCGTGTCTGTCAATGTGAGAAAGATGGAAGGAGTGCTGAAACATAGGGCTGATCGTGTCACAGGAGTCTCGCTCTTCTTTGTGAAGGCAACCCAGCTCTGAGAGATTAAGAAACAAACTGATGAAGAAATGCATCGAAAGAAGGCTGACTCTACTTCCCCTGGCGAGCCATGCACTGTCCATTGCTCCTCAGAGAGAGGGTTCATGCGCCTTTCACCCATCTCTGATGGAGTGTTCACACTCTTAGTCTGTTTATCTTTTTATTTAAAAAATTGCGCTGTTTTTAATTTTTCCTATAATTTATTTGTTCATATTCTCTCCCTTTCCCCATCTTCTCTCTCACACACATCCCTCCCTACCCACTCAGCTTCGTGATTTCTCTCTCTCTCAAACATGCAATGCTTGTCATCCTGGGTCTGAGTTACCTCCTCCCTTGGGACCAGAGTTTCTAGATGTATCCATTTACCTCCAAATTACATTTTTCATTGTGTGATTGTATTATGATTTTATTATCTATTCTTCAGTTGATAGATATCTATGGAGTGTCCAATTTCTGGCTAGTATGTATAAAGCAGCAGTGAACACGAATGAGCAAGTATCTCTGGTAAAATGCAGAGCCGTTGGGGAATATATACAACAATAGCATAGCTGGATGTTTAGGAGGATATATTTTCAGCTTTTTGAGGAACCTCTGCACTGATTTCTACAGGGGGTGTACCAGTTTGCACTCCCACCAACAATGGATACATTTTCCCATTTCTGTGCATCTAACCATAATCTGGTATCATTTGTTTTATTAGTCTTGGCCATTCTGGATGGGGTAAGATGACATCTCAAAGCGATTTTAATTTTACTTTCCCTGATGGCTAAGGGTGTTGAACATGCTTAAGTTTTTCTCCGCCATTTATGTTTCATCGTTTGAAAATGTCCAGCAAAATAACAGAATGCACAATTAACACAGCAGATCAATAATAGCCTTCCTATATGCAAATGACAAATGTACTGAGAAAGAATGTCTTTCCTTCAGAGAAACAATACCACCTTTCACAATCACCTCAAAACCATATTTGTATGACTCTAAGCAAGTGAAAGAGACCTGTATTGTCAAAACTAGAAGACATTAGAAGATATGGAAATATCTGCCATGTTTGTGGATCAATAAGATCTACAGTGTGAAAATAGCCATCTTACCAAAAGCAAAGAGTCAGTGCAATCCCCTTCAAAACTCTAGTGCAATTCCTCGCAGAAATTGTTAAACAAAACAAACTTTTTGCAGAAACACACACACAAACTGAAGCACACACATTCACACACACACACACACACACACACTGAAGCACACATTGACACACACACTGAAGCACACACACTGAAGCACACATACACACACACTGAAGCACACATTCACACACACACTGAAGCACACACACCGAAGCACACATCCACACACACATGCACACACACAATGAAGCACAGACATGCATACACAGACATGCACACACAGACACAGACACTGAAACACACATTCACACACACACACACACACACACACACACACACACACACACACACGCGCGCGCGCGCGCGCGCGCTCTGGCTGCGCAACCCCCAGCGTGCCTGTAAAAGGCAGGACACCGTTTAGAGGGAGGACCCAACACTTATGTACTGTGAAAGAGACCATTATCTGAGCAAAGAGGCTGCCTACAGGATGGGTAAAATATTTACCAATTAAGCATCTGACAGAGGGTTAGCAATGAGAATATACAAAGGGCTGACCAATCTGAACACCAAGAACGGATAGCCCAATTTAAAACTGGAATATAGATCCACTTGCCATTTTTATCTTGTAGGACTCAGTATTTTATTTGTGTAGTATTTTATTGAGAATTTCTTTTTAAAAATATTATTTTTAAATATGTGTGTAGAGAGTTATGTGCACGTGAGTACCGGTGTCCCGGAGGCTGAAAGGGTATGCTGGTTCCCCTGGAGCTGGAGTTACAATCAGCTCTGAGCCACTCGGTATTGGGGCTGGGAACTGAACTTGGGTCCTGTACAAGGGCTTCATCTCTTAATTACTCAGCTAATCTCTCCAGTGCCTCGCTGAGATTTTTTCCCTCCTGTGTTATTAAGTATTTTAGTTTGCAGTTGTAGTTTGTGTGTGTGTGCCCTTGTCTGATTTTGCTATCAGAGAAACACGGGCCTCCCAAAATGAGATTGGGAAAATTCCCATCTTTGAAAGAGCATGATTTTCCCATGGGGTCATGTCCCTTTTTACTGGAAAATGTTTATTATGTATTTGGCTTGTAGTTGCCTGGACTTTTCAACCTATACTATGTCCTTATATGGGAATCCCAAATGCCCCCTATTCCTACTCAACTTCTTTTTCTTATAAATCACTTTGTTTCCAGATACGTCAATACTCTACCACTACTAAATCTCAACAATGAAATAAATCTGTGCCTTTCAATATGCCTGTCACTACAAATCCTTTTGTATAACTTTTGATTTTATTAAGAACTTTCAGCCAGGTGTGGATGCCCGTAAGCCTGGTTTGAGGTTATACTGGGTTACATAGAGAGCTCTAAGCCAGTCTGAAACATACTATAATGAAATTTTAATACATATTAAATTTATGAACATGTCCACAGACAGATGCAGATACATGCTGGTGCAGTTACAGCAGATAAAAATAATCCTCATGTTAAATGTAGTTATTACTATGTACTTAAGGACTTGTAATTCTACTTTATTAAACTTAGTATGGTAAATATCACAATGCGGTTATAGCTATGGTTCATGTGTAATTGCTATTCTTGTCTTATATTAATAAACACTGACAAACATCTCCAGACTTGGCTGTGCTTTTCCCATGTCACAAAGTTACATAATGATAATTCTCCAAGTTAATCATTGAAAAATGTGCCCTTCCTTTAAATTTCCCAATTTCTTTCTTAATCTAATCAAGTTATGTTTGCAATTTCACAATCTAATTCAAGTTAATTTATAACATGTTTTAAAAGTGTTTCTGTTAAAAGAAACAGAATGAGAGCTCTGGTGGTTTTGATGGGCATTTCTGAAAAATGCATTTTCTACATATCTATATGCTGCATCTGTTTTAAGCCATAACAACTGTAAAATTCTGAAAATAATCCCTCTTCCAACAAATAGAACCCCAAGTACATGCTTATAAAATATAGAATTGTAGCCTTAGAAAACACAAATTAGAACATTTACTGTTACCGCTGAGTTCTCTGCTAAGCCTAGGCACTCAGTAAACTACACAGATAAAGAGGTTTGTAGACTCTAGAAAGCTTCTCCATCTTCCCCCAGCCCTGCTTCTGCATGCACTTCTGAGACAGACTCAGGATGTGAGAGAACACTCAGGAGCAAGGCTTCAGGTCACGGTAGCCCAGCACGGAACACCCAGGTCTCTGGAACTCAAAATGTCAGGACAGTCCGAATGCTGAAATAGAAAAATGATAGCTTTCAGTTATGTGTTGAATGTGTGTGTATATTTGTGTATATGTATATTCAATCAAGAAAAACTTTCCTTCCTGTTATAGAAACTCTGGTTAAGCCTGTTATGGGAAAGCCACCTGGGTTTGATGTCCACGCCTTCGGTGCATTCTGGTAGAGAACCAGAGCTGACACTGAATTGATTCTGGAAGCATCTGCTTAAATATGGTCATTAACAGGAAAGATTCTGTCCAGCAAACACAGGCCTAAGGCCGTGGTGGGGAGAACAGGAAAGATAATCCAGAGGGTGTGGGGTTCTCAGTGCACAAGAGGCAGAAGCAGGCAAGACTGCCTTCCCCGGCATCCCCAGATTGTTTTCAGGGCCTGGAGAAGAGTGGGTGCTGCATTCCTCATTACTGAATGTTAGATAACTTAAATTAGATAAATACATTTATTATTTAGTAAACTAAATAAAGTGGATTTTAGTTCAGTAATAAAACCTTCCCTAGATTCTGGTGTTTGGGGACAGCCTGAATGCGTCTGCTATTGAAGAACTGACTAGGATTGGAAAACAGAACAGGAGGCCCGCTAAGTTACCATGTCGGCACATCCAGAGCAGCCATGATCAGACTGGGCCAAGACAAGGACCTTGGGCAGGGAGAGGAGAAGGGGGTGGGGCTGCCTGCAGGACTCAGCGCTGCTTTTCACACAGTGGGCAGGAGTTAGAATGATGCAGAATGAATGCCATTCTGTGCTTCAGTGTAGAAATGCACCGTCCTGTCAACTGGATGTGAATGGAACACTCTGGGGGTCCTTCATGGAAATGGGAGGGCTCAGGTTTACAGAGGTCATTTGGGAAGTTACTGCACTAGGGAAACAGTAGGATATAATTTCAGAAAGTAATTTTGCATATTTGGAAAATAACAAGTAATTGTTTTACAAGCCATATTGAAATATGGGTTTTGTTTACATAAATAAATGAGCTTTGACATTTGTTTCTGGTGGAAACCCATCCGTGGTTTAACTGTTTAAAAATGAAAATTTAAACATACACTTATAATGTTATGATTCTGTAGACTGCACCAGGCATAAAGAGAATGTTGAGAAGAAATGTTAGTTCCTATTACTAGCAGGGTCCAAACCCTCTGCACACTGTAGATGCTCAATATTTATAGAACCAATGAATGTCATCCATTTTGATCTTGTAGGTGTGTCCCAGACATCCAGAAGGGTAACTGAAATTGGACTTCTTCACACCCCACCTGGTTCTTGCCCAAGTGATCAGAAGGGAGAAGGGGTATTCTGGGAGCACTCACTGTTTCCCTAGAGGAGCACTTACTGTTTCCCTAGAGGAGCACCCACTGTTTCCCTAGAGGAGCACTCACTGTTTCCCTAGAGGAGCACTCACTGTTTCCCTGGAGGAGCACCCACTGTTTCCCTGGAGGAGCACTCACTGTTTCCCTAGAGGAGCACTCACTGTTTCCCTGGAGGAGCACCCACTGTTTCCCTGAAAGAGCACTCACTGTTTCCCTGGAGGAGCACCCACTGTTTACCTGAGGAACACTCAGATTCCCTGGCCCTTGCAGGGCTCTAGGTGAGAAGTCTGGCTTGTGTGGTACACAGTGCACTTTGGCACAGCTCCCATGAGACCATATATTATTTATTTGTCTTTTATAACTTCTGTTTTATTATCGGAATAGGGCAAAAATAACATCTGAGAAACAAAACTCAGAAAACAAACACAGTCACCAAAGAGCTTTGGGAACTGTACCAAAGGTCATCGTGGCCATGTGTGAGGATTCTAGCAACTTTATAAATTTAAAAAATGGCCAATGAGATCCATCTGTTGTGGAACACTAAAGTCCATGGGATTTTAAAGAGCTCATATATGGATGACATTCTAAGAGGAGAAAGATGAGTTAGAGAAAGGACTAAGGGAGTTGAAGGGGTTTGCAATCCCATAGGAAGAACAACAATATCAACCAACCAGACCTCCCAGAACTCCCAGGGACTAAGCCATCAACAAAGGAGTACACATGGCTCCAGCTGCATATGTAGCAGAGGACGGCCTTGTCAGGCATCAATGGGAGGAGTGGTCCTTGGTTCCATGAAGGCCCAATAGATGCCTCAGTGTAGGGGAATTGAGGGCAGGGAGGTGGGAGTGGGTGGGTAGGTGGAAGATCACCCCCATAGAAGCAGGGGGAGGAAGGATGGAATAGGGGGTTTCCAGGAGGGAGGGAAACCAGGAAAGGGGATAACATTTGAAATGTAAATAAAGGAAATATCCAATTTAAAAAAAAGAAGAAGAAGAAGAAAGAAGTAAGTAACTGTGTTCACCTGGATAGTTTGAATAATCCAAAATAAAAACCAAAGGAAATGGATACATTTATAAATATTAAAATTTCAAAGTAGCCCATGGGAGAGAGTCAAAAACCACCACACATACCTTTTCCCCGAATACAGCAATTCAAATCCTTCATTGATGTTATTAAAAGGCAAGGTGTGGGTTATCAACTGGTCCAAGTCAAACTTCTTTTCCAGGAACTCAGTCACCAGTTTAGGTACATCATCTCTGCTCTTCCACCCTGTGGGTAAATTCAAGTTTGTTCTCTATACTTTATTATGTAATCCTCACCTTCCATGGCAAGGCGTTTGTGTCATTTCTCTTGTGCATTATGACCGTCCCATTCCCACCCCTTGAGTCATTCCCAGCAAGTAAATTTCTTAAGAAATAAAGGCTGGCAAACCCCTCTTCGGTTCCTGGTCTCCTTCCAGTTCCACATCTCTGTGCTGTACACAATTGTCCACAGACACAATTGTACATAGACACAATCATCCACCATGCATTGTCTCTGGTTCCGGCCCTTTTGATTCTCCAGTGAGCTCACTCCATAGAGATTCATACTTTAGCACACTGATGTTTAAGCTCTAGTCAAGGTTATCCCACCTGCATTTTGACACAATGGTCAGTAGTGATTCCTGTGTTTGTGTGTATTCCGGGGAGTGTTTGCAGTGGATTTTTCCATCTCCTACTCTGCTCTCTTGCTTCTGGTCATTTGTTATCAACATTATTCTCCTACTTCAGCTAGGAGAAGATTTTGTGGCTCTTCCACATCTCCCAGACAGATAGCTATCTTTTGTGTGATTGCTATGAGAAGCTCCACTTGGGGTCATTACCACTCATCCTTGGAAGAAAGTGTTCTGAGGGGGAGGAGTAGAGAACAGAAGTCTCTCTTACTTTATAGGCAAGAAAGGCAAGGTTATTTCCCGTCCAGAGGCCCAGTTGCTCTTACCTCCAAAGACGCAGCCCTTCCACGTACGTCCGGTAAAGAGCAGCATTGGGTCATAGGTGAGCATCTTGGCTGACGGAGGAGCACCAACCACCACACTGGTCCCATAGTTCATATGGCAAGATGAGAGGGCATCAACCTGAGATTAGAATGAAGGGGATTGTTGCTTAAGGAGATCATGGACTCGGAAATGACCAACAGATGGCCAGTAGTTAACGTGGCTTCCATCTACAAAATCAAACTCAGTCCCTAGGTCTCTACTTGATTTAAAAATTCTCAATGCAACTTTAGTCCTTAGTAATTAATCTCCTGTGGACATATGGCTCTTAAGGTATGAAGTAGCCTTAACTGTGCCAGTATAATTGTGATTCTTAGTACATTTAGTCAATTCTCACTGATTAACAAGACAGAGGAAATCCTTCTGATACTTTTATAACAACATCAACATCTCGGACAAGCCTTAAATTATTTGAGCTAAATGAAATTGAACTAATCAGTTAGAATGTTTGAAATTTAAGTCTGAAAATTAAATCAAATACTAAACTATGGGGCATAAGAGTTTCTTTTCTTGGTGACATCTCTAAGGGTAAGGCAATGATTTTGGTCATCTACTCTTTCAGTTATTCACTAATAACATTTTGAATTAAAACAACAGTGTCTTCAGTAGACTTCATAATGTATCCAGCTCTTTGCTTTGTAAAGTACAACCTAGACTGCCAAGGTTGCTACAGAATAAAGTGTAGGTGATACCACAAAAGGGATATGACAGTGACCATGAGCTGAAAGCTTATCTCAATTACCAAATGCCTCAGAGAAATTTCATCTATTATGCAATTGTAAGCAAAATTGTTTTCTAGTTCTCCTAATTCCAGGTCAAGACTTTCTAATTCCAAGTACTCTGTAATGTCCGGTACTGGGGTGCTACAAGGGAGACATAATTCAGGATGCAAAGTTTGTGTTCTATAGGGATTGAGAGGCAGGATAAGCAAGTTCATGTGAAGGATTTGGAGGAGGAGATCACATTTTGAACAATCTCCTTTCCCCCAGATCCCCTCATTAATGCTTTTAGTCTGTATCACAGATTCAAGAATGGAATACGTTTTGCCAAGACCGCCACGTGTACACGGAAAACTATGGGCCACAGGTTGCCTCCCTGCCCTCTAGTCACATGAGAATGGCATGATATGATACTTACACGATCAGGTAAAACTGATCTAAAGTCTGTGAGTTTTTAGGTAAATTGCTATTACATTTTTCGTTGCATTTTTATGCATTTATTTGTATATGGGCATGAGAATGGCTTAGTGCACACCATGGTGCGTACGTGGAGATCAGAAGACAAACTGGTGCGAGCTGGTCTTTCCTTCTGCATGAGTGTCTTGAGAAGCAAGCTCAGGTCATCAGGCTTGGAGACAAGCCCTTTACTCACCAAGCCATCTCACCAGCCCTGTAGATTTTGGCCTGAGTCACAGATATTTCCATAATTGATTGTTAATGAAGCTATGAAAAATCCCTTTTAGGCTGAATACATCTTGTAGCTTGGGTACTTTGCGGCTTCCTGAATCTCGAGTCTTACCATGGTCTCCAGACGCCCAATAACTTCAAAAGTATACTGTACAGTGTTGCCTGTCATGTCGGATAGCACCTCACTGATGGGCTTGGTGGAGTCCTTGGGACTGATACACTCTGTGGCACCAACGGCCAGGGCTTTCTGGAATTTGTCTTTGTTGATGTCGATTCCGATGATCCTGGAGGCACCAGCTGCTTTACAGCCCATGATGACTGACAGGCCAACTCCTCCCAGGCCAAACACAACACAAGTGGAGCCAGGGGTGACCTGTGGAGAAAAAGTTTCCTCAAAGAGTTAACAGCGAACCCGGCAAAGAATTCTCAGTGTCCGGAGCACAGACTTCACGGGACTGCCATGATGTGCGCCGGATGAATGAGGAGGACACGTGAAGACTCACAAATGGAAGGATGACTGAGAAAAGAGGTTTGGGCCAAAGCACAGCAGCATTTGCCGGATTAACAGAAGGTTTTCCTAAAGGCTTAGCCACAGACCAGAAGCCTTTGTAGCCTGCCTGGCCCTACCCACAACCCCCTCTGCTTTTACAGGAGCCTTGACAAAGACTGAGGCCTCCCTATTGTCTTTCCACAAAGCCCACTGCTTTGTTTTAGATTCGGTCTGAAGGGACAGCACTGAATAACCCTGACCCTGAGTCATTTTGAGATATATTGTCTTTTTTTTTTTTTTTTTAAATCCTGCCTAGTCCAACTCCACGCCACATGCAATTCAATGGTTGATGAAAGTTACCGTACTTAAACCAACATTGGGCTTGTTACCCAGCACTGTGCTATATTAAAGAAGGATCCAGCCCGTGGTTATTTTCCTGCTAGAAGAAGAACAAAGATTGGATCCAAGTGACCATTTAAAAACTCACTAGCGCTTTCATGTGACATAGCAGCTGTGCTGGTCTTCCCTGTGTCCTCCAACCCACGTGGTGAAACATGAACCTTTTGTATCTCAACGTCTGGTTTGTTTGGAGAATGCCTTGGCAGAGGTCATTGAGCTACAATGATGTCGCTGGGAAAGCTTTGTTGTGGTTTGGATGGAGTTAGAGCTGTCTTTCATGGGCTTGCGTGCTGGGGACATGGTGTGCAGAGTAACCCACCATGTAAGAGGCTGTGAAACCTCTGTGGCCTAAGGGTGGGTGAGCAGGGCCTTGAAGGCGCTGGCCTCAGCAGGGATTCATTTGTGGTTAGTTTCCTGGTGAGTGGGCCATGGTAAGATGAGGTCACAGGTTGTAGTTAGCCTCTGCTGTGCATGCTGCCTCCTGTCTCAGTTGTCTGTGCTTCGAGGAACCTGGGAGGGGTCCCTAGCCAAAGGCTGGACAGATGGAACCATGAGGTCTTCAAAACTATGAGCCAAATAAACCGCTTTCTTTACCCATGTTCAGGTGTGCTGTTATAGCAACATAAAACTGACTAGCACATCCCTGATTCAATGTGACTGGTGTTCTCACAACACAAAATGAAACTTAGGTATTGTTGTGTTTTATAAAAAGAAAAAGAAGTCAGGGATATGTTTGGTGGGGTAGTGGTGTGGTGTGGGGGGAGGAGGTGCCTCTGCAAGGGCCCATGCTGAGGTGTCCCTTCCCCCTGAGGGACCAGTCATACAAAGGTATAGTGTAGAAGAGTTTGTTTAGGGCATGGGGAGGAGAGTTGAGGGAGTAGAGACAGAGAAGAGAGAGAGAGAGAGAGAGAGAGAGAGAGGAAAAAGGAGGAGGAGGAGGAGGAAGAGGATTAGGAGGAGGAGGTTAGCCATGGGCACGTGGAGAGTGAGGGGGAGTGGAATGGAGAGAGGGGAGAATGGAAAAGGGAGCAGGAGCAAGAGGAGAAGAGGAGAGAGAGAGA
>NC_034593.1:125700518-125739364 GCF_900095145.1 Mus pahari | reverse complement strand
GAGAGAGAGAGAGAGAGAGAGAGAGAGAGAGAGAGAGAGAGAGAGAGAGAGAGAAGTAGCCCCTTTTATAGTGAGCCAGGTATAGCCGACTGTTGCCAGGTAACTGTGGGGTGGAGCCTAAAAGGGTTGCCAACAGATATAAAGACATAGTAAGGAAAATGACTGGGCTATTAACATCCATGTACACGGCAGGAAGAGAGGCCTGAAACAGGTCCTCCTCCGGCAGCCGGTAGGAACCAATCGTGCCAGCGCTCGGATTTTAGACTTCTGACCTCCAGGACTCTGTGTTGTTTAAACCACCCAGTCTGAGGCACTTCGCTATAGACTCTCCAGCAAGCTGACATAGCATCACCAAGACGCATTTGGTGGGAAAAGAGAGATTCGGGGAAGGTAAACTTTAGTGACTTAGGCAGAAAGAGATGTGGCAGGGGCAAAAAGGTAAATCTAGCAGCTGAAGCTCCAAATTTCGACTTTGATCCCACCTCTTTCAAAATGCTTTAGGGTTCTGTGGAAATCCCCTTCTGAAAGGCCGTCAGGCAGGAAGGCAGAAGCTACACTAGCTGGCCCCAATTCTTACCTTGGCAGTTTTAACAGCAGCCCCATAACCCGTGGAAAATCCACAGCCTATCAGGCAGGCTTTCTCAGGAGGCGCCACACCATCGATCTTCGCGACGGAGGATTCGTCCAGCACCGTGTACTCGGTGAAGGTGCTGGTGTTCATGAAGTGCTGGACCGGTTTGCCCTTGCAGGTGAATCTGGTAGTGCCATCAGCCAGTACTCCTCGGCCTGTCAGACTGATACATCAAATGTGCACATTTCCTTAAGTCAATCCAGAAACTACCATGGGGAACGGCAGGGTGAAAGAACCCGCCACTTACTCGCTCCTAACGCAGAGATTGCCCTCTGGGTTCAGGCAGGCGTTGCATTCTCTACACTGTGGCAGAAAGAGGGGGATGACCTTGTCACCTAGAAGGGAAGTAGCACGACATAGGATGTCCTTCATTTAAAAGTTAAAGTATGAAGTAAGAGGGTTTGGTGGCTCATGCCTGTAATCCCAGTACAAGATTGATACAGGAAGATTGCCAGGCCAGCCTGGGCTGTGGAGTGAGTTTCAGGTCAGCCTTGGAACGTTACTTTGAGGACCACAAATAGTTACATTAATTAATTAACTAGTTAAATAATTAATAGATGAAACAGGTGTGAACTGAACCTATATTATACACACAAAAAAAAAAGTCTTTAAAATATTCTAAGAGTTGTAAGTACCACAAAGCAGTATTAGAGACTGAGATTTGGCGAGCTGACTTTACCAGGTACAGTCGGCACGCCTACAGTTTCCTTAAGTTGCGTCTCTCTACTGACCCCTAGTGGATCATGGACTGTTTTCCTTTAACAGTATAATCAAGGCCTCCATACCTGGTCTCACTGTAGTGACCCCTTCTCCAACACTCTCCACAACCCCAACTGCTTCATGTCCCACAATCACTGGAAACTTAGACACCATCGAGCCTTTTATTACATGGTCATCTGTGCGACAGATTCCTGTGGCCAAAATCTGTGTTTAAAACAAACAAACAAACAAACAAACAGCAACAACATTGGACGGCCAGCAAACTGTCAGCCTGAGCCTAAAGCAAACCTCTGTCCACGTTCCCTGGCTTCGGGGACTTAGGGTATTGCTCCCTCCATTCCTGCTTGGATCTTGATGCCCTTCTACAGGGAAGAGGTCAAAAGAGATTAGCATAAAGGCCCGCTAAACATGGGCGTCTAGACCAAAGATGAAGGGCTGTCCGAAGGGCGGGGGCGGGGCACTACAGGAAGCTATTACTTCTCAGGCACAAATGAGTTCCTAGTGAGAATCATCTAGGTGGCCCTGGTAGCACAGGCTTGCAGTCACATCTTTTGGGGAAACACGGGCAAGAGGATCACCAAGTTCATGGCCTACACAGGCTACAAAGTGAGTTCAAGGTCATCCACTGTGACTTAGTAAGGCCCTGTCTCTAAGCAAGAAGGGAAAGCATGGCTAGAAAGACATTTTCTTGGGAAAGTATTTGCCTGGCATGCATGATGCCCAAAGTTCTGTTCCCTGTGCCACATACTTCCTACCTACCCACATACATACATACACACATACACATCTCAATACCTTGCGACTCCCAGAAGATTTTAAGACAATTCTTGGTCATGACTATTGATCATTTTCTATCAAACAGTAAGAATTCAACAAATATTCTCTTTAATAAGCTAGATTAGTGTTGTAGTTGGTGCATTTTACAGCCAGCATGATCATTTCCCTAACAGCAGACATGATCAGTGGGTAATTAGCTGGGAAACCTATTTTTAAGAAGCCAACCTCTGGGCTGGAGAGATGGCTCAGCAGGACCCAGGATTGGTTCCTAGCACCCACAGAGTAGCTCACAACTGCATCCCTGCAACTCCAGTTCCAGGGGATCCAGTGCCCTCTTCTGGCCTCCTCTAGCACTGACCACAAATGTGGTATACAGACATATGTCCAGACAAACACCCCCATGCATTAAATCAATTAATCCATAGATATTTAAAAGGAGGTCAGCTTCCCAACAATGGCTTTCTCTGTGTAAATGACACCTGTTTCCATGTTTCTGTGTTCCAAGCCCCTTCTTACCTTAACACGGACTTCCTTAGCCTTTGGTGGGGCCACCTCAATTTCCTCAATGGAGAAGGGCTGGTTCATTCCCCATAGGACAGCTGCTTTGCACTTAATAACCTAAGAACCCAAACATGGTTATTGTAGCAAATCATGCATGCAAACCTACTAAGTCATAATAATATTCTCAGAGAATCATGTCTAACATTCTGATTTTCTAAGAATGCTTGCCTTCTGTTACAGAACTTAAAGCCCTACAGATCATCTTGTGTGAACCTTTGTCTGATGAAATGGTCTGAGAAATCAGCCCAGAGACATGGAATGACAGACCCAAGACCACACAGCGCATGTGGTCAGGGCTGGGATCCACACGGTCTTTAATAAACTCTTCTATTGGTATGATTTCAAATGCAATAGAAGAGGACACCTGTCATCTTCTTGTTAACAAAGGACAAGTCTGTAACCCTGGAAACACAGCTAATCTCTCTGTGAGAATTTAATCTGGTCTTTAATTACATCTGCAGCCACGTAGCAATGGTGAAGCAATGAGATGACCCACGGGAAGACATGAGCTGTTACCGTGGTGAAGCCTGAGGACTGTGACTGTACTGCAGGAGTGTCACCTGTGCCTTTGCATCTCCTCACCATCATTTAAACCTAGCCCAAGTCAGAGCTGCTTACCTTGTACAGACAGTCAGTATCTACCCAGCAATTGGCCGCCAGGCTCTGCTGCTTACTGGTTCCAGTAAGATTATCAAATTCTAATGTGTGTGAGAGAGGGAGAGGGAGAGGGAGAGGGAGAGGGAGAGGGAGAGGGAGAGGGAGAGGGAGAGGGAGAGGGGAGTCTATAAGTTGGTTTCTGACTTCCACACAGTGGAACACAGGCACCTATAGTCACTCAAAAATGCACATGCATGGCAAATACACATGCACACACACACACACATGCACACACATATGCATGCATGTGTATATACATACACATGCATGGTGGGGAAGGAGAGAGAGAGAGAGCATGGGGATAAAGATAAAACAAAATGTAAAATACTCATTGTGTCCTGATTCACAACACACTATTCCTCAACTTCTTGGCCAACTCACGCGCGCCCCTTCAGACGCCTCGGTGCCTTTCTCAAGAGACTACATGTGAGAAAGTTGCTAGGGACAGTGACAGTGAACACAGAGTAACTTTTATGTTTAACAATAGTAGGAAAAAAATGCTATAGAGGAAACAATCGCTCCTCAGAGGCCATTAACCTGCCCTCTCATCCTGCTGTGTAACTCAGGCTTCAGGCTGGCCCCAAACTTAACAATCCTCCTTTCGCAAGCTCCTGCATCCTGAGAATACAGCGTGCATGATGATCTCCATGTGTTGGATGCTGACGGACAGCAGGCTTTCTCAGAAGAACACAGAGATGCTCTGAGAGGATTCTTAACATAAAATGGTAAAAGTTGCTTCCTGTCTGGCACACAGAAAGCTTACTCAAATGTATAAAAGGATCAAGGTCTCCAGTCACTGGTCTGCCCACCTAACTGCTCCTCTATCCCAGGAGATGCACATGGAGGACTTAAGCCAAAAAAAAAAAATTAATATATTGTGGTATATTTCTTCTTGGTCTTAAGAACATTTTTAAGAGAGCAAAAATAACAAGCTGTAGGTCTCTGTTTATCAAGTTAATAATGACTTTTTTACTGAACAAGAATGCCCGATTTTGTCTAAGCGGTAAAACGGGCAAGCCTACTCAGGTTCACCTCTTTGGAAGTTGATTTACTCAGTACATTAAGACACATAAGTGTGTATTGACACTTTTATCCCACAGTTCCAGTTTAAAAATCAGCCTCAGGGAGAACAAAGAATAGGAAAAAAAAAAACTACCAACAACAGTATGCTTCAGAGGTCATCTCAGGACTATGAGGGAAATATGTAAACAAGAACAGAGGCCAGGCGTGGTGGCACATGCCTTTAATCCCAGCACTCGGGAGGCAGAGGCAGGCGGATTTCTGAGTTCGAGGCCAGCCTGGTCTACAGAGTGAGTTCCAGGACAGCCAGGGCTACACAGAGAAACCCTGTCTCGAAAAANCNAAAAAAAAAAAAAAAAAGAACAGAGGAAACTGACCTAAACCTACAAATCAGTATAAGATACTGAATAGCTCAGTGGTTAAGAGCATTGACTGCTCTTTCCGAGGTCCTGAGTTCAATTCCCAGCAACCACAGGGTGGCTCACAACCATCTGCAATGGGATCTGATGCCTTCTTCTAGAATGTCTGATGACAGCAACAGTGTGTACTTAACATAAATAAAACAAGTCTTTTTAAAAAGATGGGAAATTAGGTCAAAGATATTTGTGTGTTATATGGGAAGAGCACATAGACTACGGCTGGGGAATGTATAAGGAAACAAACCAGGCAAAAACAAAGTCAGCGCTAATTTGAGAACACGAGAACATGCTTGATTTCCTCCATATATTGTTTATCCAGATTCTCTAGAATGAACACTGTACTAGCCCAAAGTCATCTTTACATTTGTGTGTTGGAGCTCTAATGCTCACTACCTCAGAATCTGAAGGCAAACGTTTGCGGACAGGGTCTTTCACGTTGCAGTCGAGTTACAATGTGGTCACTGAAGTTAGACCAGTCCTGTAGGCTCTTTCCAGAATGAGGTTAAGGGAAGGGAAGACCATGTAGAAACACAAGCAGAGCACTCTCTTAAGCAAAGGAAGAGGCTCCTAAAGGAACCAGTCTTGTCCACACTCTTCTCAGGATCCCAGCTTCCAGATGGATGAGCAAATAAATCCTTGTTCTTTATGCCGCACAGTCTTGGTACTTTGTTAATGATATCTTTAGCAAACTATTATAATCATCTTTTATTTTTCAATGAAATAGCAGAAAATTAATAGAAGGAGTCCTGATATTAAGAGAACCTTTCTTCCTGAGATGCATGGAGACAGCAGGACAGTTTGGGGACCACATCACCCACCTTGAACTACCCCACTGTATAACATCGCCAAGTCAACATTCTAAATCTGTTGTGCCATTTGTCCTGTGTGCTGATTCCTGATCATAGTTAGGAGCACTGTCTGGAGTCCCTGAATTCCCCTTTACTGGAAATGTTCTACAGTGGCTGGGCATCCACATGACAGAGGCCACAGAAAGGGTTGTGTGGAGTTGAAAGTGTTGATTCATTCCAACTCTCTTTCGTTTATTTCTATGGGCAATGTTACTGACTTGCACAGTGCAAAGTTAATTTTCTTGATTATCGGTCTTTACTGGATTTCTGACTCAAACTAAGATGTTTCCATCCTGTTTCTCTTCAATTGCGGGGAAAGTTATTTCAGGTTCTAGCGTTCAGACCTCCTCTCTCATGCTTCCCAGATTTCAAACATCATCTTTAGATTCCTAAAATTTTAAGGTAGACTAAATGCAGTTGTTTAAAAGTAATGCCAAAGACAGTACCCAACATCTCAAGTGGTTACACACGCATTTAAAGCAGGAATCCCATCAACCCAATCTGCAAGGGGGGGGGGGGGAAGCTAGCCTTGTTTTCCGAGTTCCAGTTACTGTCCCTGTCATCTTCTGAAGGAATAAACACATTTTATTCACAACATGGTCCTATTTTCCAAGAGTGTTTGCAATTGTACTGTGATATAAAACATGTCCTCAGAAACTCGGAACGTGTGGTTTCTTTGTTGTTGACTTTGCATTCCTGAATTAACATTTTCCATCCTCAACAGTCGGGCACTATCCCCCCAACAGCTGCACAGGAGATCCTGGACCCTTTAGACTCTAGAAAGGAATTGGAAAGATACCACTGACTCTATTGACGTCTCCTTATGGAAACAGTTTGCTATCCAAAGCAAATGACTGGCTAGCTGGAAATTAAGTTATGAAAAATGCCCATAGAAATCACAGTTCTCTACTTCCCTTCCCTGCTTTCTGGGAGAACGTTCAGCATGTGGTTTTCAATTGAATCCTGCTGCTATTGGTATTCTGATGCAATTTACCCACATCTCCCCAACATGTGCCTACTTAACAGCCTTGCCCTCCTCAAGAAATAGCCTCGAGTATTTAGTTTCTCTCCTGGATTCAGAGCTCTCAGAAGCAACCCCCATTATTAGCTTAAGAGACCGAACAAGCCGAAACGTTTCCCTTACTTTTCCAGCGGTGCCCATCCTGGCTCTCCTGGGTGTGTGGTCTGCAAACAGGAACGTTTTCTGACTGATACACGGTTCACTCTTCTATGAGTACCAGCATCCTCCGCCTTCAATAAATAGCGTGACTTGGAAGTTCAGCTTGCCTTCAGCAACATGATTCATAGCCTTAGAATTTTCCCAACCCAAGAAGCTCCACCCTCCTGCAAGTCAAGTGGTGAAAAGAAATACTATAAACATTATGATTAGACAAGAATAAGAATCTAACAAACATTGGATAATCAAGTCTACCGTGAAGGGCCAGAAAACACTCATACCCATTTTATTTTAGAGAATATAAAAACAGGTCATGTTAATTTCAGCTCCGTCCAATTGATACGGAGTGCATTGCATTGCTTCTATGTGCAAACTGTTCTTTCAGGCAGCTGGCTTTAGATATGTGGTTAGGCATTTGTATTTGCACTCCATTTACACTCGATATAGCTTGTAGAAAATGTGGTTCAATATAAATGAGGGTTGGAGTATGACTCCATAGTAGAGCACATGCCTTGATCTGGTCTCCATTCTTAGCAACACACACATACAATTATATATCATGTACGTATGTTGTGTTATTTGTCACACACACTGCATTCTTCATTATAGTTAGGAGCGGTTGGCTCAAGTCCCTGAATTCTCCATCACTGGGAATATATGTTTGTATGTATGTAGTAGATGCAAGAAAATGTATAAAACCGGTGAAGGCGATGGAGATGGGAAATTAACTATAACTTGTCCTCGCTCTCAGGACACCTGTCATCTGGCTCAGGATCACATTATCTACCCACAGAATTGCTTACTGCTCACACACATTGGTATCCAGAAGCACCAAGAGGGAATCAGAATCCTGCTATACACAGAGGATCTTGCATTCCTAAAGGAAATTACTTGGGCAAGCAGCTAGCTGTTCCATCATTTCAAGCCACTGCTTTCCAGCAGCACTGGACCCTTCTGGGTCTGCTTTTGCCTTTGAGAGGAGAGTGCCCAAGGTATTTATGTGACAGTGGCTAGCTGTCACATTGGCACACTACTGCCCCCAACAAACTCTCCATACAGTGACAAAATTTCACTTCTGCGGGGTGACACAGTGAGGCAGGCTTTCTGTCTCTAGACAAAACTCTTCAGTCCTGAAATATAGAATAAGGGCTCTTACCAACCCGGAAGATATTTGCCAGAGTTTGTTGTTCAGCTACTTACACATCAACAAAACCTTTCCTCTGAAACAGGGAAAACATGGCCACAGGTCTCTCAACATAACGCAGTAGGCACTATAAGTCCCATTTCACACATATTTAATCTAATTTAGAAGTGGTAATTATAATCAGTGATTCTAGTGCATTGGCCAAAGTAAACCCAGCAGGTAAAAGCATTGCCAGTGGACCAGGCTCGTATGCAAGCACCGTTGTTTTGGCAGCAATGGTGGAGAACCCCAGCTCATGTTGTAGGTACAGAGGAGAAGAGATAGGCAGGTATGGACACAGACATTCAGAGTCTCAACTGTCAAAGACCAAGCCCCAGCTCAGCAACAAAAGCTTGTTTTCTTCTGAACAGAGGCAAGAGAACTAACAAGGGTGGAGCTGGCTCCAAGGCAGCAGAGAGCCAACACGGGTGGGGCTGGCACAAAGGGAAAGTTTCTCAGTTGATAAACTCCTTAAGACGAGTTTTGCAAGACCTCATAACATCTTAGTCTGAAAAGTAAACTATTCTCATGTTAATCTGCCAGGTGATGCTAAATAAGGTTTTAATGTTACCGATCCATCTCTCCCCAGAATCGACTAGCTGAAAAAAAAAAAAAAATGTCAAAAGCTGAAAGTTGGGAAGTACGCAATTAAAAAATATTATTATGCTGGGGGGCGGGGGAGACTTGGAATCCAGAAAGAGTTGAAGGGAAGGAAAAGACAGATGGCTATGATGAAAATGTACTGTATGCGTGTGTGAAATTCTCAAAGAATAAATACAAATGCTATATGGAAAGGCACACTTATAATGCACAGCTTGGAGTCTCCAGGGTAAGGCATCAGGTTACAAGCTTCCTCCATGCAAAGCAATGAATGAGAAAAAGTCAAATGGCAAAGGATGGAAGGTGATGCTTTCCAAACAGGGAGAGGCTGGGAGCATGGGCTAGCACAAAGGATGTAAGAAGAAAGCCAAAGTAGGGGAAAACAGCAGAACACACAGCAAAGGAATGGGCAGCACACGGCTAAACCCTGGCTCTGGACGGGGCAGATGCCTCATCTAAAGATAGGTGACCGTCCATCACCTCAGGCCTGAGTACAGAGGAGGACACTGTGCGGCAGGGAGTGACTCCGCTTGATGGTGCAGGTGTGCAGAAGAGTCACAGTTGTCACACTCAGTGTCTTACAGGGCAGTGCCAGGTGCCATCCTGGGAGGTGAGGCTAAGAAGTAAGTTTAAAACTGTGATTGTTCACGAGACAAAGACAGATCTTGAATGAATAGGCGAATGACTCACTGCAAGCATTAGGAAGCAAGTATAAGCTAAACCTAGAGGAACTGGACAAATCAGTGAACTAGAAACTCAAGGGACAATGGAGACAAAGACACAAATAAAACTTTGCATCTTTGAAAAGATAAAGATCAAATAGTCCTTAGCCAAACTAGCCAAATGAGAGAGAAGACCAAATTAATGAAATAAAAGAAAGACAGAAGAACAGACATGAGGTAATCATGGGAAAAAATACTTGACCATCCTATATTCAAAGAGCTGGAAAGTCTAGGAGAAATGAATAAATTCAGAGACTCATATAACATTTAATATTTGTATTAAGTAGATATAAACAACTGTTCTATAATGAACAAAAATATTAATATAACAGTCTTCCGAAAAGGAAACCTCAGGACAGTAGGATCCCTGTTGAATTCCATAACTCCTTTAAAAAAAGCACTAACAATGGTACTTTTCAAATAATTCCATATAATCAGAAGGAACACACCAGACTCATTCTGTCAAGGCTGTTACCCTGATACCAAAGTCAGATAAGGATAAAACAACAGAAACACTATAGACTATTTCCCTGATGGAGGTAGATGCAAAAGTCTCTAATAAAAGGCTTATAGACCATTGGAGTGCAGGAACTGCTCCACAAACCACTCAAACACCGGTCTCAGTCAGACAGGGGTGGTTTATTGAACATATGCCCCAGGACTGGTCAACCAGGGCAATGGTTCAGATTCAGGAATTGAACCATGACCCTGCGTTAAAATCCTACAAGGTTTTTAAGCCCCAAATCCACAAACATCTGTGTCACGTTATTTTGCCAACCAGGATTTAGGGATAAAGGATTTCATTAGGAACATGTCTTTGTTGTACATTTATCCTGCTCCCATTGATTGGGGTATTCAACTGTGACAGGTGACATGCCTTGTCTAACATTCATGTCTGAACTTACCTACCATGTCAGTTACCCACTTATATGTCTCTTTCTGCCAAATATGATGCCAGTACCCAAGATCTCCTTGGGGACTGAAACTTTACTAGACCACTACTCAAAATGGAAATCTTATTCCAAATAGTTTCTTATATTGGTGCAGGTGTCTCTCTTATTTTGGAGTTTATCCCAGAGGCAGTTTATACCATAAAAGCTTATACACAGGTGCAGGAAGTGTTTCTGGGTGGTTGGTTCAGGTCCAAGATTATTGTGGGTAACTATACAAAATAGTTCTATTGACCTTTATTGTGATTGGCTTCCAAGGGCATGGAACATAACAGAGTATGTAATCAATCTTGGCATTAGAAAATTTCCTAATAGCAGCAGAAACATGTGAAAGAGTTTCCTTATAGTGGCAGGCTAACCAGATAACTGTTACTAGGCCTTAACAATCCATCTAGGCCTTAATATTTTACTTAGGCTTTAATATAAACCAAATTTAACAATACATTAAAGTGGCGCATGCCTTTAATCCTAGCACTTGGGAGGCAGAGGCAGGTGGATTTCTGAGTTCGAGGTCAGCCTGGTCTACAGAGTGAGTTCCAGGACAGCCAGGGCTACACAGAGAAACCCTGTCTCGAAAAACAAACAAACAAACAAACAAAAACAATACATTAAAGATGGGCATAGTGACCCATACCTTTAATCCCAGCACTTAAGGAAGGTCTGTCATGAAAAGAACCTACACAGTCCAGACTGCTGGGCAAGTTGGGAAGACTCTGAGAAATGTGCTCTAAGAATAAGGGTTTGGGGCACAGTGTGCTTGTCTCAGGGCCTATAGTCCCAGTTAGGTGACTTCACCTAGCATGCCTGCAAGCGGGAGAGACAGTAGCTACAGTGCTCAAGGATTTGTGGTGAGGAAACTCCTAGTACACTGTTCCATTCCTAACCAGGAGCAAATGTTGGTGGTAACTTGATTCCAGTCATATGGATTATTATTCTGATTTATTGCTTGGACTTTTTTTAAGTGTTTGAGATGATAGAGAAATGTCCTTGCATGGCTTAGCTATGAGGTCCTAGAAGCCTCCAAAATTTCGAATTTCCCAAAAGTTTGGATATCAAATGTCCTCTGAATATCAGTTTCTACTGAAAATCAGAAATAAAGAAATAGATAAACTCTGATCCATACATGAGTTGATCACTCATCAGATTCTCCAGCAGCAGGAAGGTTCGAGAATGCAGAGTTTTCAGTGACTCAGAGAGGCCCAGGTATATGGAAACTCGCTGATTGCCACTATTCTCAAGCGGCCTTGCTTAGACTGTGAATTCTGAGCAGGGTTAGCATGGGGTCATTAATCCTGTTTCTTAGAACACTGTTCCTTTTCATTGCTCATTAGCTCATCCAGGATGCTGATCACCCCGTCCCACAAGGACAGCAAGGATCGAGTAGAGCCTCTGACGTCAGAAGAACTAGCTACCGTATCAGCTCCAGAGGTGGCCAGTGCTCAAGGGGACACACTGTATACTTGGGAAACACAAAGAGAAGCCAACTGTTTCCACTTGTGGCTTCTTGAGAAGTGTCAGTGAGACACGTGTAGGGGCACTTGTGAAGTAAAAACGGAAATGATAATAACCATAGCTCTAAGGTTACCAGGGAGGAAAGCCATCGCATACACATGGAAATGGAAATTAGTGGATGGTTGAGTTCTCAGAAGAAAGAGCCATGGGACTGTAATCACTGTAGGGCACAGAAGTGCTTAGTCACCCAGCATCATGGGAAAACATTGCTGAGTTTTGATCCACCTTATTAATCACCAAACCTTGAGGGTGGGCTTTCTGCCTTGGTTTCTCACATTCTCCCAGTCTAACGCTGAGAACGTAAGCTGTAGGCAACCAGTTGCAAGCTGAAACCCATCCTTGCTTCCCTTCCGCAGCTATGCCAGGCCTTGTGGGCATGAGGCATGCCAGGGGCAGGGCAGTGGAAGAGCCCCAGCTCTGCCCTGATGTGGGAGGTTAATCCTCTGCTAAGCACTAATGCCAGCTCCCAGGGCTGCCGTGGATAGCATGCTTGGCAGCTTCAGCACATCTGCCTTTGCACGCACACCCAACTCAAGAGAATAGTGAGGATTTTTTTTTCTTTCAAAGCAAGACAAGGATATCACATGTGCTTTGAATAAAAGTCTTCATTTGTCTGGTTTTCAACTGACTGCTGTTTGATGGGAATTTCAATTTGAGAAGGTCAAATACAGTGGAGAAAAATAAACCCAAGATGGTTTTTCTTCTGGTTTTATCTCTCTTTAAACACATACACACAATCACTGGCATGTGTGCACACATACACACACATATTTGCTCGTGAGAGGATGTAGTATGGGTAGGTGGTAAATGCTCCCATGTGTCTGGCTAGGACATGTTGAAAATGGCTTCTGGTTACTGAGGCTTAACAGTTATTTCAGAGACTGAGCCTGGAAGCTGCTTCTTGCAGAAAAAAAAAAAAAAGCAAGCAAACAAACAGAAAACCCATGTGAACACACCTGAGCAGCTAGGAAGGAAGCTGGTCCAGAAACCCAAAGGTCAGAGAGACATGGCCTTGGAAGAAGAATGCATCCTGTGAGGCAAGTTCATTATGTGTTCTTGCTTTAAGTCTCTTTGCAATGTTTTAAGAGGCCAAACCTACTCCATCTTGGGACCAGCCTCCATCTTAAAAGACAGTTGACCTATAGTTGAACCCAAGCTGTACCCAAGTACCAGGAAGGACCCCATGGCTTGTCCTTGGCCCATACCCCAGAGTAACTCCTTAGCTACTTCCTAGAAACAGTCCATCAAAGATCAGTCTGTTTCAGATGTACTTTCAGACCATTTGTGATTGTTCAGGGTTTTGTTTCAGAACACCCATCTATCAGCTTACAATAGTCATACAACTAGATACTTGCCTGGCTAAACCCCCACCTCCACCCCCCACCACTCCCCTTTGCTTGCCATTTCCTATAAAGCCTTGTCCTACTGGGAGCTCTGAGCTATTACCTCCCCAACCCCTGTTCTGCTGCATTAGAGATGATGGTGTGGCCCAAGCTCAAACTTGTAAATACAGACCCTAGTGCCATTGCATCGGCTGGCACCTTGATGGTCTTTTGGGGTTCACAGACGCTTCCTGGCACAACCTTTTCCTTGTGGCTGGCCTCAATAAAATACTGAGTAGAATCCCAGAATGTTAGCAGAAGTAGGCCACATCTTCACTGTAGAGGTGCAAGCCCTATTCAGATGTTACTCTCTGAAGTACCTTGGTCTTCGGTGCTACTGTGGGTGGTGAGCAGGGGTGGGGACAGTCAGTACTCCACCTGAACTTCTTCACTTCTGCCTCAACCTATTTATATTGACAAACCTTTGTCTTGGCAGAGGTTCCAAGCTAAGAAAACGAGAGCAGCTCCTTTGCTTTCTGAATCATGGACACAGGCACCCACACAAAACACTTGAGATGAATTTTCTCTTGATACAAAGAGGAAAATTTTCCATCCCTCAATTCAGGATAATTTTAAACTATTTGTCACTAAAAGGACAGAACCAGTTACAAGTAACAGGACAGCATACAGCCCTGCAGTGGGGGGAGGGAGGACTGAAGTCGCGGTTACCTGCACAGGAACTGATGACTGGAAATACAGAAGACAGCAAGGACACGTTTAGATTGAAGATCACAGACATCATCATGACTGCTTTCATTGACCCCAGCCCTGACATTTCTGGCTGATTACAGATGCCAGAAGCCGGAGATATCTCAGAATATTAAGTAGAAATTCCCCAGGGGCCAACTCCTCCTATCTAATATAACCTGAAATATAAGACAGTTTGCAAGGACAATGAAGATTGTGACAGAGAGGGAGGGACACACGGCCTTCCACATAATTTTATAAAGTGCACAACCCCTCAGCACCAATCATTCCATTTGTTTCCTTGTGTCTCACTCAGGGCTCGCTGCTTTCTGGGCCTTATGAGAACAGGAATTCTGCAGTCAGTATGAGTCAGCTATTCCTGCTCTGGTTGCTCTACCCAGAAGCTTCTTGTGTTTCGCACTACCAGCATAGCAGATCTAGGATAGTCACCTCCCTAGACTAACACCCCACTCTTGTGTCCAATGCTTTCAGCTCCTTGAGATAGAAATTAAGTGGAAGGAAATCTGTTGGCAGCTGGCTCTGAGAAAAATAGAAAAGACTTATGTCTCAAAGATCCACCTTTGAGTGTGTTAGATGGGCTGAGCGTGTTTATACAACACATCAGGTTACAATGAAAGAGTGGGTAGAGAACCCCACTGTAGGGAGATGTGGGACTGTGAAAGGTAGGTTGAGCTAAGACTTGAAGCCCCAGAAACCCTGAAGGGATGGATAGGTGCTTCGCCTGTTCTTGGGCACCGGGCCCCTGTCACCCCCATAGATTTGTGGCCATCAGTCACATAAGGGCAATGCCCCAAGCACCTCCACTTATAGAGGACATGACCTGTAGCCTCAAAACAGATCTCCATTTTAATGAGGTACCTAAAGACCTGGAGGGCTTAGCCAATAAGCTTTCCTTCCCAGACACTCCTCCCTGCAAAAGGTATTTAACCTCAGGCCCACCCTGAGAAGTGGGGTATGGTTTTACTCATCCACTCTCCGCCATGACAATGAATGCCTTAAAACCATGGACTGCCTCTTTTCATGAGGTTCTGCCCTGGGGAGCCATGGAAAAGGTCTTTACCTATAGAGCCACAGACTAATCTCCCATAGAAGGCTGTGCTCCCCAGCCACCAAGCCCAAGACTACCACCGTCAAGCCAAGGATCTCACCCACAGGACAGCCGGGGCTCCCCATCCCTCCTCCCACACCCCCGGGGCTAGATCCAACCTGTGGCCCCTACACAGCATCCAGTGGCACCTGGATGTCCCAGAGCCTGAGAACCAGGCAGACCCAGCCTCCTTACAGGCCCGGGGACTTCCCAAGCCAGCTCTGGAAGTCCCACATCTCAGTCTGTGCTTCCCCGCCGCCGGGGGCAGTTTTTCAAGACTTTACCTACAGCCCCAAAACCCTCCCGGGGACAGCGTGGGGTAAGTGCATCTTGCTGAACTCCAGAGAGTTCTCATTTGGGCTAGCTAGTTAGCTTGCTCCAGGGATCTCCTGTCTCAACCTCCTGCATGCTGGAGGCCATCTTGCCCATTAAGCATTTCTATGGGTTCTGGGAATACAAACTCCATACTCCAGTCAAAGTTGCAAGACAAATAATTTACTGGCTGGACCATGTCCCCAGATCCTAGCGGGTGGATTCTTCCAGTCCAGACGTTGGGACACCCTGATCAACCTTAACCTTCAATAAAGTCCTAACTAGACAAAGAAGCAGACCAATCACATCTTTCTGGTCTACCTCGCTTTCCCTTGCTAAACCACACAATCCTTTCATTGCGATCTCATTTACCAAGGAGCTCTTACCCTTTGCTTTGTTGCCTAGTTGGCTTTTGGGAGAGTCCCTCTTAAGTAGACACCTTACCCAAGGACTGAAGTCATCGCCCAGCTTGTTGTGAGTGATGCCCACCATTTTCATTGAAAATGGGACCAGCTATTACCTAACAAGAGAAAGCTGGAGGCAAGTTAAGACCTGAGGTGTAAGCTTACGAACAAGTCCCGCAGTCTGTTCTGGATTATTTCAAAATAGAAAAACTTCAAGTTCAAACAGAGATGGCTCAACTCTGCCTAAGCTGTGGTTAAATTTGTTTTTCTAATTAGAAGTGTGCCTGGCATACTGACATATACCCACAATGCCTAGTGAGGCAAAGGCAGAAGAAGGACCCAAAGTTTGAGGCTAGCCTGTTCTACCTTAGGATTTCAGGTTAGGTAGAGTTGTAAACTGAATGGATGAAAGTGAATGAATGAATGAATGAATGAGTGAGTGAGTGAATGAATGAATGAGAGGAAAACCAGTCATTGCACAGTCTGACAAGGAATAGTTTGTTGGTGGTGGGTTCGTCACCACAGTTGAGAACCGGTTTTAGAAATATCCATTTGGGCATTCGTTTCTAGGGATTTCTGAGACATTTCAATACTTTGTGGGAAAATGGCATAGAAGATTTTATGTCAGGGAAATCCTTAAAAGCCAGAGATAGGTCCAAATGTCTGTAGTGTGTAAAGGGGAGCGATGACTTTCTTAACTCTGAAGTAATTTGTTGGGAATGACCTCTGTCAAGCTGATTTGTTTTCTTTATGACTTTAATGAATTTTCCTTCAAATAATTGTATGTAGTGCTTACGGGCTCATTAATCTATTATCTAATTTATTCATTAACCCCTGCATGCTAAGTAATCTTGTAGTTTATTTTAAAGATGAGACTAAGACACAGCATAACCCCAGAGGTAGTCTCAAGAAGGAATGAGAAGCTCCCTGAAGCACATGGGACCTATGAGTGGATTGTGGAAATGTTTATAAAATAGCTAAGCAAAAGGAAGGAGAAGAGGAGGAATAAAATGGAATTGGGGGAGGGGTGAAAGGAGCTGTGAATAGAGCAGTGTTCTGAGCCCTAAGACAAATTCCTTCTATCGATGCGCAAAGTTCCTGGTGAGAATCCCAAGACCCCACATCCAAGGAGAGAAGTGTGCAGCCCTTCCTATCCTGCTTATCCATGTGCACATTTTCACAGTCACACAGTGAGGAGTCCTATACAGTTGGAGCTGGGCACGCCAGGCTGAGATATCCATAGCTCGTGGACAAACAGGCCATGCCCTCTCCAAGGTTCCACCTCCTCCTTTTGTGATCTGCTGTATCTTCAAAGAGCCAATAGTGCCCTTGCCCTCATCTCTCATCATTTAGGTCCTTGTTGAATTAAACTGACAGATGCCATAAAAGGAATTTAGATTTACACCCAATCGGACCAGGGTTAACATTCCAGGTTCACTGGGTTTGAGACTTTGGGAAATGTCTTCTTTATATTTTTTCCCTCATCTGCAAATGGAGAGGATTCATTTTCTTATACAGAAAATACTGAGCAGTGCTTAAGAATTCAATGTCTGAACTGTGACATCAATTTAAAAAATACTGTAATTTTGAGGCATTACCTGATTTCTACAAGCCTCATTTTCTTTGTCCATAAAAAGAAGGTTAAATAACACATACCTCATAGCATTCTGAGCAGAAATCTAACATATGAGACACTTGACTTAATCACTGACAAATGGTGAACAGTCAACAGGTATTAGCTTTACTGCTGTTTGTTGGCGGCTCAGGTAACGTCTAAGCATGAGATAGAAGTTCCACACTACAACATCATCTGGTATATTGAATAATTTATGTGTACTTTATTCTTTTTAGACTGTTGACTTTAAATGTACTTACAAGTGATGCAAAATTAACTTGTAGTTATCTCTAGATAACTAATATGAGGCTACGCGTAGCAGTAGAGACTCAAGACTGTGGGGTAAAACTAAAAAAGAAGGTGAATGGTGAATGCTCTCTTGTGTTTTGGGGTGTGTGTGTGTGTGTGTGTGTGTGTGTACGTGTGTGTAGAACTCTCTAAAAAGAAAGAAGACTGCATAGACTAGAGTTAACCTCAAGTTCATGTCTACCCGAATGCCAGAGTGTGACATTATTAGAAATTATTTTATTTTCATGCATCTAGTTTTTCCATTAAGGTTGGACCTAAATCCAACATTCAGTGTCTCTGTAAGAAGGCTTTGTGAGAACTTGCAGGTAGGATAGTTGACTAGAGGCTGCACCTGTATGACTCAGTGAAGTAGGAAGTCAAAACAGCACATAGGAGAATCTGCCTTGAAGAAAAAAAAAGAGAGAGAGAGAAAACTTACAAACTCTGCAAAGGAGATGCTGGGCTACTTCACAAATGCAGAGGTGTAGCAGTGACTTAGTTAAAACCAGGTTGCTCTTCCAGCCACCCACCAGAGCCCTCTGGATTCGTGAATGAAAGGCACACACACACACACACAAACACACACACACACACAGGCACACAAACACACACACACACAGGCACACAAACACACACACACAGGCACACAAACACACACACACACACACACACACACACACCAGCTTAATTTTGATATTCCTTGACTAGGTCTATGGTTGGACTCTTCTAAAACTCCCTGCAGGCAGCAAACCCTGCCCTCTGGTATTACTGGCTTACCACCTTCCACATCCATATTTTATCTTTGCTTCCCTGGCTCCTTCGGGGCAGCCCCTTATTTTTGCTGCCTAAGGCCCTCCTGGGCAGCCCTTCCAGGGGCGGCTCTTTCTTCCTCCTTCTTCCCCTGGGAATCTAGAAGTCCCTCCTCTTTTATCCTGCCTAGCCATTGGCCGTTGGCTCTTTATTGATCAACAAAAACCAATTGGGGGACAAGGACCTTCAGCATTTGGACACACAGATTCCCTATTTGGGGGGCCGAATTTAGACAAAGCATTAAAACCAATCCCCAACACAGAGGAGAGAGCTCAGTGCCTACACAAGAAGGAAGCCAAGCATCCTAGAAGCCTAGCCCTGCAGGAGGCCTGCTAATGAGTTTTCCTTTGGGTGAGTACCAAGGTATCCAAAGACTCAAGATGTACTTTTCCAGGGAACGCCATGAGAGCAAGTGGACATCCTGCTGTTCATGTTGGTAGAGGGTGGCTGGAGACGTAGGTGCACTGAAGCACTGAGTTATTAGAGACTTGGCTTCCAGTCTCTTCAAGAGATACAGGTAGCAGATTCATGTCACCGTGATGGAACTGTTGTGTTAGCGACTGTACACCCCAAACGACCCTCACAAACTCTTTTAAACATGTAGCCAAAAGCTGTTTATTACTGTGTATTCCAAAGATGATGCAGAGTTTAAACAACAGTAGTAAATGAATGTGTATCAGCCAGTGCTAGTCTAATGCCGGTTGTCTGAAGACAGGATCTCTAACCTTCAACTTCCAATATTCCTGCCTCAGCCTCCCAGGTGCTGGGAATATCGGTGTTCACTGCTGTACCACCAACCTTGAATACCTAAGAGTTTTAATCAAGGGATAGCCTACCGTGCAAACTGATCTTTTGCTCTATTTTTTTTGTTGTTGTTGTTGTTGTTTTGTTTTCATGACATTTTGGGGATTTGTTTTGTTTTGTTTTGTTTAACTGAGCTTAAGATGCTCTACCAAGACCTCATTTTGGCACTTCTTGGGAATTTTTTTTCTTGCCAAATTCAAACAGATGTACTCAACAAACAGCAAATCAAACACTCGGTGGAAAGAGGGAGGCCATTCAGGCGTGGATTTTATCTCCCTCAGTAGTGGGAGGCAAAGGGTAAGGAAGATGCTTGGCTGGATCGTCTTAGGAACTATCCCACTTGTAATTCCCCTATGCTTAGGCATAGGGAAGGGGAATCACAGAGGTAAAGGCAGGGGGTTAGAGGGGCAACTACATGCTACACTACTATTTGAATCGTGTGATGCCTTCAGTCAGATAAACCCTGGGAACTTTCAGGCACTGTCAAAATACTTGGGATTCTAGCTACCACCGAAAGTTAGTGATTTCCATCTCCTGTTTGATTTAAGCTCCTGTAAAGGAAATTCCTTAATTCAATGGGAACAAGATGAGGATGTGAAAGGTGCTGAGGAAGACACAGTGCTGGCCCAGTGGCAGATGGGTATATTAATTACCCTACATAATCCCTGAAGCTCACAGTTCAGACTTACCTGCCGTAAGTCCTTTACGACAGGTAGAAAGCTGTTTCCCTACCAGGAACACCATGCCTTAAACTAAGACTGTTTATGTTGTGTGATCCCATGTTGCAAAGCTTGCAGAAACCTCCGCATGGCCAGAGTTCGCGGGGTTACCTACTGTCCTGCTTTCAGCTAGTAAGATGGCTGCCAACCGGAAGCTACCTCATCTTCCTCCTTCCCTTCCAGGCACAGTGATATAGCTCACCTCACTTTTTCTTCAGGGGAAATGGTCTCCCAGACAGTGTCCTAGAGAAGCCCCTTCATGACATTCCACGAGAACGGGGCAAGCCGTACAGCTCTGGGCTTCTACTCGCTGTGAGGCATCCGCCCCACTGCTCAGCAGCCAACATCCGCGTGCAGTTACAGAGAGCAGAGGGGATTGGCAGAAAATGCCTGCTGGTGGGCAGTCTCACTGTGTGCAGGACCACACTCCATATGCAGTTCTTTCAGAAGAGAAAACAAGAGGCAACTGAATAGTATAAACATTTTAATATTTGAGCTATCGTTATAAAAATTGACCAAAATTGAACTGAGCACAGGGTCCCAAATGGAAGAGCTAGAGAAAGTACCCAAGGAGCTGAAGGGGTCTGCAACCCCATAGGAGGAACAACAATATGAACTAACCAGAACCCCCAGAGCTCCCTGGGACTAAACCACCAACCAAAGAGTACACATGGTGGGACTCATGGCTCTAGCTGCTTATGTAGCAGAGGATGGCCTAGTCAGTCATCAATGGGAGGACAGGCCCTTGGTCCTGTGAAGGCTCTATGCCCCAGTGTAAGGGAATGCCAGGGCCAGGAAGCGGGAGTGGGTGATTTGGTGAGCAGGGGGAGAGGGGAGGATAGGGGGTTTTTGGAGGGGAAACCAGGAAAGGGGATAACATTTGAAATTTAAATAAAGAAAATATCTAAAAAATAAAGTCAAAAGGAAAAAATTGATTTACTGAAAAATATGGAATAATATTTTCCTTCACCTTCATTCTAAGGTCACCTCCCCAATTGCTCTGGCCCTTAAATTTTTTTCCAGAGATTTATTAATAACCTATCAATTTCTCAATTACTCAACTTAAAGATACCATTTATTTCCAGCTAAAACTAAACACGACAGAAATCACTTAATTTCTACAGTGGTTCTAAACTCGGTTCACTTTGCTTTGATGGGTCCCACAGAGGATGCTAGAACTAAGGATCTTGTTCTTAATCAAACTCTCCCATGGGCTTTCCACCAGCGCTAACATGAGTACGAGTTCTGGAGTAGTTATGGCTGCATAGACGCCTTGGTTTCACATAGAACTAGATTTGGGTCCTAATCTGGGAACGCCCCATCCCAGGGTTCTCAGGAGCCAATAGTTAGCTTGGATTGCTCTAGCACCTCTAAGCCTGTTAGACATTCTCTTGGAAACTAGTTGATCCCTCTGCACATCCTGAGTTCCAGCCTGTGATCATTCACAGCTCAACCTCAATGAACAGGAAACAGAACATCGTGGAGGGAAACTCTAAGAAAAGGCCATTCGTGTTTCAGGATGCTGACTACTAGTGGGTGCCGTCAACTCTGGTGGCCCAGTAGCTTACTGAGAGACCTGTACATAAGCTCTCATGGACACCTCAGTCTCTGAAATGAAGGTTTATTATTTATTGAATGACCACGGCAGGATGTGCCAAAGCTTCCCAAAGCTTCCTCTCTGTTCTCGGTTTGGGCAGTGTTGTCTGTCATACTGTGGCCCGTTGCTGCCGCCTAGCGGTCAATTTGACATTCACAGACTTGAAGCGAAGCTAACACCTCAGAAAGCAGCTTTTGTTTTTAATGAGCGAGCATGAATGGCAGTGCCCCTTTCCTATCCTTTCTCTAGTCACGTATTTCTTCTTACGTGCATTTCGGTGTGTGCACGGGTGGAGGGGGCACATGCGCACAAGGAGGTGTACTTATGTGTGTTGAGGTCAGGGGTCGATGTTGGGTATCTTCCTCTCTCTCCACTTTAATTTTGTGTTTTGATCAATTACAAAATTTACTAACTATAGAAAAGAAAAAAAAAACTATTGTTTTTTAAAAAAAAAAAACTAATTGGTAAGTCCATTCTTACTAAGTTCCCTGCAAAGTCGGGGACAGGATTATGCTTTTGGTCCAGGCTACGCTTTTTCCTGTCTTCAGATGGCAGATGCACGTAGCCAAACTCGGCAGTGAATCTTGGGTGTACTTGCTCCAAATCCGTAGCTTAAAGGCAGAGGCGACACTCTTGAAGAGTGGAATAGCGCCAGCTTTGCGCCCCGGGGGAAATCCCTGTGCAATCACCATCCTCTGGCCCTTGCCCACACTGTGCAGCCTACCAGCCACCGCCATCGCCACTGCCACACCCCGAAGGGTGGGTGGACCTGGTATGCTGGAAAGTGGGTAGCCGCAGGCATGGAATGACCAAGTTGGACACTCCTCTCTATGACACACAGTCTCATTGAGAGGAGAGCTCGCAGATTTCTAGACTGGCCACCGGCCGGCAAGCCCAATGGAGCCTCCTTCTACCAGCAGCACCGGGGTTCTAGGCAGGCTATTCAGCACCTGGCTTTTGATGTGGGTGATGGAGACTTGAACTCGTGACCTCATGCTTGTGTGGCAAGCACTGTACTAACAGAGCCATCTCCCTGGCCCTCTCTAGGGTACATCTTACATATGTTGAGTTCTAAGAAGCAAACTGGAAGCTTGCCCCAGAGCATGGCTCATCGCTGGAGCTCCATAGACTGTCACCTGTGTGGGATCCTTTTGCTCAGGTAAGAAACATGATCCTCGGCTAGTCTAGGCAGGTCCTCAGGGTGTGATCCTGGAGGACCTGTTCATGCTTTCTGAGTTTCAATTAGGAACACTAAAAAGGAATTAGCCGTGTTATGTACATTTGCATGTTTGTGCGCAAAGCGTGCTCATGTGCACACACGTAGCCTGCAAAGCTGCCAGACAATACATTTCTGTAGGTTTAAGTTACTAACTCAAAAAGATTTGTTAAGGAGCTACAGGAAACAAGTGCACACCTAATTTTTTACTTTCCATAGCGATTTCTGAATTATTGAAGTGTCTAGTTTGAAATTTCAAGGAATATAGCTATGATCGAGTACTTGCAAGATCCTGTCTGCAAGCCGCAGAACTCCAAAGATGCTTGTGTTTGCTGTGGATACAGCTCGGACACAGAACACTTTCCCAGCTTGTGCAAGGACCTTGGTTTGATCCCAGGACCACAACATAACACAATACAAAAACAGAACACAACACAACAGGACACAAGACAGACAGGGCTCGTAGCAAATGATTAGAACATGACCTAAACCTAGTGGGAGAGATGGAGAGAGCTTTAGTTTCTATGTGCCCAAAAAAGCAAGCATGTACTTTTCGCCAAGTGTTGTGACACATACCTGTAATCACAGCTTGCAGGAAGTTCCTCAAAAGTCTGAGGCCTATATATAGCAAATTTCACGCCAGGCAAGGCTAGATAATGAGATCCTGTCTCAAAGAAAAAACAATCCAGATGGTCACACACACACACACACACACACACACACACACACAATCTAGTGGGTATATTAATTGTCTTGGGACCATTGATCAATTCATATGATGTAACAATGCAGAGCTGTGTGTGCTGTAAAAACATCAAAATATGTCAACTAATATATTAATTAAAATGGGGTAGTCTGTCTTAGTCAGGGCTTCTATTCATTCACAAACATGACCAAGAAGCAGTTGGGGAGGAAAGGGTTTATTCAGTTTACACTTCCATTCTGCTGTTCATCACCAAGGAAGTCAGGACTGGGACTCAAGCAGGTCAGGGAGCAGGAGCTGATGCAGAGGCCATGGAGGGATGTTCTTTGTTTTGGTTTCAAAACAGGGTTTCTCTGTGTAGCCCTGGCTGTCCTGGACTCACCTTGTAGACCAGGCTGGCCTAGAACTCAGAAATCCGCCTGCCTCTGCCTCCCGTGTGCTGGGATTAAAGGCGCGTGCCACCATGCCCAGCGGGATGTTCTCTACTGACTTGCTTCCACTGGCTTGCTCAGCCTGCTCTCTTATAGAACCCAAGACTACCAGGTCAGAGATGGTCCCACCCACAAGGGGCCCTCCCCCTTTGATCACTAATTGAGAAAATGCCTTACACCTGGATCTCATGGAGGCATTTCCCCAACTGAAACTCCTGTCTCTGTGATAACTCCAGCTGTGCCAAGTTGACACTAAACGAGCCAGTACATAGCCCAATTTTTAATAGTACCAGAACTTGCACACAAAGTAGTTTTGTGGCAAAACCTCTGAGAGCAATATGGCTGCACGCAGACGAGGTGTTGTGTTTGGCCTGTTCTCAGTGTCCCTGCTCAGCTCTCTACACTCCTCCCTTATGCTTTCTCTTTCCCTTCCCAGGGAATTATTTTCTTGAATTGTTGAGTTGTTTTTTTTTTCAGTAGATTCACTAGACATTATGTGTTTGCTAATAATTTTACAAAGTCTCTTATTGTATTTCTGTTTAAATTCTCATAAACTCTTCAACGTATTTTTCACTTACTTTTTCAAATGCATTCATGTTAAACATGTGTTATTGATGTAGTTTTATTGAACCCTATAGCTACATATCCCATAATAGATTTGCCTCCTAGGAAGAGATTGCATCTGTGAATTGCCTTACATGAATAGCTTTGTGCTTGGGTATAAACGTTGGACCTGAGGAGAAGTCTCTGGGCTTTCAACTCTATCTGAATGTCAGGCTGGATTTATGAGTTTGTACCAGTTTATAATTCTAGTAATATTTGCTGTGAATTCTCATGGTCTACATATACTCCAGAACTCTGGTGTTATGAGATAGTTTCCGTTTGCTTATTTCTAGTCACCAATGAATACCTATTAATTGTCCATGTCCATAGTTTTGCTTTTGTAACTCTCATTTGTTTTCCAGTTGAAGCAGTGGACTAGACCTTATAGCCCCCTAGACTTTGGCACAACTGACTCCATGATAAAAGTACCATTCAGGCTGTAAAACTCTGCACCACTTGCCAAAACCAAAACAAAGGCCTCATCCATCAAAGGCCATAATTCTGGGAAAGTCACTAAATGTACTGACCTTGCTTTTTGGCTTCTGTAGTTCTGGTTCTGGCTAACTGTCCTTGCTAACTGATGTATGTCAGCCTGGGACATGGGTTGTTTTTGTGCTTAAAGGCTACCCTAAGAAGGGCTTGGAGCTACACTGGGATCCCAAACACTCAGTGTAGGTTGTAGGCTCACTAAAAGACTATTGGCTTAAACCCACTTCTGAGCAGTCTTCTCTTATGGATAACCCGCAACACGATTGTTTATGCTACACATATAAACATTCTTTGCATTTTTTTTGTTTTTCTTTGATTTTCTAGACAAGCTTTCTCTGTGTAGCCCTGACTGTCCTGGAACTCACTCTGTAGACCAGGCTGGCCTCGAACTTAGAAATCTGCCTGCCTCTTCCTCCCAAGTGCCTGGATTAAAGGCCTTCACCACCACTGCCCAGTACATATAAGCATTCTTAATGTATTTTATGCCCCAGTCAGTTTCATGTTGCTATAATAAAATGTAAGAGACCAGCTGACGTACAAAGAAAAAAAGTGTGTTCAGCTTGTGGGTTGGGAGGTATGCTGCCAATTCTATGAAGACCTCGTGGTAAGGACGGTGGGGCCGTTTGGGGGTGTATGTGAAAGGGGTGGAGAAGGAGTGAGCACATTACAAGACAGTAAATGGTAAAGAGTTAAAATGCTGTTTCTGAGGAGCTTGGGAACACGAGAGCTGCATTTCTTGCTGTTAATGGTCCCAGCTAATGTTTTAAAACCTCGCTAATCACCCCGAGAAGCTTGTTAGACATCTGAGGAACCTTACCCATTATTTGTTGTCATTTTGATTTTTTAGATAGGGTCTTTCTCTGTAGCCCGGGGAATCTTTCTATAGGAATGGGTCACCACACCCAGCTTCTCCTCCTTAGTTTTTGTTCTCACTCTCCTTAATTTATTTTTAATCATGCATACAAAGTAATGGCGTTCTTTTTTTGATTTTTCGAGACAGGGTTTCTCTGTATAGCTCTGGCTGTCCTGGAACTCACTTTGTAGACCAGGCTGTCCTCGAACTCAGAAATCCGCCTGCCTCTGCCTCCCGAGTGCTGGGATTAAAGGCGTGCGCCACCACGCCCGTCTCCATTGTGGCGTTCTTTAATACATACCTTGTTTTTGTTCATTTTCCACCATCCCTTGCCCCACATGCCCCTCCCCCTTCCTTGCTCTCCGAGCCCTCCCCTTTCCTGTTATGCGTACTCTATTATCCTCTTTTCCTCAACCTCTCCCCACCCCCTTAAGACCGCCTCTCCCCACCTCTGAGACTCCAGTGTCCCTTCACCAGGACTGGGAGACCGTCCCAGCAACCCCACCGCCAGCCACCGCCACCGCTGTTCATCGAGCTGTTTCTGTCACAGAGCACGCACTGGGCTGACTTCCCCCCTTTTCTTTCCTCTTTTCCTTAGATCCGCAGCACGTCCACCACGACTGAAACCGGGAAGAGATGCTCTGTGCCATGCTAGCGAAGCTGTGTAACTAGCGGCCCGGAGCAACAGCAACGGCTGTTACAGAGTTCTGGAACTTCGATTTCCCACAATGCTGATCCGTTGCTAAGCTAAGCTATCTCCTCACAACAAGGGAGGCAGGCGCTGGGGCTCATTGGTTTGCGAGTGGGAGAAACTGGAGAACATCGCTTTGCTCCTGTTTCCACCGATAAAATCTCCCGAGATTTAAGGAAACAACAAAAACTCAGCCGACACCCAATATGAGGCTGGAAGGCCATCGGCAGACCTGAGCTCCTATCAGTTGATTTATCTGCTTTAAAAACTTTTCAGGTATAATTTTCTATTCATCGTTAGAAACATTCGCTAACATGAGTCTCAGATATGCTTTTTAAGGCATACAAAAACCAAGTAGGCCATTTTGAGAAAAAAGGATCCGTCTTTGAAAGTTAGTCACTTATTTTGAGGGGATTGTACTAACAGCACTGCGCTATTCAGAGGCATTTATCCTGTGGGGAAAAATTGCTAGCCCATTTAACAGCAATTGCTGAGTTTATACTAGGTGTGTGCGCACAGCAGGAAAGAAGATGAAACACCGGGGTAAATCAAGGCACGCCTGATGATGACACCCTACTGAAAGGAGCCACGAAGAAGTGACATGTTTAAAAACAAAACGCAGGGAGGAGCAGGTGCTATGAAGAGTGCTTTGAAGAAGAAAAGGGGTTAGAAGGTGGTGAGGCTGGGGTAACAATGGGGATTGCTACAAGGGGGCGTTAGGACTCCTTTTGGAGAAACTGTGTACCCAGAACAACACATCTGTATGAGAAGAAGTCCCAGGGACAGCTGTGGTGTGTTCTGGGCTGGAAGAGTGGGAGAACAGTGTTCATGATTCCAGCAATAGCTGTACAAGGTGGCCACCACACGTGGCTTTCAGCGCCTCCTTACTCCGTGTTCCCTTTGTAAGCCCGAGTGCTATGTGTGTACTATTTTGAACTTAAGGGTATTAATATTTTATGCAAATGGGCAGGGTATTTTTCTAAATAACATTAAATAACTGGTTTTTTTTTCATTCCTTCTCTTTGGAGGATTGTATTTCCCTTATTTTAAATAAAATTCGATAATTTACTGATACATGGGTAGATTCAAGAGACCACAAGAAAGGAAATTTTGCTTTCTGAAGTATCTTTGAAACTTCTGTTAATTAATTTGTAATATATATGAGTTTTGCCTGAATGTATGAGTATAAATCACGTGCATGAAGAACTGTGGAAGCCAGAAGGCTTTAGATAAGCTGAAGTTGGTGTTATAGGCAGTTTTGAGCTGCCCAGTGTGTAGGTCCTGGGAAATGAGTCTGGGTGGGTCCTTGTTCAAGAGCAGCAAGTGCTCTTTAGTGCTGAGTTATCTCCCTAGCTGGAGATTTTGGGATGAATGTGATGTGCAATTAAACTGAGCACACAGTCTTCACATTTCCCTCTCAACATGACAGTGGCAGGAGCGCCTCTGAGAACATACAGAGCTCATTGATCTTCTCTCTCTTGGGAAATCTCCTGGGTCTGCTGGCCTAGGGAAGAAGTCTTAGGCAGGTTTTATAACGTATGAATAGTAAGAGCCGGGATGTTTACTAAGAATAACTAAAGTTCTTGTGTGTTTACAAATGATCTTATTTTTAATAGAAGTTAAAACAGAACAAGGTTGAGTTCTAGACCACTCTCTATTGCTTATGCTAAGTTGATTGGACTGGCTGGAACTATAGCCCATGGATGTCACTTTTGCAAGCCACAGTCCCTGACGCCACAGTTGAGCTGGTAGTTTTTAGTATTTTGCTTTCCCATGATTTGAGATGTGTACTTATGTAATACAGACATGTCTTCTGTGTGACCATCTGACGTAGGGAAGATAATCTGGGGATTGTTTTCTGTAGCATGCAGTAGGTACCTTTGAAATACTGGAAATGAACATGTGGCTTTTCCCCCATCCCACACCCCACCCCCACCCCTCACCCCTCNCCCCCCACCCCCATCCCATCTCTCTGTCTCTTGGTCTTTTTGTCTCTCTCCTCCCTCCCTCCTACTCCCTCCTCCCCCCACGCATTATACATCACAAGATTCTATATGTTATTTGCTAACTAATTCATGGCTTACGTGTAGAAGTGATCATAACTTTGTTTATGGAATTCATCTATGGTACATGTCAGTCAGTTTAGCACTTACAAATATCTCTAATACTGAGTTCAGCAAAAAGATTCACTGTCCTTACTGGAAATGAATGTCATTTCTCATTTTCCAGTAAAGATATTTATCCAATAATTAAGTAACTTATTTCTTGGTCTCTACTACCATTAATCTCTTGTTTTAAAATGTAGACTCAGGACTGGAGCAATGGCTCAGCAGCTGAGCACACTGGCTGTTCTTCCAGAGGACCCAGGTTCTGTTCCCAGCCATCACATACTGCCTTACAACTAACTGTAACTACAGTCCCAGGAATCTGAGGCCCTCTTCTGGCCTCCAAGGCACTACATGTACATGGGGCACACATACATGCAAGGAAAGCATAAAATAATCAATAAAAAACTAAGAATGTTCTTTTTATGTTAAATTTGTTTTGTAAATGTATGTAGATATAAGGGTTATCATACTTTCATTTCTTATGAGTTTATAGTTCTTAGGAAGTTATCATTCAGACTTATCTGCTATACAGTAAAACTTTGGAAGGAAAATGTGATTCTAAACCAATTCACAGACTCTAGAAGGAGGTTTGATAAACACGAGAGACAACGAGGATTCACAGCAGTGAAGTCAGCACAAGTGTGAGGTGGGGGAGAAAAGTGGGGACCACTAGGACAAAGGAGCATGGCTTTGCTTCTTTTCTGGTTTAAGTTACATTTATTTTTATTTTCATTAAAGTACAACTTTAGTTTATTATTAATCAACTGTGTTTCCAAAAGTGTAAATTTCTATTGGACTTTCAGAGTACAGGGTCCTAATCCATTTAAGTAGATATAACAAAATACCAGAGGCAGGGCAGGTTATAAACAACAGAAAGTTACTTTCTCTACAACATTAGCGATTGTGACAATCCCCACAAACAGGCCAGCTGGATCTGGGAAACCCATCAATTGAGACTCCCTTCCTTAGGTGACTCTGTGCTGTGTCAAGCTGAGAGTTAAAGCTAACTGAAACACACACACACACACACACACACACACATTGAAAGTGTTTTCTGGTAACATGGCTGGTAATTTATACACCATGCAGTTTAGAAGTATACCTTGAAAACTGGAACAGATTGGTATGGTACAAAAAGATATCAATATGGGCTGGTCAGATGACTCTGGGTAGAAATACTTACTTTCATACTTATGTATGAGCATAATGATCTCAGATGGACGCTCTGATCCATGGTAGAAGGAAAGAGTCCACTGTTACCTGCACATGCACGCTGCAGCTCACTCTTGTACACACACACACACACACACACACCACTACTATGAAATGAATGAAGAAGGAAAAGAGGTCAATAAACTAGACATATTCAAAGACACCCTGCATTCGAGTTTCATTAGTTGGACGTGTTTGGTACTACATGTTCTTCTGACCAGAAGAAATAAATGACAATAAAAATGTCTCTTTGCCAGTTCTGGTGTGATGAACAACATCTGTCAAAATGTCTTTCTTAGATTTCAAGGGCAGTATATGTCATTTAAAATTGCATTCATTCTTAGACCTGTGGTGTGTGACTGATGTTAATTAGTGGTAGAAGAATGTTTGCTATCGATGAATGCTGCCAACAACTTAGCAAATGTTGTCCAGCTTACCAGCTGAGCATGCAGGGTCATTTCCCTCAGTGTTTACTCTCTTAGGTATCATTATTTATTTGGAGGATAGTATGAATTTGAAAACCTAGGTTTGTTACAGATACAATATGAAAGTCTCTTATGTAAAGCGAATTTAATGTAAAGTATTTTTGCAGATAGAGTATTTTAAAAGCCTACCTTAAATTTACTCATTAAAATAAATACTAATCATGTAAATAATTTGCTCATAAGACAACAGTGACCTTAAACACAATAAAAAATAGAATACGGTTCATTTTTCATAAGGACTATGATTTTCCCCGCATGGGGACTTACGTTCTCTTCAGACCTAGAATGCTTATAAAAGTTTGATCTGACAACAAAACAAGTGCCCACTGTCCCTTTGTTCATTTGTTTAATTTTTTGTCCTCATATTGTTTTGACATGAGAAATAATTTAATGCAAAGATGGAAAAATATTTAATAGACAAGTGACTGTCAAGGGTCTTTTCTGGGGATGTGATTGCAAGGCTGCAGCTAATCTGTGAGTGAGGACAATCAAATTAGATCCCAAGAACTTTTGTGGCAATGGCAGAGAGGGGAAACCAAGAGGCCATGAACCCTATCCTAAAATCCTCAACATCTTCTCTTCGCCCAGAGTACAAAAGCCAGACACATGATGGAGAGAGACGAAGGCTGCTTTATAGTCAGGCACACGCCCCATCCCAGAAGAGTTTGCCACATCCAAGGTAACGTGGCCTCGGCTACTCAGATGCTTGCTTCTTCTGTGCATAAACTGTAACTGTTACTTAAAACATTTAGCCATTGATAAAGGTGGGTGCTAAGATACTGGGAGCTAGGTCCTACTGCCGGTAGTGTAGACATCTGTAGGCATCTTTAGTCCATAGATTGCTTGTGTTGGGATAGGGACCTGAGAAAATGACCAAAGTGCTCAGAGCTGGGGAAGCCATTCAGGGAGCTCAAGGTGGCAAGGACTTAAAAGTATTTTAATATCTTAACCACTTTTAGTCAGGATTCTCTAGAGTAACAGAACTTATAGAATGTATCAATCAATCTTTCTTTCTTCTACTATCTGCCTATCATCTATCTTTCTGTGTCTGTCATTTAGTTGAAGGGAATTTATTAGATTTATTTACAGCCTATGGTCCAGCTAATCTAACAATGGCTGTCTAACAATGGAAGGTCCAGTTCAGTTCATGAAGCTAGATGTCCAGATTAGAAGTGGATCTTCACACTTTAAATGACCCAATTAAGGAAATAAAAAAGGCTACAGCAAAAACAACAGACAAACAAAATCTTCACAGGTGTGCCCAGCCATTTTTGAGTTTTAGTTAATTCCAGATGTAGTCAAGTTGACAAACAAGAAAAGCCATCACGGCACCCATACTTGGATTTAAACATTAGCTCTAGGGAACTACCTTTGTGTGCATATATATGCACAAATGGCGGGCAAAGAGTCCAGGGCGGTGCATATATTTTATCTCTCCTTCCTTTCTTCCTCTCTTCTCTTCCTCTTTGCCTGCCTCCCTTCCCGCCTCCCATTTCTTTCCCATTTCCTTATTTAACTTTCTGTAGCAAGCCTTTTAGAGATTCAACATTGGTAGTACCTTCGCTTACACTGAAGAATATGTGCTTTTTACGTAAACGTGGGCTGTAGAGAGAAATGGTGTTCTGAGAGGTAGATTTCTCAAGTTCACAAAGATGTGGAAAATAAACAGAACTGCTGGTACTAGATTCAGTGAGCCAGTCAGTTCATCCCAGATGCTGTGACTGTGGGACACTGCCCACAAAAGCCACCTCAGCTGGTGGGCTAATCATTAGTCTCTCATACCCTTCCCTGAGACTCATCTTGCTTCCTCAATAAGCGTAGTCAACAAACGCTGACCTGGAGTGACGATGCAGGCAGAGCCTGATAGCAATAGTACTATGTTGTGGCTAAGTATACAGACACAGAAGGTGAAGGGAGGGTGCTAACATGGAAAAGAGCATCGGGAACTGAGAAGGCAGGCATGCCCTTACTGAGGAAGACATATGTTAACAGTGTATAATGACCCTCATAAATGAAAATGAGTTGTATTCTTAAAAAGTAAAGTGAGAACATTTTCATAATAAAAATGAACCATCTCTTGATGGAAAGGGGCAGAGTCTGGGAATAAAGAGAATTAGAGGCTGCCAATCCTGTTAAGCCACACCAGTATCCCTGCCACACAGTGGTAACCAAGCAACACTAGAATGTGGGGCTGGAGAAGATGTTCAGGGGATAAAAAAAAAAAGTCATGGTGACCAGCTGGAACAAAGCATGAAGGAGCCATGACGTGAGCCTGTGCTGCTTCGCTTCGCCACCTAAGGCTGTCAGGGTAACCTGATATTACAAGGTTACAGGACAATGTGTTGCAACAGGGGAGCTAAGGGGAGACGCTGGAGCCTTTTCACTCAGCAGTGGCTTGTGTCCCAATACAGATTAACTTGTATTCTGGATGTAGTAAATATATTAGCAAAACCCAACAACCTTACAAGGACCACATTCTAGTCAAACGCTGTAGTCCATCAGTGAGACAGACAGCACTGCCCGTACCCAGCAGTAACTCTGCCTGAGTGGAAACCTGGACTGGTCTCAAACAGAAGGTACAAGTGTAGGGTGCACATTGCGGAGTCATAAATAGAAACATAGTGTTTTAATCATAGACAGCGATCATCAAGTTAATCACTCAGTCATAGAGTCATCTATTCATTTTATCGACAAACACTTGGCGTGAGTGTGAAGCAGAGCTTGGTAGCAGCAATGCCCGTGCCGTGGCTACATAGATGACATGGAGGAGAAGGGAAAGAGCATCAGCAAATGGAGCAGAAGGTAGTCTTGTCGAGGAGAGTACCTGTGGAAGGAGGTCACTGGCTGCAGAACACTTATGATATGCTGTATAGCATGCTTAGAAACTGACATTGCATCCCAGCCGGAAGAGATGATGTATGCACTCAGGGTTCTCACACCCTCACCCCTGAGCCACTCTTCAGTGCCCTGTATTCTGGCTGCCTCTCTCTCTCATGCAAATCATAGTTGCTAACATTATCACTCTCCTTATTTTGACAAAACTGACAAGCACAATGAGGTAGGCCGTGAGGCCAATAACAGAAAAATCAGTTACCCTCGTCTGATCCGTTCTCCATGAGAACACCACAAGAATCATACTGCCGGTGTCGATTTGGCTAGTCAAGCATCCCACCAGAATCCCCCAGAAGTGTTTACCGACAGTGATGTCTAATCCTGTGCTGTGTCTCCCGTCTCATCTCAACTCACCTCACATATCCCCTCCCCTACATGCACACACCTTGCAGGCTTATCTGAGTTCCTTGAAGATGTAACAATCCCTTGGCATGTTCTGACTGTTCACGCATGCATGCCTTCTCTAGACAGAACACCCCCACACACACACTAATTGCCGTTTCTCATCTTTCATATATTGGTTTAAACATCATTTCAAAAGACTCCCTAAGCCCCATATCCTGTCTAGACTGTCACGTGATACTTGGGCACAGTGCCCTATATTTTCCTCCAGAGACGTTTTCTTAAAGTAGGTTCTCTGAGGACACTCAGCTGGGGATTTGGGTCAAGACGCTTTATGTGGAAGTGCTTGGTGGAACAACATCTGCGAAGGAAACAAAGGAGGCAGAATGAAGCAGGAAGGTGAGGGTGCGCATGCCACACGGGTGTCACAGAGGCCACAAGGGAGAGCGGGGCCCTTTTCTAGGGTTCTCAATTCCAGGTAAAGCCTTCAGCTTTTTCTGACTTCCCTCAGCCAGGCACAGGGGTGGAGGTTAGTGCTTTGCTGTGCAGGAAAGCTCCCTTCAGCCAAAAGGAAGTCCCCAGATGGAGAGGACTGAGAAGATAGACAGGCCCAGCCCTCCGAATCAGCATTGGTACTCAGTGGGACAGAGAACCTCTGCTTCAGTCCCTGCCAGCAGGTTCCTTTCCTGAGCTCCTGCTGTGACTTCCCCACATGAGGCCCTGTGACACCTGGCTGTTTGGTTGGTTATGGTGTTTTATTTACAGCAACAGAAAAGCAAAGCAGGATAAATAGTGTGCATTTTCTTAATGATTTCTGTCATTTTAAATCTCCGAATTATTAAGGGACGGTCATCCATTAAGGAAACAGCCTGTATCAAAAAAAACAAAAAAACAAGCAAACAAACAAACCAACAACCCCAAAACACCAACAGCACTCTCCCATGAGAGACTGAATATCAGTCAGAGACCCCCATTAGAGATGAATATCAGTCCGAGACTAAGCATGTGAGTGTGCGGACTGAGCCTTTGCCTGGCTCTCAGACAAGGGAGCCATTACAGACTCCACAGCAGAATCTTGACTCCCCATAGTGGACATGATTTCTCTGCAGCTCCGTTCCTGAACCCTCCGCTGAGCTGCAGGGTGGGTCAGAATTCACTGCTCTTCCACACACTGTCAGCCATGCCTTGCCTCATCACACGCTCCAACCACTATCCTGTGGTTCTGGTTGTTCCTTTATACCTTCTAGAAGCAGTTCTTTCCTAACTCTCGAATTGATGGAATGTGAACTTTTTCATATCATTTCTGTCTGGTGTGAGATTACGGTGTGTGCACATTTGTGTGTGACTATGGAAAAAACTGGGAACCAATAACACAAAAGAAATGAAATACAACAGGGCAGAGAGGGCTAGTCTCCTGTGCAGGTGCATACACAATACATGTACTGTATGGTTTCTCTTTCAAAAACAAATTAATAGCCGGGCGTGGTGGCGCACGCCTTTAATCCCAGCACTNGGGAGGCAGAGGCAGGNNGATTTCTGAGTTCGAGGCCAGCCTGGTCTACAGAGTGAGTTCCAGGACAGCCAGGGCTACACAGAGAAACCCTGTCTCGAAAAACAACAACAACAACAACAACAAAAAACAAAAGAAATTGGGTGTTTCAATGGCCATGTGTGCGTAAGCTTGCCTATATTTGGTATCCAATTTTTTACTGTGTGCCTAGGTTAATCACTAGTGTTTAAAATATGATAATGTCTATAAGATTGACAGTGACTATCAGTAAAGTTTGAAGTATGTAACCAGATAAAATGGCTGATAGTGTTAGCCAACCATTCATTCAACCACCAAAGACCCCAGCCTTCTGCCAGGCACTGGAGTAGGCACTAGCCACAGACAGTAAAAACAAGGGGGAGGGGACCCCACCATGAGGCTCACGGCCTAGCGCAGCTCTGACAAGGAGTTTACACACATGTAATAAGACTAATGGGAAGTACTGGGGAAGACATGAGAGTATTAGGAAACAGTGCGTAACTCGTGTGTTCCGAACAGATTTGTCAGCAAACAAATAAGTGGTTGCCCCTGTTCTTCCAGGTTTGAACAACATCCCAATCTGCACCGTGAATGATGACGACATATTTCCCAGAATGCTGCATATCTCTGACCAGCTTAGCCCTTCTGAGAGGAATGAGACCACATTAACAAAACTCACTAACCCTCCCAGCACTGCATCCCCAGAGAGCCTGAAAATTCGAGGATTTTCACCAGGCCCAGCCAAACTGCCCGCCAGGCCTCAGTCTGGTGAGTCCCTCTAAAGAAATGGAATGTGTTCTTAGGCCTCTTGCAAGTGACTGGAGGAAATCTGCTTGCTTAAATAGCTGTAGCAACTTACGAGCTAAGCCATTATTCACTACAGACAGTTCACATTCCTCTAACCACAGTTCAGTAAGACATTATTGTTAACCAATACTATTGTTCTTATTAGTTATTTTTATTACTGTGTCCAGACCAGATGGTATGGGTGGTTTGGGTGTAGTGCCCAATCTCTAAGAGGGTAAGTGTGATGCCTGACTTCAAGTGTCAGCTCTCGACTGGATTTGGAAGGCACACTTCCGGAGAATTCAGGCAAGTAGGGAATGTGGATGGCACCACTGCACACACTGGACATCCCAGGCTGAACAGAGAAATGGGGGAAGAAGAAAGAAGCCAGCTGAGCGTGGTCCTCCATCTTCTCTGCTTCCAGACTCCACATCTGTCTCATACTCCCTCTGTTCCAACAAGGATGGATGTATAACCTCAGACTACGAGCCAGAATAAGTCTGCCCTCCTTTAATAGGCCTCTGACAGAGTGAGGAGAAAAAATAACGAACTACCCAAGAGATATCAGACACGAGTGTGCGGCCAGTACTGATTTAAAAACCCAACAGACAGAGGGTAGTCCCAGTAAACACTTCAGGGATGGGCGAGCGCATACAGCTTCCCACAGGACTCTCATCTCCACACACTCGTGCCCTGATGACACTGCCTTTTGTTCTCGTGACACGCTTGTCTTTCCCTCTGGCCCACATGCACTGCCTGGTCTTCAGTGGATGGTTTAATAAATTCATAGAGGCTTACTAAATTAATTAATAAATTCATAGATGCGCCATCAGGCTGTTTCCAGCATGCAATGGCTTTCCTTGATCAACGTATCGGAAGCTTCCACAGTCTTCCCGCAAATTAATCCAAAAGTATAACAGCAACATGCTCAGTCTAAACTTTTTGTTCTGGGATTTATTTTGTTTTATATGTATGAACATGTTGCCTGCATGCACTCCTGTGTGCCTGATCCAGAAGTGGGTCAAAAGAGGGCATCAAATCCCCTGGAACTGGAATCACAGAGAGTTCCGAGCCACCACTGCATGCTGGAACTGAACCCAGGTCCTCTGCAAGAGAATCCAGGGTTCTTCCACACAGCTGCCATCGCTCCAGCCTTTAACCCAGTTTCACCACAGCAACAACCTCACTTCCTTGGTGCTAGTTTCTGTCCTAAGCAAAGCTGTGGACGATTTCAGGCTTAGAGGGATTCAGTTAGATCACAGATGAGCAATAGCGTTGGAAGATGAGAGACAAAGAATACAACTATAGCCCAAGGCAAATCTTCTGTCTTCGGGGCAAACAAAACATGCACATTGTCTATGAAACAGAAGCGACAGGGACATGCATAAGAAACATATAGTAAGGTTCTGCTCTTACAGTCAGTTTAATTGAATCAAGAAACCTTGGAGTAGCCAGGGCTGCTGGAAGAGACCTGCAACTCTAGTCACGTGGGAAGCTGAGCAGGAGGTTCACAGTCAGCCTGGGTAGTGGTGTGAGGTGACAGGAGGGAGGGAGGGAGGGAGGGAGGGAGGGAGGTTAGTTTGCAGTCTGTTTTCATCTTATGCTGGCAATAGAATCAGTATTTTTTAAAAAAATAAATGCACTTATATAACATTAATTTTTAAAGAATTATTTATTTATGTTTATGTAGCTGTCTTCATACACACCAGAACAGGCATCGGATCCCATTAAAGATGGTTGTGAGCCACCATGTGGTTGCTGGGAATCGAACTCAGGACCTCTGGAAGAGCACTCAGTGCTCTTAACCGCTGAGCCATCTCTCCAGCCCAAATGACCTTGTATAAGGTCATTGTACACAGTTTCACATAACAGGCTCCCTCACACGCACACATAGGTCAGGCCTGACCTTAAGTTAAGTTTAGATAGGGTAGGCTATTTCAGCAGCTAATTCAGAAAGCAGTTTGTGAATAAAAAAGCAGCTTGACTTAATTTAAATATATTTTCCCTATTTCTTTCAGAGCCATGTAGAAAATCCAGCCAGTGCTTCAAGACTTCCAGAGACAATCCCTTGGTGAAAACTAAGGTAAAAACTGGCTGCCCGCAGCGAGCTTTGTAGCTTCCTCTGACTTCTGACTTCTGGCGCTTGATCTTCCTCACGGCGCTTCTCAGAAGTCTTTCCTACCATTTTACAGCTCTATTCAAGTACAGCTAAGGAGATACCAAATGTTCACATCCCAAAGACACAATCTGATGCACACTGACAAATAACATACAACCCCCGCCCCCGGGAAGCAGCGCCCAAAACAGAAGTGTGCAGGTGTCTACTAACTCCCTGGGTTGCCTCATGAGTGCCCCCAAATGTCACTAAAGTGGCACGGACTTTTAATTTTTATGTAAATGAGACCTCATGCAAGTTCTCTTTCAAGATTAGGTTTCACTCAGCAAGATTATTCTAAAATCTACTGAACCTGCTAGGTTGGTTCTTAATGCCGAGGGACTCGGTTCCCTCTCGGGTGGAAGTCACCTGTTGACGGGCACTGGGCCATGCCCATCTTTTTACCAAGCTACAACGGGCACCACACAGCCTTTATATGCTTTTGTCCTTGTTCCCCTCCTGGTCAATACCTACAGATACACTTACAGTGGTTCTGGGGCTGCATTTTTTTTTTTTTTGACTTTTAAAGAAACATTTATGAATTTTATTTAGAAAGATCTCAGCCTTTTAGGTCCCCTTGATATAGAGTTTTGATGACTTTTTCCTTTTGCATTTCTCTTATTTTTTCTTACTTATTTTTTTATTATTTTCTTTATTTACATTTCAAATGCTATCCTGAAAGCTCCCTATACCCCAACACCGCCCCTGCTCCCCTACCCACCCACTCCCACTTCTTGGCCCTGGCCTTCCCCTATGCTGGGTCATATAAAGTTTGCAAGACCAAGGGGCCTCTCTTCCCAATGATGGCTGATTAGGCCATCTTCTGCTACATATGCAGCTAGAGACACG
>NC_034593.1:125690780-125700078 GCF_900095145.1 Mus pahari | reverse complement strand
TGTACCACATTTTCTGTATCCATTCCTCTATTGAGGGACATCTGGGTTCTTTCCAGCTTCTGGCTATTATAAATAAAGCTGCTATGAACATAGTGGAACATGTGTCCTTATTACCAGTTGGAAGTTCTTCTGGGTATATGTTGTGGCTGCATTTTAAAGAACAGCCAAGTTGTTTTCCTCGTCCATTCCCTTAGCAGCGTCTGAAGTTTTGTTTCCTCCACTTCCTCCTTAAATGTAGTCTGATGGGTTTTAGATTTTAGCTAATGGGAGTGAAGTGTTCTGGCAGTATGCCATCCTAGTGCGAGGAGGCTGAAGTGTGGCTGCTGCCTTAAAACCAAAACCCAAAGCCAAGCCTGCTAGTCCAGGGACTGGTGTGTGTCACTTGTGTGGTTTTAGTTCTGATTTTTCTCTCAGATGATGAAGGCGACAGCTTCCCTCTCCTTCCCTGTCATTTATGTGACCTTTTATGGGACACGGATGTTCAAAGCTTTTGCCTGTCTTTAAAGCTGAGTTGCTGGCCTTTCTGTAGTTGTGATATAAAAGCTTCCTACATAGCCATCTAAGTCCTTTCCCGTGTGTTCTGCAGGTATTGTCTTTAATTCTGAATCTTGCCTTTGTTTCAATGTCTCCTCCAAAAATTATTATTTTGGGTAAGGCCTAAATTTCTATTTTTTTCTATAATATTTTCAAATGTGCACACTGCACATCTCTGTTATGCTTTACTGTGATGGCCGAACCCCTAGTGTATGTTAAACAGAATCAAGAGGCGCCGATACCCTCGCCTTGCCTCTGCTCTGTCTGCTCAGGCGCTTCTGAGGCTCTTCTCGTTTCCACACCTTACCACACATGGAGGGTGAATTTTGCCAATCGATTTTTCTGCGTCTGTGTAGGCCTGTTTTCCAATATTAAACCATCCTTGCATTCTGGGTTAAAGAACTGACTTAGTACTGAATGTTGTTTATAAAAGACTTTAATATTCTTCAATTCTTGTTTGTGAAAAGTTGTGGTTTTCTTATGATGTCCTTTTCTGGCTTGCTCTCAGGACAATGCAGAAACCATGAAATTGGTGGGAACCTCTCTTTAATCTTCTAGATAATCTGAGTTGATGGCTAAAATCCTCCTGGAAAGTGAGCTAGGCTTAAGGCTCCCCTCCAGTCACAAGTTTTAAACTAAAAACTCAGTTTCTTTTGTTTCATGGATAGACGTTTGCTTTTTAGTAAGCATAGGCAACTTGTATCTTTTTTTCAAGAAATTTGTCTATTTCATTTAACTTTTAGGATTTACTGATGCATTTGTTCACAAAATATATTTTTTCATGATTTCACCTCTGTACAATTGTTTGTCTTCTGGTCCAGAATAAAACCACTTTGTGCCTTTTCTCCCTTGATATGTATCCTAGTTAGGATCGTCATGGCTGTGATGAAACACCAGGAGCAAAAACAAGGTGGGGAGGAAAGGGTTTACTTCACTCACCGACCTGTATAACAGTTCATCATCATAAAGAGTGATGGCAGGAATCCAAACGGTGGGAACCTGGAGTCAGGTGCTGATGCAGAGGCCACGGAGGAGTGCTGCTTACGGACTTGCTCCTCATGGTTTGCTCGGTCTACTTTCTTATAGAATCCAGGACCACTAGCCCAGGGAAGTAACTTATTAAGAAAATGCCTTACAGCTGGATCTTACAGAGGCACTTTCTCAATTGATATTCCTTCCTTTCAGATAAGTATAGCTTGTTTCAAAAAGGCATAAAGCTAGCTGGAACAATGTGTGTGCCTTCAGGCTTACAAGTTCTGCTCATCTTCCCCAAGGATAAATGTTAAAATTTTCATCAGTTATCATCAATGTTCTGGCCTTTTTACATCTCATTGACCTTATTCAGAGACAGAACATAGATCTTGCTTTCCTGGTGATAAAAGAAATCTTTTCAACTCAAAACGTATCTCAAAAACAAAAACAAAAAACATATCTCACTAGGGTAGGAGTTCATTTTTCCCTGGGAAACAACATACAAAAAAGATTTCACACTAAACATTTAAACTATTATCTCAAGTCTCATCAAGAGCTTTAAGTGATTTCAACCAAAGTTAATAATATGTTTCCAAGTGCTTTGTCACCAAACACAAATGTTTGGTAGAATTTAAAGGACACTCTAAATTATTAACATTGTTTTGCTTTTGTGGTTTTCGTCTTAAAGAAAAATGTTTCTCTGGCATGGGAGATGGGTTCATGTGTAAAGGCACTTGCTGACAATCCTGGTGACCTGTGGTAGACACCCAGGACTCCTTGAATGTTGTGACCACTCATGTACTGTGCCATGTTCCAATGCAAGCAGACTCTCAAATACACACACACACACACACACACACACACACACACAGAGAGAGAGACAGACAGACAGACAGACAGAGACAGAGAGTTAAATAAAAGTAATTTTAAAAATTTAAGCAAAGCTAAAAGCTTATTAGTTTTGCACTTAATTTACGTAGAAATTGCAAGTGTAAAACTGCAAGCCAATCATATAGTATCTTTGATTTAGGCTGAACATAAAGCTAAAAGGCCACTCGCATCCACAAGGATATGCTCTGCGGCTGCTGTCCGGTCCTCAGACGTGATGAGCAACAGAATGGATGGGAATGAGAACACCGTGCATATTCCCAACTACCTGGATCAGGAGATAAAGGTGAGAGGCGGGGCTCTCCGATCCTCGGTTTAGAAACTGCATGAACTCCAGCACACACACACATGCACACGAATGCACACACTCGTGTGCACACACACGCACACCAGAGACTAGTGAGCAGCAGTGTCACAGGGGTATGACACCGGTTACAAGATGATAGAGGCACTCAGGACAGCCTCCACTGTAAATCATCACAGAAACAGGTTTTTGGCAACCGACAGTAGTTTCATGACCATGCAACTAGGGCAATTACTGTATTCAACTCAGACTTATGCTAGGGTACATTCATGTTACAGAGACGAGGCGCCCACAGTGCAGAGGGCTTTGCTGCAGGGGAAAGGGTTTAGAGTTTGAGAGCGCGGAGGTCCCTGGAATTAGTAGGAACAAGCTCCGTAAATACACAATAGAGTCTTTGGGACCATAGTAACCACCTGCAGAGAAGGGAGGGAGGGACAGTTCCTGGGACCTGCTGCCTGTCAATCACACATCCCAGAGGGCAGAGAGGTGCTTCGATCACCGGAAGTCAGATGAGACCCAGAAACTTCACACCAGAGAAATGAGTTACTGGAATACCATAACTGGGGACAGTGAGCAAGACACGCAAGGTCAACCTCTGGCTTCCACATGCATGTGTGCACATGTGCGCACATGCCTGCACTCCCTCTCTCCATATACATAAGTATTAACACATTTAAACACTGAGCAGCTAAAAGCTATCCAAACTAAAGTAGACACGCAAATATAAGCAAGCCTTATTGAGCCATCAGGATATATTGAGTATTCTAATATTTGGGTAACAGGAGTCTCAGAAGCAGGACGGATTAGAGCATATAATTTATGGGGAGAGTTAGTGGCTAATATTCTCCTAACATTGACAGAAACTTGAAGAGAGATAAACTCAAGGTAGATCACTCCTAAGCGCTGTAATCCAACTGCTGAAAACTAGAGGAAGGAGACACATTGCACAGGGTGCTGCTGGGACTGCTGACTTCTCAGTGGAGATCGTGACAGTGGGACACCATCTGTAAAATGCTCTCCTCGAGGAGTTCTGTTCTTTGAAAGTGAAGGACAGTGTGACAGGGAAAGCCCTTAGCTGCAGGGAAGTTTTTTTTTTTTTTTTGGGGGGGGGGGACGACAAGCAAGCAAATAAAATCCCCTCCTAGCACCTCAAGCCCAGTTTCTTGCTAACTGAAGGGGTTTTGATTCCTGTCTCACTTGGCCAACACTGAATTCATAGAACTGAGGCACCTCTAGCTCAGTTCACATCCTTCTTAGCCATACGAAGGGAGAGTAGCAGCCAAATGGGTGATGTCTGTGACCAACAGATTCCTGCTAGAGCCTCGCCCACCCGACCCCATCTCAAGCCTCCATAAGGGGTCTACTTCCTGAAGTGAGTTGTTCCTAGCACACATTAGACCCACACAGACCCAGCACGACAAACAGTGAACATCCCTTGTACTGGTGATGGCTTCTCTGACCCCCTTTGCACTGTCTGAAAAATGGCTCTCAAACTGGACCCCAGAATAGCATGTACACCGTGACTTTCAGGGAGATGAGATTCTAAGGAAGGAGAAAGAAAGTGTGTGAGCCTGGTACCGGGTACTTCCTCAGAGGTGACGCTAATGTTCCCTGTCAGATCCTGGCAAAGCTCTGTGAAATTTTACATACCGACTCTCTGGCAGAGGTTCTGAACTGGCTGCTTCAAGCAAGCAACGAAGGTAAGGTAAAGGCAAGCGTGGGTGGGCACCGACCGACTGACCTCAGGTTATTGGCAGATGATGAATATGCCAAACTGAAGCTTTCTACTTGCCATTCGCAAATAAATATTGCAAAAATTATTTGCCCAGAGCTCCTTACCAGAGTCCTTGTAGGACTGTATGCTGGCTATTCAGGTAATCAATGGAGTGTATCTTAAACTGAATTCATTAGAGGACTAGGAACTGTATATTCTCAGCTAAGGCTGGTTTCTGCATCTCCTCCATGCTGTGCGAGAGCCCCAGGCTCTCCATGAACACATCCTCAGGCCGCTGTGAAGTCTGACCATAGGCTCGTTTCCTTCCTTTGCTGTGGATGGCAGCAGCATGGCCTTCCAGGTTGCAGGCTCCTAATAGCTTTGATACTTAATCTTTGCTAGTGACACAGTTGTCTCTTGGCTTCCCTTGGGCTTCCCTGTTATATGTCAAGAAAACACCAGTCCCACGCAAGGCAATCCACGCAGCACACAGCAGATATCCTCAAACTAGCTGATCATCAAACTGAGTCAAATCCTCCTACAGGGGTGATACTGACGGGTCTGGGGCACATGCTTTGAGAATGGGGAGCATTTTGGAAAAATAGTACCTTGCTGTAGAGTTCCAGACCACCTTTTAATTGGAAAGTGCTTGGGGGCAATTTTCTCTTTTCTTTTTTTCTTTTCTTTTCTTTTCTTTTCTTTTCTTTCTTTCTTTCTTTCTTTCTTTCTTTCTTTCTTTCTTTCTTTCTTTCTTTTTTTTTGTGGAGGAGGAGGGAGGCTTTTAAAAGAATGTGACATTTAATAAATTACCCAAATAATAACTCCTTCTTTAAAAAAAATATGTACGTGTGTATATTTGTGCGGCTGTGTATGTGTGAGGGGGTGCAGATTTGTGTGCATTCCTGCCTGGGGCACAGTGAACACTGAAACAACATAAATGTGTGACGATAACGCGCTTCCAGTCCATGCGACAATAACAGCGGTAACCCGTGCTCTCCAACCTTTCCCTTTTTCCAAATCAGAAAAGGAGTGGGTATCAGCTCTGGTTCATTCTGAGCTAGCTGAGATAAAGCTGTTGGCTCGCCACAGAACAAACACCCCAACAGAACCTGCAGCAGAGCCCAGGAAGCCCTACACCTCCGGAACACCCACAACCAAATTGCTGCAAAACTCACGTGAGAAGTTGAAAGTGCTGGCTGGATCTAGAGAGCATCAGCTACACAGGTGATTAAACACAAACCACCAGGTGACTTAACACACAGGCCACCCAGGCGATTATACCAAGAGGCCACCAGGGGACCTCTGTGACATGAAGACTTCACACTTCCTTGTTTCCTCTTTCAACCACTGAGGTTTTAAGTCTCAGCTCTACCTAGCAAGTGGCTGCACATATGTAATGGTTTTCCTTCATTTTCACACATAGTCACAAAGTTGTTCTCAGTTCCACTGTTCAGAACATTTTGGCAAAGCCTGTGTTCTCTAGCTAATAATCTTCCCTTTTTTTGAGAAAAATTCCCTTTCCACTAAGTAAGACTAGACATCTAGAAATCTAGGAAAAAATTAGGCGTTTTAAGGTTATTTTTAAATCTGCACCCATGCTCCCCCCCCCACACACACACACGTACAAACATGAGTGCAGTGCCCACAGAGGCCAGAAGAGGGCATCAGATCACCCTATAGCTGAGTCATAGGAGGTTGTGAACCTCTTGGTGTGGGTGCTGAAAATCAAACTTGGGTCCTCTATAAGTCTGTGAGCTGTCTTAACCATTGAACTATCTTTCCAGCCCCGAGGGCTTTAAAAAGGTTTAAATAAGCAAACCATAACAGAAATTGAAACTACTATTAGTGTTTTGTATATTTTGTTAAATGCAACTATTATATAGGAATTATTTTAATGTAAAGCACTGAAGATAAAAATAAAATAAATTGCTTTAACTGATTGTCACTGATATATTCCTGGGAAGTTCTTGGGGGGGGGAATAACTAAGCCATTTGGAAACTATTTAAAAAATATATATCTTAAAGCGTGAATAGTAATAGAAGAAGAAAAGGGAGTTAGGTGTGGTGGTGCACAGCTGTAATCTCAGCAAGAGGTTTGCAAATTTAAAGCTAGCCTGGACTACATAGCAAGACCCTGTCTTGAAAAGAACACAAACAACAAACAAAAGAAACACATATCTATTTATGTATAACATGATGAAGGGGCATGTGTTAGGCCGGGAGAGACAATTTTGTTGGTTTAAAGTTAAACATCTAAGAGTTGGGTTAAATGTCCAGTCACAGAAATAATACGATAAAAACAGTGTTACTTCGAAAAGTAAACATTCTAACTTGTCTGCACCATTACGTTTCCATAGAGTCAAAAGGAGGATGTGGTAAGAGCTGATCTCTTCAGTGAGCGGCTTATTGTAGGCCTGCTAGATATGTGCTCAAAGTAAGCTGCCACCGGTTAAGTATTTAAAGCAAGCATTGGAGATAGCGTGTTTGAGACAGCCCTTATTAGCTTGGTGACGCTATAAGTCTATTGCTATCTCTCACATTCTTTTTCTTTCTCCAATTGATTTAGAATGTCAAGTCAAGGATCCGAAGGAAGCAAGCCAGTATCACAAGGTTAAGTACAGTTTGTGGTTATCGCAGATGGTATAAGGAAATCGGTATGTGCTAAAGATCAATGCTTCTCAAGGAAAAATCAGTAAGGTTTAAGAGTGGTTTCCAGCTCCGTCTCTCCAGAATGCATCTGCTCAGTTTTGCATTGAGATAAAGCTGACAGAAATGTGTCTCTGGGGACAAAACACCCTGAGAACACAGGTGTAGGAGGTACAAGTGGTCACCTCCATGCGCTGGACAGGATCGCCGACCCACACAGACACAGCGATTTCACAGGTTAACTCTGCACAGCTTAGCTGTCACGGATCTTAACGGTTTCACTGTAAAGATCAGCCAGAGAAAAGAATACAGGCTCAGCAATGCCAAACAGGTACCCGTGAGGCAGCTGGAGAACAATGTGACTAATTAAACCCTGCAGCAACCTGCACTTTAGAGAAGGGGGACTCAACGGCTCTAGGAAACCCTGCATTGGTCCTGAGTAGCCAACAGTGGCCGCTCTGGAGGGTGACAGAGCAACTGTCAAGTATATCCACAGGCCTCTAATTAAAAACAAAAAATTGTCTTGTTTCTCCAACTGTCTCTTGACCAGGAATGAGAGGTCTATCCAGTAGAGTTCCCTGGGGCCTTCTACACCCTGGCACTGGCCTACAGAGTTCACCAAACAGCGAAGTGGCTCTTAATGTTAGCAGCAAGTGTAGTTAGAATTGGAAAGCAAATCCTGCCTCTTTCCACCTGCCCTCTCCTCCGATTCCTCACTCAAGGACCATAGTTATTACATGATGGTCTCTATTCAACCGTAAGTCTCCCTGACAGCCCACACACAGATTTACCCCGCCTAGATACATAAACTTTTAAACAAGAACCTCCAGATCCTGCTACTTCTGTCTGTTGGCATTCAGCATCTCCAAAACTGCACCAGGTCAGGGATGGCCGTGCAGGCTCTGAGGTCTAAGGAGTGCGGTTAGATTGTTCTAAGATGCACGTGTGTTCTCTCGTTTCACCTGTCGGAACAACAGGCCCTGTTATCTCACTGGTCCAATCCTTGCCCCAACACCCTCACACATCACCAACTCTAAATTATTCCCACCAACATCTCTAAGAAGACTCTCACTGAAGGAGAACTTGCTAAAGACGAATAGACTGTTAGGACTCTTGAGTGGTTCTGATTCATCTGACCTCCATGTTTGTTTTGTTCTTAACTCACGCCAATGATAAACAAGGCAGAAGTAATATTCAGCCTTTTGACTATGATCTTATTTGGATCTTTTTTCTTTCTTTCTTTTTTCTTTTTTCTATTTCAGGGGCTGAGACCCCACTGTTTATAAGAAGAAACAAGAAGCAAATACCCGTTACAGAATATTTCAATCCAAAGTCTCCTCTCCGGTCCAACAGTGTGGCAAGCAGATCACCAAAACCAGGGTCAGCCAGGAGTGCGCAAGGCCACAGCCCTCAAAGAGTTTTCTATCCTTAACACAGCGAAGGTAGAGATGAGCGCTGGCTGGTTCTTTCACAAAGATGGGCTTCACACTGACAGAACATCAAAGTAATTTTAAAAATAACCAAACTGTCCTCTATATGGTAGCACATGTAAGTTTCAAAAACACATGTAATGCTAGAAATAAATATTAACAAAGACTATTTCTATTTGTAGTTAGTTTTAATGCTTGTAGAATAAATATGTTTATTTAAATGCCACTTCCTCTCCTGTACTACTAATGTTTGTATTTAACCGTAGGGCCAATACCAGAAAACCATCTGAAATCAGAATTAAGTGCTGAATCCAAACCCAGAGTGGCGGGAAAACTGCTCGGGCATTTTGACATTTGAGCCAATTTTGGCAACCTACACTGTTTCATGTTTGGGGACCATTATGGAGAAATTCTCATTTCCTCTTCAAAAGGAAAAAAAATGTAAAAGTTATCCTTAATTCATGAGCCAGAAAGGAGTTTATTTTCACTCAGCACCAATGGTGGATGCTAATTTAATATAGATTGTGTGTGTGTGTGTGTGTGTGTAATTAACTATTCTTGGGCCACAACTATTATTATTTTAGTATAAGGTTCTAACATGTTGTGGTTCAAGTGTAATGGGGTTTATTTCTTAATATAAGAGTCCAAGGTTCATGTTCATACTTAGTGGATACTGATGTGTTTATAAAAAGATAGAGAGGGAGGGAATATGTTTTGGCGGATATGTAATCAGGTATGGGGTAAGGGGGTGCCTCTGTGGGGCCATGCTTCCCCCTGAGGGACCAGCCACAGGACAGTATAGTATAGAAT
>NC_034593.1:125655232-125690535 GCF_900095145.1 Mus pahari | reverse complement strand
GAGGGGAGAGGGGAGAGGGGAGAGGGGAGAGAAAAGAAAAGTAGAGGCCAACCATGATGGCTCCTCCCCACAGTTGCCTGGCAACAGCCAGTTGTGCCTGACTATAAAGGAGCTGCCTGCTGCCTCCTCTGTCTTTTGCTCTCTTACTCTTGCTCTATCCTCTTGCTCCTTACCCTCCCCCCCTATCCTTCTCCCTCCCCCCCCCCCGCAATCCCTCCCCCTCTCCAAGTGCTCTTGCATGGCCTCTACTTCCCCTGCTCCCGCCCCCCGCCCTGGCTTTCTCCCAACTCCCCTCTCCATGCCCTGAATGAACTCTATTCTATATCATACCATCGTGTGGCTGGTTCCTGGGGTGGGGTGCAAGGGATGCCTCAGCATGGGCCTGCAGAGGCACCCCCTTCCCCCACACCTTACTAAACCTCCATCCACCAGACATATCCTTTCTTCTCTTTCTTTTTATAAAACACAACAGGTAGTGAGGATTTTATCTCGGTAAGTTTTCTTTATGTGTTTTGGACTGTGTGAGCAGACATGTGCATGTGTGTGTACAGCATCTATGTACACGAGCATTCATGTGAATGAAGGCACTTTCTGCCCCTGAAGGGCCAAAGGACAACCTGTGCTGGGAAGCCCTGCTATTTGAGGTTGCAGTCTACCCTGAGTGGACAGCTCTTCTGAACTCGATGCAAAATGGGGGACTCCCTTTCCTAGGGAGGGGCGTCCTCTTACCTGTCTGGCCTCATCTTCCCACATCCTCTACTTGAGGAATGTCTCGTAGTTCTAGGCAAGGTTACTCATGCAACTTCCTTTCTCCCTGTAAGACTGTCCCAGAAGCACCTGGAGATCCTGGAATGTCTCTCCATGCCAACGAGACATTCCTACTACCTTCAGCTCCAGTCAAAGATACATACCCAACCTGGAAATATCGCTACCCATCTCCCCCAAAACTATATTGCCTTTGTTTACCCTGAATAAAGTTGAGCTCCCTCGTTGAAGCTGATTCCGGAAGGAAGTCGGTCATTCCATTGTACTCATGGGGTGTCTGAACCCTGCCTTCGAATCTGCTCCCTTTGTCCTTGTGGCTAGGTGGCCAACAGCCCCAGGGAGGAAGGGAGGTCCACAGCTGGCACCAGAACAGGGATCCCGGACTGTGTGGAGTGTGTGAGCCTCCCCCTCAAGAGGGTCAGACTATCCCAACCTGAGGATCAGTTTCTTACTTTATCACTATATGTGTGCCTAAGAGAGGGACCAGACACTGTTCATTGACAACTGAAGCCTCTCAGGTCAATTTCCCAACATTAGCCAAAGGTCCTCGCACCTTCTTTCTGGACCCAGGCATCCCGACTAGGCATGGCAATAACCTTTTGTCTCTCATGTGCAAAAATCTGGTAACCCAGCAACCACTTTAAAGTCTCTAGGGCTGTTGGGATTCTCCTAAGCTGTGCCCAGGCTTGTATTTGTTGGGGTGTTTTTGATCCCTGGGCAGCAGAACTGCCTTGGGAACATTGGACATCATGGGCAGCACTTCTCTTTTCTATTTTGGGGAATTCAGAATTGACTCAAAACCCATTCCCTTACAGCCTTACTTAAATCAAGAGGGCTTAGTCTCCCAAAGGGAAGGTCTAGAATTCTGGAACAAGGTGCTTCAATTTGTGCCATGGGTCCTGTCAGCAAACATCACCAACCCCATGTCTGGACCCAGGTTGCCTACCTGGCTCATAAAAAGTAAGTCCGGAAAGGTTATCTTTCACCTCTCCTCTTCCTCACTGTAATAGCTGCTACTAGGCAATGTATAGGAAAAAACCCCAGAGTCCCAAAATGACCCATTAGAAACCAAAGCACAGGGAGACAAAAGAGAGGACTCAAATGAAGAGGAAGACCCTCAGGATTGTCCTGGGGCTGACTTAGCTGCTCCCCAGAACCAGTCAATCTAATTAGGCAAGTTACTCCCCAACCCACAATACCCCTTCCCTCTTTAACCTCCTCTCTCCCCTAACTTCCCATGATCCCTTGCTTGTTCCAGACAACAAAGACCAGGAACCCTCACAGAACACTAAGAACAACAACTCCCAAACTCGAAAGTCACAAACACCACGAGCACTCCTGTGATCCCTCCCCTCAACCACTATGTCACCATTAATGGTGCCACCCTCTTTGGTCACTGGACAACCCTGCAATCTCAGGGACTCCAGGAATAACTACCCCAGCCACCCTAGCCACAATGGCGGCGGCAGCCTCAGCAGCAATGGTCTAGGGCCTGATGCTTCCACCTGTAGAGACCTTTCCCATGAATATCCAATAACAAGACAAAGGCTACTGGCTTCATACCCCCTTCCAGGAACAGATCTAAAAGAATTGGGCCAGGCCATCTCTGAGGACAGACTCTAGTCCCCTGGACAAAGTCTATTTTACAAAGCCTCAGGAATATAATCTCCTGACCCCCAGGACTAGAAAGACATATGTCGATCCACTCTCTGGAATCCTTTGCTCGTACAATGGGAAGACCTGTTTAAAGATGAATGCCAGATGCAAGATAGAAAACAAAACAACAACAAAAAAATTCATAACAAAATTTCACAACAAAAATGGCAAGACCTTCCCATTTTGTTTATAACTTGGAATTTCGACCAGCTCTTCAGTCAGAGTAAATTCTTCATATGAGTTCCACAGGCTATACTTTGAGCTGGCTGCTTTGAACAGGTCCCTCTATGTGTGCTCCTGGTCTAGGACATGTCTAACCCTCTTGGCCTGGAGATGCCTTCTCATTAACTTTGCTAAAACAAAAACATACCAAGGCCCTCCCAGATTTTATGAGAGTACGAGTCAGCTTAGACAGAAAATTAACAGATGCTACAGCCGAGGTGATACTTTTAAACAATGTCTGGGAAGGAATGACCCAGAACACAGACAGGCATGTCAGGGGCGAAAGGATGAACATTGTGATGCATGGATTGTGGCTACCCATGACACTGGGACTTCTTCCTACCAGGATTCCTCTCTTTCCCAAGCCTCTGTGGCCACGACATGGCCCAATTCAAAGTGTGTTAAATGTGGGGAAACCAGACACCAGAAATGAGACTGCCTCTAGAATTATCCAACTGCCCTTAAAATGCCTAAGTCTGTCTGCTCTCAATGCAGGAAGGGCTTCGACTGGGAAAAGGACCACAGATTTAAATATGGTCAAGACAGAAAACCCCTGCCACCTTTAAACTCTTCACAAGGCAACCCTCAACCCCATCAGTAAGAGGGGGAAGACACACAATTCCACTGGGCCACACCCATTTTAGAGAACTCTCATCCTAAACTTTCAATAAAAATAGAAAATAGAAGTTCTAAATGCCTACTAGACGTGAGAGCAGATAAGACAAGCTGAGGTCCTTCACATTGCACCCTCCTTTCCAGGACCTCAACTGATGGGAGTAGATGGACTCTCCTGAGTATTTATTACCCAAGACAAATGGGAAGACGCAGATGGGACAAGTGAGACCACTAGTCCCCTAGTGTCTGATATGGCCACTAACTTGCTGGGTAGAGATATCTTAGAAGACCTAAATGTTGTCCTTATTGGAGAAGAGGAAGTAAGGCCCGCAAATACAAGACTACCCAAAATATCAAGATCAAAAGAACCCTCAATTCTAAGGGCCACTGTTAAATATCTTACTCGTTGCCTAGAATGAATCACAGACAATCCTGTCTGAATGGAACAATGGCCATCAAACAGGGAAAACTTAACATTACAACAATTAGTTAGGCACCAGCAAGATATGGGGCACTTTTGACCCTCTAGAAGCCCCTGGAATACCCCAGTTTGTGTAAGTAAAAGAAGACCTGTACCTGGAGGCTCCTCCAGGATCCAAGAGCAATTAATAAGACCATGACAATCTGGGACTCTCCTCAAAATAGCCTCCCCTTTGCCTCTGACATACCTGCAAATATCCTGCTATCAGTATTAGACATCAAATATTGCTTCTTTTCAATACCACTCCGTGAACATGACTGTAAGCGTTTCGCCATCTCTGTACCTAAGATCAGTACTGCAGGACCAGCTGACCAGCTGTACTCCCCCAGTGCATGGCTACTATTTGCCAGGATGCTGTAGCCTATGCATTAAAACCCCCCTATTAAATCAAGTCTCCATATATATCATTACATGGGTGAGTATTAATGTGGCAAGACAAAAGTCAGGATCAAGAACCAATCTTAGAAAATCTTAAACAGCAAACCATAAAAAATATAAATATAAAAAAGATAAGATCCAACTCATCTCCCCCATCACATTCCTGGGGACAGAATCATCCTAACCCCAGGCTGGCCAGGGATACCTGTTACTGACTTCTCCAGCCCACTGACTAAATACGCACCAAAGCTGCTCTGGCAACGTTAATTGGCTAAGACCTTGGCTCCCCACCAATGAGCTAATTACAGCTTTATTTGACCTACTTAAAAGTGACAAGGACCCCTCCTCTCCTAACTCTCTGATGACAGTATTACTGATAACTATATTAAAAATGCCTCCTGAACTAACCAGGATCCCCAGAGTTCCTTGGAACTAAACCGCCAATCAAAGAAAATACATAGTAGAACTTGTGGTTCTAGCTGTATATGTAGCAGAGGATGGCCTAGTCGACCATCAATGGAAGGAGAGGCCTTAGGTCCTGTGAAGGTTCTATGCCCCATTATAGGGAAATGGGACTGGAAATGGGAGTGGGTGGGTTGGGGAGCAGGGGGAGAGGGGGAAGGGATAGGAGATTTTCAGAGGGGAAACTAGGAAAGGGGATAACATTTGAAATATAAATAAAGACAATATCTAATAAAAAAAATTTTAAAAATGTCTCTCTGGCTTGCTAAGACCCACAGTAGCCAGTCCAAGTCCTTATATTCAGTTCTTCCCCCACTGTAGTTGGAGCCTTATATCAACCTCAGGGGATCCTAGAATGGTGTTATATGCCAATGGGGGAGCTCCTTGATTACTAACTCAGGTTGACAATCTACTCACCATGGTTAGGACAGGAAGAGAATGTACATTACAAATCTTAGGTAAAGACTTGATATGGCTGTTTTACCCTTCCCCCTCCCAGATAGACAAAGGCTCCTAAGAAACCATGTTTCCTTTGCTAATAGCCTCATCAACTTCCCAGAACAAATCGATAGCCACTGCCCCAAGGATAAGTTGCTGCAAACATACAAACTCTTCAGATGGCTCCCCCTCATTCATTCTCCCGATCCCTACCCCACAGGCTCCCACGCCCTTCACTGCCAGGGGCCTGCCTCAGCCTATAGGTTCGAGTGAGGTGGGACAGAGCATTAGATGAAGAGGCAAAGACCGATGGTCTCTGACTTTGTAACTCTATTATTTTGTGCTAATAAGTGCTGGTTTCTTACTATTCAGTGGCTAAACACTGCTGGTTTCTGGTAATAAACTGCTGGCAGCAGCAGGAGATTAAGAAGAAGAAGAAAAGGTTGAGGGCGATGGGGAGAGGCTTGGTACTCATTACCTCTTCATGAATCAGACAGAAAAGAAAAGAGAAAGAAAGAATGAAAGAAGTGAAAGAAAATTCATGCATGCAAAGAACACTCTGGGTGAAGCTGGAGAAGGCAGCATCCTCATTCATTTTTTGGTTCTTAGCTCTTATACTTGTTTAAGCACAAATCCATGTCATAATTGATAAAGATTTACAGAAAAAAAAAGTGTTAACATGTCTTTCCATCCAGACTAGTAGCCAACAAACTTATTATTCATTACTAGCGCCGTAAGTTCACTTTAAGTTTAAAGCAATAATGTTTATGTCACGAGCTAGCACGGTTTTGTCAAGAGACCAGTCATCTGCCTTGTGTCTCATTAGTTTTGAAGTTTTGTACAGATAAACCAGTCAGTATTTTCTTTTCTGTCCTTGCACCTACAATCAGTTGTCCATTCCCAGTTTATGACCTTTAGTTATCAGATAACGGCTTCATAGCTAACCTAGAAGGAAGGTTTTCCCTGATTATAAATTCGTCCTGAGCCTGCTTCCTATCCTACTGCAGTTAGCCTGTGACATGTGAAGGCTTACAGAACTCTATTTGCAGCTTTTATGTTACAGAGGGCTCAAAATTACCTGTATAAATTTAGCAATTCTATAAGATCATTATCAGGAATTATGAAATCACCAGTTTGTCTACACAACATTACTAGATGAAAGTACATCTTTATGTCGGTCTGCAAGAAATCTGCCTATTAGGGTGGGCTGATGCCCAGGGATCATTAGGCTGTGACTGTGACAGGAGAGGCACCTCAGCAGCAAGAAACGATCCTGGGACGAAGTGTCTAAGGACCATGCATTCTTAGAGCTCACCCATCCCAAGCCATGCAAAATGGTGGGCCATCTTCAGAGAAGTCACTTGTATGCCTTTAGCCTTCTGACATTTCAGACAGGTGGTGACAAGGAGCTGCTTATGCCATATGGAGAGGAGATGGTGGCACTGAATCCTGTCTCTTCTTCCCAGACAGATCTCCCTAGTTCGAGGAACGGTATGCTGTCTTTCTGGTTCTAACATACCTCAAAGAATCATTTAATCTATATTCAGACAGCATTTATCTAGTTAGCCTGCTCCCTTGGCTAGTCTGCTCCTCTGCCAAACTTGATGGTAACCCCCCTCTCCCCTCTGTGTGAATAAACAATTTCAAATACAGCCAAGCAAGAACATGTCCCATCTTTGAAAGTCATATAAGTTCACACTTACCCCTCCCTAATGCGAACATCTTAGCTGATAGGATTGCCACAACTGGGACCTTCACTATGTCACCTCTCACTGGTAAACAACTCCATCAACTGACCCATACCAACTTGAAAGGGTTACAATGTAAATTCCCCAACACCCCTACAAAACCCCTTAAACATATTCTTAAAACTTGCTCCTCTTGAGCCTCCCTAATTGACACCCCTGCTATACAACAATCGGGCACTAACCCCAGAAGCCTTAAGGCCAATGCCCTTTGGCAAACAGATGTCATCCATATCCAATCATTTGGTAAACAAAAGTTGTATTTTTTTGTTTCCTCCTTCACCTGAGCTAAAGTGCAGACTAATGAAAACTCAAAGAAACAAATTAGTCACCTGCTCTCCACCATTTCTGTCATGGTGGCCTCTTTCCAGATCAAAACTGATAGTGGTCCAGCCTTCAAGAACCTCCAGTTTAAAATTTTCTAACTTGGAAAACAGCCCATCACATTGGCATCCCTCACAATCCCCAGGGCCAGGTCATTATTGAAAGAACGCATCAAACACTTAAGTTCCAAGCACAAGGCTCTCAGTCATTAAGAATTCAGCAACCAGATCTCTGGGAAGTAGCTGCTGCCTCCACCCCCAGCCTCTTTCTCCTTCTCCCCTCTCCCCACTCTCTAAAAGATTTATTTATTTTATGTATATGAGTACACTGTAGCTGTCTTCAGACACACCAGAAGAGGGCATCGTATCCCATTACAGATGGTTGTAAGCATGTGGTTGCTGGGAATTGAACTCAGGCACTCTGGATGAGCAGTCAGTGCTCTTAACAGCTGAGCCATCTCTCTAGCCTTTCTCTTTCTTTCTAATGGCCTTTCTACCATGCTTAACACCAATGCCTTGCCTAGCCCTATTCTTCCTAATACAACGTTTCGGCAATTATATGCCAGGGAAATGTGAGGAGGAGGAATCAGATAATTGGGGACCAAAGATTGCCCACTGGTGGGATGCCAACAACCCCTAGAGATGTAGAGTACCCAAATGCCAGTGTGAGGGTGTGTCCTACTGAATATGCTTGCTTTCCTCTCCTCAGACAGACCCCTTGTGCCTCCAGGGTGTCAACACCTATGGAGGCTGTTACCACCGCCCTTGCAGGATGGAGCGTGGGTTCCCTGAGGATCAGCTGGTACAATGATGGGACATAACAGACCCCTCTATCTAGTGAACAATGACAGGCCCTGTTCTATAATACACAGGACAGACCCTCGGCACACTCACTGGCAAGGTAATGAACAAGTTTTACACAGGAGAATTTACTAGAGACTGCTGCTGACTTCACAACTCTCAATGACACATGCCTGAAGCTAAGCCTATACTGGCCCATCACATTGCTCTACAGCACAAACAAACAGGGAACAAAGAAAACCAACTACATCCTGGAGTTGATACAGCCAATGTGTTGAGGACCTCCTCGTTTACCACACCCAAATGTCCCCCACTGTCTCTTTTGCACCTCCAGAACCCTCTAGAACTTGCTGCAGTGCCATGAATATGTTAATGGTAACTCCAGCGGAGGGAGAGAGATGACACATTCTGGCCTTGGTGACATCCCCGTTTTTTCAATAAGTTTCTACTCTAATCCTTTGCATTTCCCTAGGCCTGAGCCAACAGACCGCCAGTGTGCTGCTATGCAAACTGTTAACCTGTGCAATCTTTCTTTGAAAAATAACTCTCTGTATAGATACCCCCCTGCCAGGATTTTGCACCCGTTATGATCATGCCACAGGCCTGTCTGAGTCGGGAAATAGTTATCCTTTTACTAGCAGATCCCTTGGATCTGCTGGGGCCATAACAGCTGCCAGTGTCCAAGGCACACCAACTGGCAGGAGACTTTGGAGACAAGCTCTTCCAGGTGATGGAATCTACAGCTGACAGCAGAGTCCCTCCAAAGACAGATGAGCTCGCTGGCAGGGGTCGTGTTCTAAAACCTGAGGGGTCTTGATAACTGCTGAACGTGGGGGGACCTATGTAGTTTGGGGTAGGGGGAGAATGTTGTTTCCTTGTTAATGAATCTAATCTGGTAGAGCAAACTGTACCAACCCTTAGGAGCCTGACACCTCCCTTTCTAAGTCAGCTGATTATATTTCATTTTTATGCTTGTACCCTGCCTCGTCTAATTCTTAAACCAGCATAAGTGGCCTTACAAAAACCACTGCCAGTCAGGTTCTGGAGGACTCCCTTTCCCAGTTAACTTCCCAGCCTGACCTCCACATCCTCTACCTGAGCAATGTCTTGGTGAGATTACAGGTTCAATTTCCTTTCTCCCAATAAGAGCTTGCCCAGAAAGCACCTGGAATGCCTCTTCATACAAAGGAGCCATTCCTAGTCCCTTAAGCGCCAGCCAGTGATACACATCCACCCTGGAAATCCCTTCCCTCTCCTTCAAAACTGCACAGCCCCCAGGCGGCCCCACTGTACTCAAAGGTCGTCCAAAGGGTCCTTCAACTCTGCTCTCTCTGTGCCTGTGGGCCGGTGGCCAACAGCTCCTGGAGAAGGGACAACCACACCTTGGCTACCAGCCCTATTCTACATTTGTGAGACACGGTCTCTTTGCTGATTTTCTGCTTTGTATGCCAGGCTAGCTGCCCTGCAAGTTCCTGGGGACTCACTGTTTCCATTTCCCATCTCGGAGCAGAAGCACTGGGATTATAGGTGCTCACACTAACGTGTCTTGCTCTTCACGTGGAGCCTGCAGATCTGAACTGAGGGAGTTGAACTTCATGCTTACTTGACAAGCGCTTCTACCCACTGAGCCATCTCTCCAGCCTCCAAGTTTTGTTTTCATCGTAATGCTTTGTTACAATCAAAGAACCTGCCTTTAGAGTTTAAGTTTTGACTTTCCTTGGCAGTCCAATATAAACACTATTTTAGAAATGTTCCACAGATGATGGAAAAGAAATTCAATTTTGTTTCTATTTTCAACATATGGATCTTGATCTAGATAGACCTGTTATTAAACAGTTTCTACTCGCTGCATATTTACTTTTTCTGCATTTACAGTCATGGCACAGGGAACGTGATTTAAAATTTCTTTTACTGATGTGTGTCTCAGTTTGTGCAGTGATTGGAGCAGCTCTGGACGTGACTGCCGACTGTACTGCAGCAGCCCTCTTTCCCACGCTTATGTGTAATGCTAGAGTTTCTTAACTGTCAGTCTTTGTTATTAGCTTAGGATAACCTTTCCCTTATTTTTAAATTTCATTATTACTATTTTAAAAGTAGACATTAACATTTTATGTAGTCACTAAAATGCAAGCATATTAATATTAATAACATTAGCATTAGCTGACAGGGCATAAGGATTTGGTCTTCCATGATTGTGCTTTATTTTGGCATTGTTGTTAGTGTTGTAATAAAGGCTTCACGAAATGATATGTATTTATTTCTTTGAACCTGTTCTGGCAGAAAACAGATTTTTAAAAATCTTGTCAAGGCTTGTACTCCAAAGGAACAAAAGTCTGAAGCAGGTTTACTGCCATTTTAGAGCTGGCAAGGTCAAGAGAGAAGAGGAACAAGAAGAGGAGGAAAGTCACCACCAAGGTCCCATTGCCTACCTCACATGCCGCTGACAGGACCAATATGTAACAGGCACATTCTGAATAGGGACACTGGGTTCTAACATGCCCAGTTTCACAATGCAAGCATAAGAGTACCAAGGCTTATGCCTCTCTAATCCCCTGATCTCCCCAGCAACAGTCCTGACGCTTGAGGCAACCATCGCTGTCTTCTTCACATACATTAAGCTCACGGCACATGCCCTTAAAATGAGCTAGAAAGAGGGACAAAGACCTCCATGAGCTAGCTACTCATCGTCTCTGCTGCCGTTAATTCAACTCATTGTTACCTATTCTTTTCTCCTTTTCTTTTTCATCTGTTGCTGTACAGGAAAAAAAAAAGAAGTTGACAGAAAAGAATCCATTCAAGTTAAAAAGAACGTCTTGTGAGCTAGAGGGAGCATGACCCTACCAGGCTTGATTCTGAACTTAAGCCTCTGAAACTGTAGAAAATAAGTTGTTATTTTAGCCCACTAGGTCTGTGGTGTTTTCTTATAGCACGCCCAGGAAATCAATAGAGCTTTTGCAATGAATGAGCATGAAACCATGTGGTACTTGAAATGATTTCCTTCAATTTTATAGGGTCCTATCCCATATAAAGTGATATGTGTTAGTTAGATACTTTTATGTTGCTGCATGACTAAACATCCTGACAAAAAGCCAATAAGGAAGGGAGGGTCATTTTGGTCTAGAGCTCTGAGGAGGTATACAGACCCTCACTGCAGGGGAGGCCTGGCAGTAGGATCGTCAGGTTGCCCTGGATGTCAGGAAGTGGTGATCACATTTGCCTGCATAAAGGAAAGACGACACAAGAGACAGGACTGGGTATAGAGTTGAAAAGCTCACCCTAAGTGACATGCTTCCTCCAGCAACGCTTCCCCTCCGAAAGGCCCCACAACCTCGAAAACAGTACTATCAGCTGGAGACCAAGTGTCCAAACACACGGGTGCCCATGGGGGACACCTCACAGAACCTGAATCTTAGAAAAGTACAGTAACAACATGAACTTTATTAATTTAGAACTATACTATGACTGTTTACATACTTCATTTATAGACTTTGAAAGAGCTAGCTACAATAGGTAACTACGAATAAACAAACAGAAATAGGCACTGACCATCAACACCAAATGTAATAAGCTTCTAAGTGTGATGCTAACACAGCACATACATTAGATCAAAAAGAAGACCAGAAACCGATTTTGTCGCAATCCAGTGAGAGCCCCTGGAGTTCCAGTGTACATGTGCAAGGGGCTTGTGATCTGAATTCTTCTCTGCAAATACTGTGCAGAGCCTAACAGTGTAGTGTCCCTCTGCTCTGTCTCCATCAGCTTCCAAACCACTGTTCAATTCCCACTTAATGAATTCAAACTAGTGAATTCAACACAACCATTCCACAAAGAATACATCAGTCCTGTCATTGTGGATTAAGGCATGAAGGCAAAATGTGATATGGACAGATGTAAACATTATTACATGCATATTTTCCTACATGCATATGTTATTTACAGAAACACATTTCTATTAGTTGGAGGCAGATGTGCAATATTCACATTAAAATCTAACATTATGGAAATATATGTTATATATATGGAAAATATATGGGAAGGATAACTTTTTTGTTTTGTTTTAAACTGAGGTAAAGACAAATCGATCCTTCAAAAAAAGCTTATAAAATAATCTAGCCAGCAAAACTTGTGTAATTGAATAAGTTATTGTCATTACAGGATTTAAGATAATTCTTGTAACTATCTCAGAAGCATAAGAAGGTATCACAAGGGAGGCACAGGAATGGACTCCATTGTCTAAAAGGAATGACTTGTTGAGCCCAGCAAACAACTGGTAGTCCTCCTAGAATTAATGTATTTCTTAGACAAAACACCGAAGCTACAGAAAAAAGCATACCTTCCAAAGTTCAACATTCTAGAAGACGCACTGAACAGTTATGAATATCTGCTCCACCAAATAGACATCAGACTAAAACGACACAGGTAGGAACTTAAAGAACCAAGCTCAAGGGTCAGAAGTCACGTCCTGAAGGATATGCTCCAGTGAATGACGAACCAAGGCAGACTCCTATACCACATCCCCCATGACTGATTTGAAGCTTAAAGCAATTTTGAAATCATATCTTTAAGTCTTCTTACACAAAACCAAATGATCCTTTCTTAGTGCTTAAAGTTTTTTTTTCGTTATTATTTAACTCTTAAAATAGATTTAAAATTCCACAACATAGACTAGAGAAAATGTTCTCGCAGTCTGAGGATGCTGCAAAGCACCTCACTGTCTGGTTTCTCTTAAGCGAGAGAAGAACAGGGGACGTTACTGTGGGACAGGGCTCACTGCAGAACTGGGCTGCTCTGCTGGCCCTGCTCCTCTTTCTGTGGTGACTCAGAATTATCCCTGCAATGCTCTCCCTCGCTGGCACTGTCCCATCCTTCTGTCAGGGACTGGTGGTCCTGAGGAGAGCTTTCACAGGCCTTGTGTGCAGGAACAGCCCCTTTCCGTTGGGGTAAGATTGTAAAAAATGCCTCTTGCCAATCTCTTGTTTCCAAGAACTCCAGGATAATTTCAAACACTGTAACAAGGGCAAATGCAGACACTTGTTAGTCATGGGCACCACGATGCTGCACACTGGCATGTAATTTGAGCTGTGCCACGCACTCACTTGTCCTAATTACTGCAGTTCTTACCTCTCTCCTTTTGGCTATCAAGCACAAACAGCCCCATTGCTCTCCAGCCCTTATGTCCGTTCCAGCTTTTCCTCAGTTAGTTCTCAAGCCCCAGAAACTTCCTAGAGTCAAGTGTGTGTTATAATCAAGAGAAAGCTCCATCATCTTTCTTATCTCTATGTACTAGCTCATGACTAGGACGCACGCGGTTAACATTCAGTCTGTCTCTTCTATCTTCACTACAGAGAGCCACTGTCAGGAGCTTTTGTCTGCTTTCTGCTCTTGCTTTCATAGCAGTAGAAAGGAAACCAATGCCATCCCTAGGTTCTCCACACTATGGAAGGGTGTTCTAGGTTATTTTGCAGAAAAGGAATTTCCACTAGGTATCAAAGGTTTTAGAAGAAATTTGTTCCTGGAATAATTAATTTCATTACTCTTACTCCATATAGCATGCTATATAAAAAGTATTTAGGGTTACATAAATTATTGTGTACTGACTAAAATTAATTAAAATTAATTAATTAAAAGCACCAGAGAGATGGCTCAGTGGTTAAGAGGACTGGCTGCTCTTACAGAGGACTGGGTTCAGTTCCTAATATCCACATGGCTGCTTACAATGCCTATAACTCCAGTTCCAGGGATATAATTTCCTCTTCTGGCCTCCATAGGCACCAAACATGCACCAGGTGCACCTACATACATGCAGGCAAAACACTCATACACAAAAAATAAAAATAAATGAATCTCAAAAAAAAGTTAAAGCTCAATGGCTTGGTGGTATATGTCTTTTTTTTTTTTCAGTAAATTATTATTTATTTACTTTGAAGCCTAGATTGGCCCCAAACTCTTGACCCACTTCCCGAGTCTCCTGAGTACTGGGATTAGAAGTATGAAAAAGGTTTGATATAAATAAGTGGTGGTATATATCTGTAATCCCAAAATTTAGTAAGGAGGCAGAGGCAGGTAGATTTCTCAGAGTTCAAGAGAAGTCTGGTCAACACAGTGAAACCCTGTCTCAAAAAATCTTTTTATCATAATTTAAATAAATAATACTTAAGGCAATGAATTATATCTAAGCATACCACAATATTATTCATGATGGCTGTTAATCTTGAGATTCACCAGAGAAAAAGAAATTCTATCATTTGGTGCCAAATTTAAGGAAAGCTTTACTACATATTAAATACTGATCAAGAGGTGGGCTTTGGTCAGAACCATTCCCTGGAATTTCCCAGCTGAGAATGTTGAATGAAGGGCTTTATAAGGACAAACCTATAGGCCACCATCCTTTCCCATGAGGCTTTGTTATTTTCCAAGAACTACAATTTCCAGCATTCCATGATGTTACCTGGTTCCTGGGCAGGTGGAGATTATAGGTTAATTTGGGGCATTACATAGAAAAAAATAAAATATAATTAAATTTATATTTTATATCTTAAAACAAATTAAAAATATTCAACAATGGGAGAATGATTATCTATGTAGAGGATGGAGTATCACACAGTCACTAAGAATCAATGCATGGACACTACAATGAAGTGAGAGATAAGTATGCCAGATGAGAAAAGCTGAGAGACCACAGTCAGAGAAAAAGAGGTGGGAGGGACACACCCTAAAGTGAGTCACGGTTTATAGCTAGCTGTTTTTACACTTTGTAAATTTTCAAGAATGTCTCAAGTATTCCCTTTTACTTCTAATGAACACATGACTTCGTTCTATTTGTCCAAATCTGAAATGTACTTTCTCTTTCAGTGTTCACTTAGGTCCGCTTTAGGGCACCTCAGCAGCTTACCATGGTTAACCGCCAGGACTTTTCGACTATTCATCTTCACAAAATCTGCAAGAGGGAGCTGTGCATGTTCGATTCCATAACTGGATGCTTGTTTAAATGTGAGTCCCTGAAAATAAAGACATTGGGACTTAGGTGTTGTGCAGTCTAGGAAAAAGTAGATCTTTTTCAGAAAGGTCTTCAGTGCAGAAAACATCTCAATAGCCTGTGTTTAAGTCCCCACAGTAGGGTAGGAGTGATTACAGCCTTTGTTTAAGCACCCCACTGTGAAGGAGTGAAGAAAAGATGTTTCCAGCAGGTAGGAAACTTCTCAGTGGCAGAATGGGGAAATCCCGGTGGATCTGCTCCCTGATTATCCCCTTCCTAGTCCCTACCCGTTCCTCTCAGTGAAACACTCCATCGGAACTAGAGACAGGCACCATCATCCTTTCTGTCAGAGTAAACTATGTCAGTGTTCTAGGTTATGCTGGATAACTGATCACACAGAGAGGTTCCTCAGCGCATGGGAATATACCCCTCCAGGACTGAACAATACCAGCTTAGCACAAGTACTTTTTATTTTAACATAAAAGGCACTGTTAACAAGTCAATTTCCAAATACCAGAACCTCTAATACAATCTAGCGGCTGTCTGAAAAAAACATTACCTAAGCAATTCTCAGCCACAGGAGATTTCCTGGTTTGCCAGGTAAAGGTAAAGGCTCTGAGAATCCTTCAAATGCATAACCCGGTAAGATCTCAGATTTCGATCACTGACTATTTACAAAAGGTTACATCAAAGCCTAGATGCCACTGCTCAGAATCCATACCACATATGCTACAAAAATTTTTAAAGGAAATTCAGTCTCAATTATACACCGAGACACAAATATGTCAATGAAATAAAACCCTGAGTGAAGAGTATTTCATTTTTTTCTTACATTTTATTTTTCCCTTTCTACCAACTAACTGTTAAATAAGGATTTTATATTTTCTCAAACTTAAAATGCTGGAAATCTGTGTCTATCCCAGACAAAAAAGACTGTCCAGGAAGTGTAAGCTGAATTTCTCAACAAGTACTTAGCCTATGTAGGGGCGAAAAAAATTAGAGGAACCAGGGGCTGTTTGAATAAGAATAGTTTAATTAGAGAATCAGACACAACTTAAGCAGAGAATCTGCTTGTACATATATTATAAATCAGAATTTCCCACTGACAAGAGGAAGGCTAATGGCCATTCTGACGAGGCCCCTGGGATATTCTAGAGTTGTTTACCCAGTGCCTAGCCACATCTGACAACTTGAAAATTACAATTAAAAAAAAAAAAAAATCTGGGATTAAAGTGCTGCTTTAATCCCAGCACTTGGGAGGCAGAGGCAGGCAAATTTCTGAGTTCGAGGCCAGCCTGGTCTACAGAGTGAGTTCCAGGACAGCCAGGGCTACACAGAGAAACCGTGTCTTGAAAAACAAACAAACAAACAAACAAACAAACAAAAATCCAGTTTCTCGGCCATATTACACCTAGGAGCTCCCCAGCCATGCAGTCACCACCGGACAGGCAGATGTGACCATGTGTGACATGAGAGGAATTCTCCATATACACTACTGCTGAAGTATATAATTACTTCATATACTATGCTGATCTTCACTTAGGAAAAATACCTTTTCGTTTTCTTTAGAAAACTGAGATGAATTGAGCATGTTGCAAAGTACATAATAATGTACTCTTTAGAAAGTAACTTATCTATATAAAAACATGAGATAAGAAAAAAAATTAGATGAGAAAAAGTGATTTGAGAAGTCATTTATTTAAAAACTAGTATAGGAGAGATGAATCTATAGTTAGCAAACTACTCTTCCAGAGGACCTAGGTTCAGTTCCCAGCACCCACATGGTAGCTCACAACTGTCTGTAATTCTAGTTCCAGAGGATCTGACAGTATTTCCTGACCTTCAAGGACATCAGACATACATGCAGGCAAAACACTCATACACATCAAAAATTAACTATGTTAAAAATTACTATCAACTTCAGTGGCCTCAGATCCCGCAACTCTGAAATGTAGACAGTAACTGCAGCGACCTCCCTGAGCTGCAGGAGGTAAGTTAGTTAAGGTGAACCCTTTGCTTAGCTTAGGTCACCACCACATTAGTAGGCGCTCAAGAAAGACCGTGCACTCTCAGGATTTTGTCAGGTTTTAGGGAGGAGCAAAGCACAGTACCTTGTGGTGGTTGTGGTCCACCAGTCCTCCAATCACGTAGGCCTTTGACTCATCTAAGTCCTTCAGTACATTAGGTGAGTCCGACGTCAGATAAACCAGGTCTTCTTTTTTTATGAGTTCACTATAGTGCTCTGATTTGATTTGAATATCCTTCAACAACAAAAGGAGAGGGAGTGTTCATTAGCAGGACCCTGAAAGCTGGCTGATAGCCTCTTTTCTCAAAACAAATCTGTCCAAAAACACATTATATCACACTTGAGAGGCTGTTGCAAGAGTAGCAATGTAAAACCCATAACCATATCTCATATCTCAAACTCCTTACCTCATATCTCAGTCCTTGAAATACTCTACCAACCTCACTCCCTCGGCTGGGGCCTCAGTTCCTAATCTAATCCTGCACACTGATGGCAGGCTGAGTCTCTACAACCTCACTGGGATTCTCTAGCCTTTCCTGTAGGGTCAACTCCAACTCCTCAACTCAGGACTGAATATGGCACCAGCCTACCTTTCTGACTTTACTCTATTCCAAAAATAAAAATAAAAATGCATTTTCCTGCCTTCTTCACCACACTGTTTTCCAGACAAGAAATGTCTTTTCCAATTATGGATCCCATGTGACCATCAAAAAGAAACTGTGTCAGTTTAATTAATAGAATGTGTCTGTTTCTACAAGGAGACACATCTGAAAGCTTCTTTGCCGAAACTGTCAGTTCAGAGACACAAGGCTGAGTAAGAGCTGTAAGACTTTTCAAGTCACACTAACTGCCTGAATGATAGGTTTTCAGACTCTGACTGTTTTACAATAATCTTCAAGAAAATCAAATAAAGCAGACACTTAGATAATACAATTTTTTTCTGAAAAAGAATATGCTATAAATTTGACTCTTATACTTAATAACAGCGTCAAGAAGGAGCTGAGTAGCTCAAAGCCAGTGAGTCTGTATTTCTCTAGAAACCCAAGGACATAAACAAGCTTGGAAAGACACAAACTGCACAGTACGCTTGTCTAACACATTCGTTAGTTCTTAGAAAGAGACCTAAATCTGAAGACTTGCTAAGGATGCTTTGCTTGCAAATGTCTGCACACAGGCTCTTAATGTATGCAGCTAGTAGATTAGTAGGCACTAGTGGGGAAAGCTGAACACTGTGGGAACTAAACACAAACAGTAAACAACATGGACAGGCATAACACAGCCGTCCACTGAATACAAGTCCTGAGCCAAGCTGGCCACATCTGTACTGCACCAAAACGACTACATCTGTAATCAGCAAAGCTGGCCATATCTGTACATAGCCAAATTGGTCACATCTGCACATAGCCAAGATGGTCACACTGTCACTGAGCCAAGCTGACTGCATCTTTACACATACCTAGAACATGGAAACTGTATCTCACAAATACATTTGAAATCTGCTCGAAGCTGCACTAAAAAAGTAAAAACTAGATAAATGGCCTTCATTATCTTTTAACATAATATACCCATGCTATAGCCCCACCCCTTCTAAGTCAGCATATATCTCACATTTACAACCTATGTCAACTCACAATCCAGATTTTCACATCTTAGGAATGTACAACCACGGTCAGCTAGTGGTCACAGAATGGATAGTATGGATTTAGAAGAAACAAAATATACAGAGTTTCAAATTTTAGAGTGAGTTTGAAGCAAAAGGTCTTATCAAGGCTTTTAGAGACTTCTTTTTTAAACAAGTGGCTTAAGACACCAAACAAGACTTATGAGAGGAAATACAAATGAGCAGACATGCCAGTCTCTTCCCTAGCTTCTGTCCCTGTAACTTTAGACACAGTATAATGATACGCAGGGTTTTGTAGCATGCCAAGACCACCGAGAGCTTAAGTCAAAAACAAAGGCCCTTAGGAGCTTAGAAGAATGTGGCCTGTCTGTCTCCTACCTTCCAGTTGACCCATCCTTGGTCGTTCTCATCCATGTTCTTCTTCAGTTGACCTCCATGGCTTGTCAAGTAAAACTGATGAGCAATTAGTAAGCAGAGAAAAAGGAGAAATCTGGTCAGTTAAGTTCACTATTTTATCCCCTCAGCACAAGGGAAACACAAAATAGTTTTCACTGAGCTAGAAAAGAACTGAGCTGGGCATGGTGGCGCATGCCTTTAATCCCAGCACTCGGGAGGCAGAGGCAGGAGGCTTTCTGAGTTCGAGGCCAGTCTGGTCTACCAAGTGAGTTCCAGGACAGCCAGGGCTATACAGAGAAACCCTGTCTCGAAAAACCAAAAAAGAGAAGAAGAAGAACTGTGATCAACTCTGAGCGTCTGACTCAGTGGGAGAAAGGGCCTGTGTTAAGGTGGGGTCTCCTCAACCCACAGCTCCAGCATGCCACCGCATGTCCACCCCACCTCTTGGCTGAACAGGTATGACCTGTCTGTGTGCCACTGATGGGCACCCTGCAGACTCCCTGGTTTCACTGAGCTCCCATCCACCTCCCTGGGAAAGCCGTTTAACTGTCACTGTTATTCTTGTTGCTGCTGAACCCTCCCTGACATCCCCTCTATAGCTCAACCAACGAAGCTGAGGGCCTCGGTAGAATTTTTAAAAAGATGCAAAGAGTGTCACTAAGGTAGGGTATACAATTATATAAGAGCTCAGTTCCACATTGCTTCCACTTGGTCAACATCCACGGGAGTTCCTGGCTCTCCTCGTCACGAGGTGGCGTTCACAGCAGCAGTCTGCTAGTGTCCACACTTGATCGCTAAGTTAAGAAACCCTTCTCAGACGTGTCAGTGGCTTCAAAGGAAATGTAAGCCAGACACACGTCTAAGAGGGCCTCGGTACAAACAGGCAGCGGCAGCCTATGTCCTCTCTCTCCCCACTTCCCACAGTGGAAGGAATCAGAGCTGAGGAACTGGTGTGAAAATGTGCACATATCCTAAAACAAAGGCACGAAACACTGCACAGTGGATGTGAGGCTGGCGACGGGGAGTCTGGGAGCACACGCATGTCCAACACAGTCCTGTAGGAAAGGTCATCAAACAAGCATGCAAGAGCCTAAGACGTCAGGAATGGGCCAGTGGGGCGATGGGGAAGGAGGAGGAGCCGTAACCCACACATACCTGCACTGGGTGAGATGCTCGGCGGTTTTCTGCATAACACCGTTGAATCTGTTTATGAAGTTTCTTAATATCCTAAAAAAAAAGCACAATTTTAACAAAAGAGAGTTATCAAAATCATCTAAGGCCTTCTATGGTATTACAGGAACAGAGTAAACAGAACAAACGGCCAGGCAGGCAAAAGTCTTTCTTTTAAAATGCAACGCCATTGTTATAACTTTCATTTGATTTTCCTGAACACTAACTACACATATAAAGACAACGCTCCGTAATTCACCCGTCTTTTTAAAGTTTTTATCCATTCAAAATGCTAGTGATGCTGGCTTAACAGACAACAACAAAAAACTTTCTTTTAAAATCATGCTATTTCCACACTTTATCCGAGTGGCACTGGTAAAATGTCAGATTTAAAACTCTCTCTCTCTCTCTCACTCTCTGTGTGTGTGTGTGTGTACCTGGATATATGTATGTACACCATGTTCATGCAGTGCCTGTGGAGGCCAGAAGAGGGGTCAGATGCCCTGAAACTGGAGTTACAGATGGTTGTGAGTCACTATGTCACACTGAGGACCAAACCTGGGTCCTCAGCAAGACCAAAATGTCTTAACTTGAGATCCATCTCCCCAGTTGTGCTACAGATTTTTTTATTTTAAATTTGAGATAGGATCTGACTAAGTAGTGCAGGTTTGCTTTAGATGTACTATATCCGAGGTTGGCCTAAAACTCTGCTCCCTCTGCCTCAGTTACCTAAGTGGTAGGATTACAGACATGTGCTATCGTGCAACTCCATAATCTTTATAACCAACATGTGATCACTGAGTTCTATTACCTAATTGTGGAGTAAATGTTTATCTATGCATATATAAACATATATATAAATACGCTATACATATCAAAGCACTTCATTTAGGAGTAATAGAGTTTGAAAAACTTACGATGTAGTCTAGAATATAAACACTGTCTGTAATATTACTCAAGAAAATAAAAGTGGCTTAACCGAGTTCACACACAGGGACCTTGTGATACCTTTAACACCATCAAGTCATCAAAGCTACAGTCGATGACAAGGCGGAGGCTGCTACGAGCAACATCTCTCCGAATACGCTTCCTGTCATTTCCATCTGAGTTGGACTCCATCTGACGTCGTTCTAATTTCTTTCTCTTGCGTTTTTCTTTTCGTTTTTCCCTAAAATATCAAATGACATGTTTTTCATTATTTGTATATTTAGACATTCACAAAACTTCTAATTAAACAAAAAATTACATTTTAAAGTAGTTATGACTGTGACATATCTCTTCTCTGGGGAGAAAAGGGTCAGACCTTAGTTAGTAACTTGATTTACTCCATATAATATCTTCACACATGAAGAAAAGGAATTTGCAAAGCTAATAGAGCTTTTTTTAAATGTATAGCTGCAGTATTCAATAGTTTCATTACTAGTATCATATAGGACTAAGAGATTTATAAAAATGATTTGTAAAGAATTTATTCACAACTCATCCACTAAACGATTTTTCTAGTTCAATATTATAAGGAATACTAGAAAGAAAATTTGACTAAACTTACTAAAAGAACAGAAACAAAAGTGCAAGTTTTTCTAATCTCTTATCAATGTTGGCATTAGACAATGGCTATAAGAGAAATGCTTCATGAAGTCCTGTCTTAGGCCAAAGCTGACCTTCCTGCAGATCTAGGACCCCATACCAGGGCCCTTGTCTCAGCCATCCTAACAGGTCTGCTGCTCCTCAGACAGTCGGAGGTGAGAAAAGGGGCGGAGTCTAAGTTCAACAGTATTGCAAAAAACAAAGGAACAAATCGGAACGCATATGGTTTTAATTATATCTGAGCATTAGCTAATAACATGCATATCCTTATTTTTCATGACTTCTGCTTCAGGACAGACAGCTTTTAACAAGATCTGAAACCCCGTTTCTCAGTAAAACAGCAGCGCATGCTCTGTGTACGCACTTGCGCTGTTCCCGTTGCTCTTCCCACTGTTTTTGTTTCATCAATTTCTTTAGTTGCCGTTTAGATATTGGCTCAGCCCCTGCATCCACTCTCGGCTTCTGTCTCTCCTCTTCACCGTCACTCGCACCCAGTTTTTTTTCCACATTAGGAGACTCTATGGATGCTGGCAGCATTTCAGATGACATATTTGTTGTTTCTGAAAAATTTGAAAAGCAAAAATTTTTTTACATAAACTAACAATTTACAAAGTAAAATAACCCAAATGTCTAATAGAGACCACTAGATGCTAAGCTCTATCATTGATAAAAACACACTTTTAGATAGTTAAATTTTATTTATTGGCAAAGATCTTTAACTCTCACTTGACATGAATTAAATACCATTCATTGACTGTACTGGAAGGACTTTAGAAATAGAGTGTTTACATATACTATAGAGGGTCTTCGTGTTCTTTCCAGAGTGCAAATGTTTTAAAAGCACCGACACTGTCCTAGTTAGCTTCCGCTGTCAAGGCGACACTGCCCAAGACCAGAGTTATATGAGAAAGGCTCAACTAGGGATGGGGGGGGGGGGGGGGGGACAACACTGGCTCTGCCCAGATGGTCTGTGGCCATGTCTGTGAGGAGGAGCTGTCTTTATTAGTGTGGGCAGTGCCATCCCTAGGCTGGTGATCCTGGTCACTAAGCGTGCGCGATGGGGCAAGCTGACATGCAGATCCCCGGTTTCTGCTTTAGACCCTGTCCTGACTGCCCTTAGTGATGAGCTCTCGTTTAGAAGCATGAGCCAGACACCATTCCTTTAACTTGCTTTTGGCCATGGTGTTTTATCACAGCCTCAGAGAACTGAACTACTGCAGACACTTTCTGACCTAGCAATGGTTTCTTAGAATAAATTCAGAAATGTACAGTAAAATTGGCATCATAATTTACTCATTCTAACATTTTTAACTGTAAAAAGTATGAACTTGCTTGAGTGGCAGCAAAAAGAGTAAACAAGTGGTTCTTCTTATAATATAGGTTAGTTATTCATGCTAAGCAGGCAGGAAAAATGGTATTTCCAAAATTACGTACTGATGAGAGGTAATGGTTATATTTTAAATCTGAGAGACAATGAAAATACTAATATTCCTTTTATATTATTTATTAAAGCACATATGCATACCTTCCACTTCTGTTCATGGATATCTGTATTTTCTAACTTGAATGATACAGACAAGTTTTCTTTCTCTCTCTAATAAATGTCACTATATATCTGTAAATGCTTTAGCTATGGCTAAAAACAAAATATAAAAATTGATTCTGTAATCAGCCTGCAAAATTCTTAGCATTGACCAAAATCAATCTTCATTTAAATCCAACCACACACATCTTTACCCATAACAGCTAGAACTCAACTTGCTGACTGGGGGGAGGCTAACTACACTGAAATATCTTTTCTCTTTAATATGTTATTAATAACAAGGCTTACAAGTGTTTGCCTATTTGTCCCTGCCTCAGACTAAGCATGATCTGCTCAATAGCATATGTCCTTAAGAAACATCCTGAGAATCCTCATTTTTACAGAGCTAGTTAATCTAAGCCAAACAAACGATAATCTAAGCCAAAACAAAAACAAACAACAAAACAATTACTCTTCGGGATGTAATAATGAGGACAGCACTTTTGCAGAACTTAAAACAGTAGCTTTACTATATGCTCAAAGTGCAGTGTCACGTTACTTGAAACTCAGTTGACTTATTCCAAACTGAGAGGATAACTGAGTGAGTAGATATGGGATTTCATAGGATTCTAAAAGAAAATGAAGAGAGTCATTTCAAGGTTACTAACTCCTCTGGTCTCTAGTAATTCCTATGAAGCAAGGCATCTCAAACAAATCTAGCAGAGAGAATATACTGATTAAAGGGATGAAATGATGTATTACGGCTCAAACCCAAACCCAACACCAACACTTCCCAGTAACCTAAAACCCCGAGGGTGGGGGAATTCTGAAGGGAGAGCTACTGCACAGTTGACGGATGGCTCTAAAGGCATTAAATAAAACTCAAAATGTATATGCCCAAAGCCATGAATAGTGGAAAAAACAACTCTTTAATGCAAACTTAAAAGCAAAATTGAAATTAACAGGAAAACATTTTATGAACAAATTTTCAAGAGAGCACAGTTCTGTTTATCCGCGGCAATATTTTTCAGTAGTTCTCTGTTCAAAATTCTGAAGCTTAACTGTGAGAATTACAAAAGCCATGTTTTACAGCTCTCTTACACCAGGGGGAGCCTTTGTCTTTCACATCTAAAATGTCTCCTGTTAAATTTAACTTGACCTATCATAGAATAGTAACATCTTTGAGCAGCCTATCATGAGCTAGTCCTAACATTAATGTGTTTTATCAATTCTTGAAACACTGTGTTGGGTGAGTTTCGTAAGCTTTAATTAAATAAGCCAGACTACTGAACAACACATGAAATATGTTTCATTTTATAAAATACATGAATGCAGATAAAATACTAGCTGGCTGTCTTGTTTTGGCTAGACTTCACCAAGATAGCTTCCGCTCCGACTGTCTGCTACGTAATAAATAGTGTACGAATTTGATGCATTATGTAAAACACGGCACTTTTGAACACACCTGGTTTTAGTTTGGGTCACGAGGTAAATCTCTATGGCAGCGAGTCTGGGGCTTCTCCCCGACCAGCAGTGATGGTCGCAGCACATTTTCATCCACTAATCCAAGTTTAACAAGTACTTAAGAGCATTTTACAGAAAGATAGAACGTAACTGTGAGACTTTACTTTAGGATATCTTAAAAAAAAAAAAAAAAAACCTGAATGGTTAATTCTTGGATATAAATTATCAGATAGGATTACAAAACTCAATACTGACAAAGACTATCTGGTGTGGGGAGAGCATACGTCACCTAACGACAAAGACAAAAAACCGGGCTGTTATCAAACCGACTAAAACAGCCCTCGTAGTTTTTAAGCTTTCTTTTCGGTAACTGCTAAAATCAATACAAGCCTGCTTCAGGTTTTTTTTTTTTAATGTTATTTTATTATTTATTCTTTAACGCGTTGGTCAGTACCGCAGTAGCAATAGCCCTTTGTTCAGTTGTCAAAGTCCCTTTGGCCGGAGTTCTGGCTTGGGAGAGAATCTCAGGAGAGCTTTTTTCCTTTAAATGAATAATTTTACATCTCCGGACACGCAACCACATTTTAAACACAAAATATCTCAGTGGCAACCGGTAACACGTCCATCTTAACCTCATCCTCAGCTCACCACGAGGCCGAGCCGCATGGGCAGCAACCGCCCCTCGGTGCCCTACATCCGACCGCCCGGCCCAGGGAAGGGAAAAGAGGAAAGGCGGGGAAAACGGCTCGCCTGCCCCCTGAGCGCAAAGCAGCGTTGCGACAAGCCACCCTGAGACTCCACATGGCCCTTTCTGCCACACTTCCGGTAGGGGACTCTCCCCGAACAACAGAAACCCGGAGCACACTCGGCGCGACATCGGGCCGCGCGCACGCGCAGACACAGGTCAGCCGCGCACGCCCGGAGCGGGGCCCTGCGCCCGCGAACGAACCACAGCTGACCAATCACGAGTCTGGAAGACGGCACGTGAGGGGGCGAGGGGCGGGGAAAACGCGCCACCTGACGCCACTTCCTCCGCGAACCGGCAACTATTTCCCGGGCCCTCGTCCTCTACTCCGGAAGCCCGGGTTGCGGCGGAGGATAGGGTAGCTCACGCTCCTTTGGCATCCGAAGGGACACCAACGGGCAGGAGCGCGACAGCCGCAGTGCCATATTTACCGAGCCGCGGGGCCGGCGGGGAACGCCGGGGTGCGGTCAGAAAGCCTTTCTGAAGTGCTCTCGGCTCCACGCGTTAGTCCTCCTTCAGGAACTTCAACTCCCAGAGGCAGAGGCGGTGGTTGCACGCCCGGTTACGGCCCTTACGGCTTACGTCATCGGACTGCGCTAACTCCAAGCCAGAGAAAGAGGAGGAGCCTGTAGGGGGCGGGGTCTGGGCCTGGGTTTTGCGGGAATGGTTGCCAGTGGCTACCCCGAGGCGGTTTTCCTGGGTCAAGAGTTGCATTTCTACCCACAGGCGTTTAGTCCTGTGTAAGCTCGGGTCTCCCTCCAGGCGAACTGAAAGAAATTGAAAATGCGAAACAGACAAAATGCTCTTTTTTTTTTCTGCGTTGAGAGGGTGATCTAGTATTGCCCAGATTATTTCTAATTTATGTAAGAAAAAGTTACCAATATATCACATGATCTTCCATAAGTGAAAACAATTTTAAACTGAAAGTTTTGATAAAAATTCATTGAAGTTAGGAATTTTAAAGTTTTTTATGTCCTGAGTAAAACAATACAGTCCATTCTTTGAGGTTTTTCTTTTTTTTTAACTTATTTTATTAGATATTTTCTTAATTTACATTTCAGATGCTATCCCGAATGTCCCCTATACCCTCCCCCTACCTGCTCCTCTGCTCACCCACTCCCACCACTACTTGGCCCTGGCCTTCCCCTGTGCTGGATCATATAAAGTTTGCAAGACCAAGGGGCATCTCTTCCCAACAATGGCTGACTAGGCCATCTTCTGCTACATATGCAGCTAGAGACACGAGCTCTGGGGGTACTGATTAGTTCATATTGTTGTTTCACCTATAGGGTTNCNGACCCCTTCAGNTCCTTGGGTAATTTCTCTAGCTCCTCCATTGGGGTCTCTGTNTTCTATCNTATAGATGACTGTGGGCATCCACTTCTCTATTTGCCAGGCATTGGCATAGCCTCACAGAGACAGCTATATCAGTGTCCTTTCAGCAAGATCTTGCTGGCATATGCAATAGTGTCTGCGATTGGTGGCTGGTTATCTTTGAGGTTTTTCTATGCTGTTTTACAAAACGCTAGTGATATTTCATCGTTTGTAAATACTTGACCTTATATAATCTTTTTGCTAAATATAGATCAAGTCAACTGAGGGAAAAAACAAATAGTTGGGTACGTTGGTCTTTTTGAAGTTGTTTTCTTTTAACTAGGCTGTTCTGAGTGATGAATCTGTAGAATTTGCAGATAAAAACTATTTTTCAAATAAAGATCCATCATTAGATTTTTCTTGTTGCTTGATCTTTTGAACATGTTACAGGCTCTTAAATGAACTGAATTGTCTCTGAATTTAGTGGGAAAAAAAAAAAAAGATCTTTCTTAAACTCTGTTTTTATTGGAAAAACATTTGATCCAGGATTCTGTGTTGTGGATCTCTCAAATCTAAGAGATTTCTGTTAACTGAACATTGGCAGTAAAATGTGGATCCATTTATGATCTGTTAGTAGGGCATCTTTTTTCAGCTGCCTCCATATCAGGGCAGAGAGTAGCTGAGGGAGGATTAGTAACTGGATATGGAGCCCTTCACATGTAGGTCATTAAATTCAGGCTGGCAGAGTGGTGTGCCAGATCTTTCAGCAGCTGTTCCATTGCCCTTATGGGATCTGTCTTAAAAATAATGATACAGTTTTAGAGGTAATGCCTAGCATCCTCGATATCAAAAAGAGTTTTTAATTTATGAGAAAAATCTTCATTTTTATGATGTCACCAAATTTGACTTGGTTATTTGATCTCATGGTTGCAGAATCAATCCAAGATATGAAAAAAAAAAAAAAAAAAGGTACCAACAAAAACTTCAGTTTAACCAAGGACAGAAACATTTAAAAAGTTTAAGATAAAGTCCTGTGATGTGAGGAAGTCGTTGATTTATAAAATTCAGGCTTGTTTAACACAGTTGACAGTTCATCGTCTTTGACTTACGATTTTATACAACAATGACTAAATGATTGTCTCTGTCAAAGAAGTAGGGGATCCATAAGTGAATACATACTTAAGATGCCTGTAGATAGAAAGGAAGAAATGAATGTTTCTTGAGCACGTAGTGTCGGAGATTTTGTAATTTTGCTCCATCTTGGAAAGTAGACTTTTTTTTAATGAAGAATTTAAAAGCTGGGGGCAGTGAAAGCAAAGACCAAATGTGAAGGTTTTACACAGTGACTGATGAGCCGTGGTGGAGTAAGGAAGAAGGGTTCTGCACAGCTTTCTAATGTGAACAGTGGTAGAAATAGAATTCTATTAATTGGGTAATTTAGAGAATACTGGAAGGAAACTGGGTTTTAAGCAAACATAGCAAGCTTGGATTTGAATATATGCGGAGTCTGGGGAGTCTGCCTAAGTATGGATGGGTGTAGGAGGCACTGTGCTGTGAAATGAGCTAGACACAGGTATGGGTTTGGGTTTGCACTTATGTGTGGAAAATACTACTCAAATACACTGAGATGGGGGTAAAGCAGCAGTTATCAGGAAGAGGAGCAAAAGTAACATGTATAAGATAAACACGTCTACAGTAACATGTATAAGGTAAACACGTCTAGAGAGTACATGTATAACCAGTAACGTGTAAGATAAATACGTCTAGAGAGTACGCGCATAAACAGTAACATGTATAAGATAAACACGTCTAGAGAGTACGCGCATAAACAGTAACATGTATAAGATAAACACGTCTAGAGAGTACATGCATAACCAGTAACATGTATAAGATAAACACGTCTAGAGAGTACGTGCATAACCAGTAACATGTATAAGATAAACACGTCTAGAAAGTATGTGTATAACCAGTAACATGTATAAGATAAACACGTCTAGAGAGTACGCGCATAAACAGTAACATGTATAAGATAAATATGTCTAGAGAGTACATGCATAACCAGTAACATGTATAAGATAAACACGTCTAGAGAGTACATGCATAACCAGTAACATGTATAAGATAAACATGTCTAGAGAGTATGTGTATAACCTACGAACTTATATTATTTTCATACTAATGAAGTAGGTTTTAGATGATTTCATCACAAAGGAAACAGTAGTAGTTGGCTGCCTGTGAGCGATGTGACATGTTAAGTGGCTTCACCATAGCGGGCTTTCTCTTGGTCCTGTGTAGCTCACAGTGTCATGTCATATGCCTTAAATGTATGCAGTAACATAGAAAAAATAAGGTTTATGCAATTTAATCACGAGTAAACATCGGACACCCTAAACAAATCATATCTGTGTGCCAATTTCATAGAGCTGGCAGCCAGCTTGTTAGGCCGGACTGCAGACTGTAGATTAGGAAGAGGGCTACTGGCAGAATATGATTCCAGCACACAGCATGTGGTGGTAAGTGCGACTGTGAGCATTGCGCAGCCACTAGCAGTTCCAAGTCAGTCTGGTTATGATTGTTAAGTCTGAGTAGTCTTTAGCAAGTTGAGAGTGGTAGGTGTATGGGGGGGGGGAGCAGAGTAACACCTACGATTAAACAGAAAGAGGGGGAAGAAGTCCAGATGCAAGAAGGAAGGGCAGGTATGAAGGTCTCGACACCAGTACCCGGATACCATTTTGCAATAGTGACAGAAAAGGTATTTGTAGTCTCAAAATTAGAAAAGTGGTTTTATCCTCTTAAAAGTAATCCCCAGCCAGCAAGATGGCTTAGTGGATAAGAGTGCTCACGGCCAAGTCTAAGTTCAAGCTCCAGAACCCTTAAGGTGGAAGGAGAGTACTTGACTCCTTAAAATTGTTCTCTGACCTCCTAAAATCACCATGGCATAAGCTCACCCACAGTAAATACGTTTTTGTTGTGGTAATTCTCCAACTCAAATATTGTGTTTCAGCAATGAAAACGCAATTCAATGAATATGAACACATGCTCTTGGGCTATTTGTAATTCATTTTAAACTTTTTTATTGACACTTTGTAGATTTCATATCATGCACCCCAATTCCACTCATCTCTCTACCCCTTTGTACCGCCCACTCAATTTGAACCAGCCCCCCCAAAGAAAATAAAAAGCAAAAACAAAAAACAAAAGCAAATCAATGCAAAATCAAAAACAACAACAACAAAATCTTGTCATGGAAGCTGTAGTGTGTCACACAGTATACCCGTTTGTTCACATAGTTACTTGCAAATGTTCATTGCAATGAGTCATTGATCTGGTTCGAGGCCTCTGGCTTCTGCTACACTATCAATACTGAATCTTCACTGGGACTTCTCTAGGATAGCTCGTTGTTACCCTGTGTCATGGAGATCCTTCAGCTTTGGATCTGCAGGACCAGCCCCGTCACAGACTCTAGCAGTTTATAGATGGGGTAGATGTTGAGGTGGGCCAACTCAAAGCCCTGGATCTGGGCCTGGGTATAGCTGAGTCAGGCAGCCTGCCAGCTCTCCTGCACCCACACCACCAGGGTGAGCTCTCCAACACTGCCCTTGTTAGCTCACCCAGTGCCCCAGCTGGCAAAGGTTGCAGCCAGATTTTTCCCTTATCATGACCTTGGGGCTGTCTCACATGCCTTTGCCCCTTGGGCCAACTCTACCTTGCTGCCCAGTTGAGGTGCAGGGCCCCTCTCCCAAGCTGCTGGTGAGGGGCCAGGCCAACTCTGCACAGCCCATGGACATCATGGTCCAGGCAGCATCCCAGCCCAGAGATGTCTGCATGTCCTTTGGTGGTAATCTAAGTCAAGGACATTGACACAGACCCCTGATGCTGCATGGCTGTGGACATGACCCTCCAGGGGAGCACAGGCTGGGACTTCCTCATGGCCTCCTGTGACAGGGCAGGCTACTCACATCAGGCTATTCCTCTCTGCCCTGGAGACTCCATTTATGCCTCCCTTCATAATGCTCAAACCACACAGCTTCTCTTCCTTTCCCATTTCTCCACCATCTACTTTTACGTAGTAGTGGCTCCTGTAGTGGCCAGCCACTTGACAGGTGCTCATGTGTCTCCCACCCTCCCACAACCACAGTGAATATTTTAAAGAAAACCACACAAGAAGATTATGGTTTACTACAGATTCCCACTGCCCTTACTTAGGTTTTTATGCTTATCAAGAATAAAAGGAACCAGAAAGCAATGGAAAATACCTGATTCCAGGAACTGAAGAAAACCACACAGGGTGAGCTAGTAACCTAGTAACTGAAAAGATAAAACCCAAATCTAAACACATCAGTATGGGGTATGTCAAAGGACAAGGACGACAACAACATTGGAAGACCTCATGAGTGGGGCTTGGAGTGGTAGGGTGGGGGTTTGTGCGCATGTGTTCGTGCTCGTGCGTGTGTGTGTGTGTGTGTGTGTGTGTGTGTGTGTGTGTGTGTGTGTGTAAGTCAGAGGTCAACATCAGGTGTCTTCCTCAATTGCTCACTATCTTTCTTTTTGAGAAAGGGTCTCACTGAATCTGGAGAGCAACTACTGGCTAGAGGTGTTGGCCAGCAAGTCCCCAGGACCTCACTGCTTCTACATATTCATCTGGTTTGCAGGTGAGCACAGCTGTGCCCCCTAACTCCCTGAATGGACTCTGAATGAGTAAAAAAGAAACCAAAAACCAATTATAGGAAGATTAAATAAAGTAGTATTGGGTAATACTCCAATGTATTAAGTATATGTGAGTTCTGATGCAAGGAATTAAATCAATCGGCAAGAGAAGAGAGAACCAAACACCCAAAGAATCCACATTGATTCATATCACTACTCTACGACTAGGGACAAACGAAGCTCCTTTTTAAAGAGGTGGTCGAGCATTGCACTTCCTTCCAAAGAATCTAGAGAAAAAAGAAGAAATGAGAGTGAAAAATAAGAATAACTTTACATGGAGAACTCTGACAACACCAATTAGCCAAGGACTCATGGTAACCACCCCACTGACCAATCACAGTGACCTCCTCAAACTTCTCGATGAAAGCAAACCTTGAGCTCTGGGGTCTTCTACTGGAATAACTGTGGGTGCTGTTCCGAAGTTCCCAACTGAAGAACACTGTACAAAAAATACCAGGCAGGATTCCTCTAGATAAGAGATGCACAGCCAAAAAAGAACCCAAAGGGACACAGCCATCAAATGTAACATACCCTGGATAGGATACTGGAACAAAGGAATTAAAAATGTATGTGGTCAAGGGCCTTGGAGAGATGGCTCAGCACTGAAGAGTGCTTTCTGCTCTTGTAGAAGACTCAGTTTTCATTCCTCATACCCACACAGTAGCTCACAGCTGTCTGTAATTCCAGTTTGTTCTGAAGGCTATTGCACATATGGTACATATAAATATACTCAGGTGTAGACATATACACATGAAATAAATGTCTAAAACAACAAGTGGAATCTGAGTAACTATGGTTTTTAGCTAACAACTTATAAATATGTGTACATTAGCATAAAATATACCACATGGATATAAAATGTTAGCTAGGTGGAATTGGATAATGGTCATATACAATACCTTTTATTATTGTAATTATATTTTGTGACTATAAACCAAGTAAAGTAGTAGAATAGAAGATACAGACTGTAAGATATAAGTAAGATATAAGAAGGAAGATACAAATTATTATAATAATCAGTAATAATTACTAGTTTTGATGAATTTTCTTTTAATGCTTTTTTGCTCACATCTATTTCTACATTTAAACAAGAAATTATCACAAAGTATCTGCACCTGCTATTTAGTAGTCATTATTATTATTATTATTATTATTATTATTATTATTAAACTACAACTGTAGCTGTCACTGTCGCTGTCTTCAGATGCACCAGAAGAGGGCATCAGGTCTCATTATGGGTGGTTGTGAGCCACTATGTGGTTGCGGGGATTTGAACTCAGGACCTTCAGAAGAGCAGTCAGTGCTCTTACCCGCTGAGCCATCTTGCCAGCCCATAGTAGTCTACTTCTAAAATACAGTAGATCTATGAATAAACATATTTGCATAGCATTTTAAATGACTTTATGTTGAATTGATCAACATTAATTTATTGAGCTAATTCTTGCCATTGAATAAACATCAAAATTTTTGCTATACCAAAAAAAGATGTGACATCTTTTATGGGTGTTTTTTGTATACATTAAGATCAGTTTAATTACATAAAATATTAACATTTAAAGAGTGTGTTTCCTCAAATACCACTTCTTTGTTCTTCATCCTAGTTTGCAACTTTGGGTTAGGGTCACTATGTTTTGCTGGAGTAGATTTCATTTTCTTTTGAGACAGAGTCTCTCAATGCATAGCCTTGGCTAGCCTAGACCTTTCTAGGTAGACAAAGCTGGCCTCTGACTCATAAAGAATCTCCTGCCACTGCCTCCAGACAGCAGGGATTAAAGGTGGGTGCCACCACATCTTTGGAGAAATAGATTATTAAAGATATCTTTAGAAGGATCTTTTAGTTGTATTTTTTTTTCTGGAAACATATTTACTTCTATTTTAGGATCAAAACATTCACATATTATAGAATGCTAAGTTGATAATTGTTGACTGGTATCAACACACAAATTAATATTATTTACTCTGCACATTGAAGACATCATTTTAAAGCACTGACTCTCAACCTTCCTAATGCTGCGATCATCTAATACAGTTCTCCCGCTGTGGTGACTCCCAACCATAAACGCATTTTCATCGATACTTGATGACTGTAATTTTGCTACTGCTATGAATTCTAATGTAAACATCAGATGTGCAAGACCCACTGGTTGAGATAGCTGTTCTAAGGCCTGATTTTCCTTTGTGGTGTTAATAATTATACAGTTGTCCATTTGTTTCCTTTAAGGTGATCTGTCTCCTTATCTGGCTCCTCACATGACACCCCTTTCTATTGTTAGTCTGCAGCTTATGTTGTTCTTGAGACTGCTTTCTCTCCCCTCCCCCTCTCTCCCTCTCATTATTCTACGTGAAGTTTACATTTTGTGGAGCCCTTTAAATCTGTTTGATGACTGTATCTGTGATAAGAAGAAAAAAATGGCTCCACAAAGGTGCTGGCAACGCAATCCCTGAGTGAGCACCCATGTTAATAGTGTAGATTAATTTAGGTCACTAGTCGGATAACCCCCAAGTAAAATTATTGCTATCCACTATCCACTAAACCTGACATAATCAACTGTGTTCACACAGTGGAAGAAGCAGACTGAGAGGTGTTCAGAGCGATCTGAAGCAGAAGGACTCAGCTCACTAATGCTGATGGTGAAGGTGTAGAAAGGAAGCAGAAGAATACAGGCAACTCCAGGAAGCTGGAAAGAGCAAGGAAAAGATACAGGCAACTCCAGGAAGCTGGAAAGAGCAAGGAAAGGATACAGGCAACTCCAGGAAGCTGGAAAGAACAAGGAAAGGATACAGGCAACTCCAGGAAGCTGGAAAGAGCAAGGAAAGGAATCTCCCTTGAAGGCTGCGGAAAGCAGCACCCCCTGCCTGCATCTTTACTTCAGGCCAGTGAACTCTTGTAGAATTTCTGACTTCCAGGACTGGAAGACAGAATTCTATTGCTCTAAGCAAATAACTCGTTATGACAGCTGAAAGAGTTAACTCAGTGCTCTTTCACAAGTTCTGGAAAATTCTTCAAATACAATCTGAAAATGCCATCTTTTACTTACCCTCCACCCTCACTTCCTTGACCAATCTTAAATATTTTGTATCTTTTTTTTTTTTATTTTAGTGGTTTCTTAAAACTATTGGCTTCTGATTCGGCCGTAAAATAACTCATGTTTATCCCTATAAATAATTTGAATAGAAATATAATCGAGTTATGTTATATACACTTTTAAAAGAAATTTGTACTTCTACTCTATATTGTATTTTAGGCTTGAAACTTCCATTTTAAGAAGTGCAATAAAATTATTTTATCAAAATTAAATTTTTATTTTCTTTATACTCACCTGTTGAAATCACTGTTGCTAGTTCTCTTCAGTCTGTCAAGCCAGTTCTAAGTGACCAGACACAATGTTAGAATTCTCTTAGTGGTGCACAATGTTTTTCTGATTATTGATAAATATGTGTATGCATGTTTATGTATGCTTACTGAATTCTGTTTTGAAAAACAATGATTACATTTTATCTTAGATTCCAAATGTGTCACGCTTAGGCCTTAATTTTACTTCCATTAAATTTAATAATTTAACAATTCTCTATTTTAACAAAGAAAATCTTTTAACAATATTTCTTGGAATATATTCTGCCATGCCATGAAAGACGTCACCAATCCAGAAAAATGTTCTTGTTCAAATATGTTTCTTAGGATTTGTCAAAATGCTAAGTCCCTTAGTAAATTATAAATGCCATGGCACTTTAAAACATATGAGCTTCTGAGATGATTTAAAGTGTCTAAGATCTTCCTCCCTCCCTTCCTTCCTTCCTTCCCTCTCTCCTTCCTTCCTTCCTTCCTTCCTTCCTTCCTTCCTTCCTTCCTTCCTCCCTCCCTTCCATCCTTCCTTCCTTTCTTCCTTCC
>NC_034593.1:125629015-125655047 GCF_900095145.1 Mus pahari | reverse complement strand
CTTCCTTCCTTCCTTCCTTCCTTCCTTCCTTCCTTCCTTCCTTCCTTCCTTCCTACATGCTGACATTTCTAAGAACAGAGCAAAATGTTCTGATGACTCTGACAGACCTTACTTCTCAGGGCTCCCATACATCCTGGCTTGCCACATCGATATGTGATAGGGTAACTCATTTCCTTCCAACCTTCAGTGGGCTAAAGTTCATTTATCTTCTAATCTTAGGAAATAAGTTAACTCCTAACAACCTATGATACTCTCAGAGCACAGCTGTACTTTGGAATCACTTATCCATCATTAATTTCAGTTTCCTCATTTATCAAGGCAGAGTGGTAGCATTGGGTGGTATTGCCTACCACCAAAGGGCTTTGTGGCAACAGTGTTGTGTTACAATGTATTGTCTGTGCTGATCAGGATCCATCAGTGTGCCCCTGTATTGTCAGCTTGGAGTACCCATCCAAAAAAAAAGTGTTCTTTTAGGTGTTCCATATTAAATTGTCACAGTCCTATGAAAGACCTGTCTCAGTTAATAACAATTTCATCCCGGGATCAAAAATTCTGTAATCCCAACTTTAATATTTTTTAAGCACTTGCTCTCTCGCTCTCTCACTCTATCACTTGCTCTACCCAGTGTTTCTCTGTGTAGCCCTGACTGTCCTGGAATTCACTCTGTAGACCAGGCTGGCCTCAAACTCATAAATCTGCCCTCCTCTGCCTCCCAAGTGCTGGGATTAAAGGCGTGCGCCACCACTGCCCACCTGGCTTATATCTCTCATTTTAAGGTTCGTTTTTTTCTTTGTTCCTTCGAGTAGTGTTAACCAATTAACCTGAGTCAAGAGGAAATGACAGTTGTGATGGGGAAATGTCAACTATCGGATCCACGCCAGCTTTTGTTATTTTATGCTGTGCTGTTACTCTTTCCTACTTCGTGTGCCATGCAAAACAGCGGTAAGTTTAGGAGACACATATATTGTTTGTTCCATGTGCTAGAGCAACACAGGACAATGCTTTGTGCCATCCAGAGTTCTCTAAATGTGGAAGTGTTTGTCATTCTTATTCTGTCTCTGTGAAACAATGACGGGGAGTTTTTTCTCCAAATTCTTTATAAAAAGAGAAGTATCTAAGTCAAATATAATAGGCTAATGCTATGAACAGCAGAGGCAGCCTCTTTGTGTGTCTTGTGATGAAATGACTCCTGATCATAGTGCTTTCTAGTGGAAATCAAATGTTCAAGCGAAACAGCACTCACTTGATTAGGTAATCGTGATATGCCTTTTATTGGTTGGACTCTGATACAAACTCCTGACAACGACTACTAGAACTTTACCCAAAGAGACACGTATCACATACCATACAGTATAGTGATAGCTGTAAAATACATCCAAGTGTGACTCCGAGATGAAAATGCAAGGTAGTTCTTACACACTCGGCTAAGACACAAAATAGTTCTTTATTGTAATAAATATGTGTGTAAGCCTCCATGACCATGAGGGCTTTCTTTGTCCACCTATCTAGTATTGTGGGAATCTGTGAAAATAAAAACAATAATAGACATTGGGGAACATGTGTTTAATCCCAGAACTTGGGAGGTGAGGCAGGAGGATTGCTGTGAGTGGAAAGCCATCCTGTTTTACACTGTGACTTCCATGTTAGCCAGTGCCATCTCAAAAATTAAACTATAGTAACAACAACAGCACCTAAACCAGCAGCAAGGGACAAACATTTTCACATTACATTGTACGTGCATTGTATAGTATATGGACACCTGGTACACACAAAATCATTTCTGTAAAGGTTTGGGTTTGGGTTTGAGCACGCCACTTTCTGTCTGGGCCCCGAGAAAACTGGTAATAACAAATGAATTTCTACTCTCAAGAGGAGGTTAAGATAATTTTTTACCTTTCAATTCTGCATAGGAAAACACATTTCAAAGGACATTTTTTACTTTTGCATTTTATTTTGTAGCTCTATTGCTTGCTATCTTTAATCTAAATTGTCTAAAAGACTTAAGCTCAAGGTTAGGGGAGGGGCAGATTTTCAGAGGAACCAGGATTGCTCTAAGAGCACATTTTATATGTAAAACAAGCATGGCCAAGAGCATTCTCATAGGCCAATATCCCAGTAACCTTCACTTCCATACTTCCTTCTTCTTCTACCCAACTGACTCCCCCACCCCACCCCCACCCCCAATGCGACTTCAATTTAGAAGTGTTTATGTTTCTATCAGGACTTCCAGGGACAAATGTTGTCTGGGTCACCTAGTGTGGCCTGAGCTATACAAGGGCATTCTCTTGAAAGAGGTTTCCTAGATAATATTCTGTTGCAAAAGTGGTGAGAACGGGGACTTGTCCTCTGAATCTCTTCTTAGAAATGTAACTCAGGCTGGGCGGTGGAGGCGCACACCTTTAATCCCAGCACTTGGGAGGCAGAGGCAGGAGGATCTCTGAGTTCGAGGCCAGCTTGGTCTACAGAGTTCCAGGACAGCCAGGGCTATGAGACTCTGGCTGCCCAGTCTAGGAACCTGGGCATCTGGGAAACAGGCATCGCTTGTCCTTACAAACAGAGGGCCACTCTGGTAGCCTCAGTTGGCCTACTGACACACTAATGCTGGCAAATGCTGACTGCCCCAACCCTGAAGTTTCTCACATGTAAGGACAACGATCTGTACTTCAGGGATGAAAGGCCTAATCGTAGCATTATCCTTATCAATGGTGGTATGACTTAGGTTAAATTCTGTAGTTGGAAGTCTTTCTTTGTAATGGTTGGTGATAGTATAAAAATTCAAAAATAATCATAGGAGATGTATTCAGTAGGATTCAACCGAGATTGGGATTTATTGAACCTCACGTTTCCATACAAATTATGGGATACTCCAGCTTTGGTGGTGATTATGTACTTGAGCAGAAAAGCATCACAACTAGGTTTCTTGTTGTAGTTTTTTGGTTTGTTTGTTTGTTTTGGTTTGGTTTTTTTTTGACATGGGTCCTTGGTGTTTCAGCTTCTCTGCATACGTAAGACTGTTCACTGGTTTAGTTTGGAATACAAGATGAAAACTTCCTTGATTTTCCTTCTGAGATGAAACAAATTTCTTAAAAGCCAGAGACTACAAACTATAGCTCACCTGCGTTTAATCATTAATAGTGAGCCCTTCCATGAACTTAGGTCCTGATTTTGGAATTTGGAATCTGACCTTTCCCCTATAGATAAACACTGTCGTCGCCGATTCTGAAGAGGGTCACTTCCTTGCCGGCTGCCACCACTGCTCAGTGACTCCTGGAGACTGGATGTGGTAGAGGAGAGCCAGGCAGCATCAGCATGATCCTCCTGGCCGTGCTTTTCCTCTGCTTCTTCTCTTCCTATTCTGCTTCTGTTAAAGGTAAGTTTACATTGCCTTTTCCTAAACTTGAATCTCCTCAGTCTCTCTCTCTCTCTCTCTCTCTCTCTCTCTCTCTCTCTCTCTCTCTCTCTCTGTGCTGAAAGAGTTTCCTAACTATACAATTTTTGAAAGTATATAAGATTGGAATATCTGGAGGAAAGTGACGAAGTGGAAAGGAAGACAGAATTTAATTTCCGGCTCTCTTTTACAAAAGTAGAGATCCCTTCTTATTTCAGCCCCGCCATCCCCCCAGAGCACTGTGTCTCTAGCTTCAGTTTCTCACTCTTGGAGAGAGAGCTATTGTTACCTGCTGCTGACAGACACACAGAAGACAGTGCCTTCATTTGAATTGTAAAATAACCCAGTCCGGTTGCTTAGCACTGGAACAACAAGAAGAATGAGACCCAATAAAAGGAAGGCATTTGATTGCCAAAGAATTATGAATGAACTGGTAAAGCCTATGTAGACTCCCGTTGCTTTTCAAAGGAAGTAGAATAACCTGAGTCAGGAGTTAAGGAAAATAAAGCTATGTAATATGGATGTAAGAAATAAGATGTCTTTAAGTGTTACTAGTTAACAATTTTTGTTTTAAGGCAAAAATATGAATTAAAATATGAATTAATGATATCAGGAAAGTACTAGAGGAAAGTGATTTCACAAGGAGTGGTTTGAAAGTGTTGTATGGAATACTGTACTGTTGTGAAACCTTCTATAAATCCACCAGCTTATAAACTCTTTGGGTTTTAGATTGTTACCTTGTATAAAGATGTCACTTTTTATAGTTTATAAAAAGTTATACTGTTAAGACCAATTGCTCAGCCAGGCGGTGGTGGTGCATGCCTTTAATCCCAGTACTTGGGAGGCAGAGGCAGGCGGATTTCTGAGTTTGAGGACAGCCTGGTCTACAGAGTTAGTTCCAGGACAGCCAGGGCTACACAGAGAAACCCTGTCTCGAAAAAACAAAAAACAAAAAACAAAAAACAAAAAACAAAAAAAACAAAAAAAAAAAAACAAAAAAAACCAAAAAAGACCAATTGCTCTAAAGGCAATCTGTCATGGTAGGGTCAACTTCTAGTACTGTGTTCTCTGAGTGTGATGGACATAAAATAACCACACATACACTTTAAATCTGTTTGGGACAAATGTGACTTTTGATCATAAAGCAAAGTTTGTCTCACTATTTCTCTCTCTCTCTCTCTCTGTATGTGTGTATGTGTGTGTGTGTGTGTGTGTGTGTGTGTGTGTGGTGTGTGAAATTTCTACATGAAAAGGGATTATTACTTCAGCAAGATATTGAAGGCTACAATTCAATTGTTTTACCTGAGCAAATGTGTTCTTAAACTAGAGGGAATATTTTCAGTACTTTTAAAAAATCATCAGTGGTTAAGATATAACCCTTCCTCGAGTGAAAAAAAAAATCAAAACAACAACAACAACAACAACAACAACAAAAAACCCTTGTAAGTCTTCTCTGATTTGGGAGTGTTATAGGACAGAGTTTTACTGTTTGTCTAATGTGATATAAACAGTATAATATAGAACCCAATACCATGATTATTTTGAAGGGAAAAAAATAGTGGAGATAGAGTGGTTACTGTGGTTTCATGTGTGATTCCCATTCTGTTAACTTAAAAATAGTAAATTCACATACACGCACATGCACTTGTACATGCACACACACACACACACCACCACCACCAGCAGCAGCAGCATGGAGGCACGCTGCCTGCGCATGGGGAAAATGTGGTTTAGAACATGACAATTTGTTGTGTACAAGCTCAATGACAAACCCAGGTGGTTAGAACCCAAAGCTTGTGCAACTGAGAGGCCGTCTTTGAGAAAACATTACAAATATATCTTGTGCTTACAAAGGTCACGGAGGAAAGATAAGGGACAAGGGCAGGTCGCTGGGGCCCTCTTCCAGAGGCTTTCAAGGAGCCTGGGTGTGAGGGGCCCAGGGCCTTTGCTTTGGGTTTCTTCATTTCGTTAAGACTTTCTTATGCTAAATATCACAAACATACAACATAGGACTTAGTTCTCTCCCTGTACCTGGAGTAGCCTTTGGTATCAGATGACCATGATTTGGTGGTAGATTCTTTGCCCTCAAAACGATGATTGAGAGATAACGAGCAAAAGGCTCGAGGAGACTCTCTTCTTAGGATGAAGGACAGTGTGGAAGACAGTGGTTTGTGAGTGAGAGCCCCAGAGGCTGGTTTTCCCCACCTGCTGTTGATCAGGCTGCTGATGGCGGATCTGTTCTCAGTGCTGTCGTGGTTTGTTAATGAATGGCTTTTACTTTCTGTTTGCTTTGCCCCCCCCCCCATCCAGTCGCAGTTTTAGTCCATTTGCATTAATCACCCGAGCATCCCCTCCCTCCCCCTCCCTCCTTCTGCCTTCCCTTTCCCTGTCTGATTCTTAGTCTTTATTACCTCTTCCTGTATCTCCATAACCCAACATCCTGAAGGAGCCTCGCTCCGACTCACCTCTGCTCTGCCTCCTTGCTTCAGTCAACTAGCCGCTCCATCACACTGTCTCTCCTTTGGGAATAAAAAAAAAAAATGCCATGATGGGGTCTGGAGAGATGGCTCAGCAATTAAGAGCACTGACTGCTCTTCCAGAGGTCCTGAGTTCAATTCCCAGCAACCACATGGTGGCTCACGACCATCTGTAATTGGATCTGATGCTCTCTTTTGGTGTGTCTGAAGACAGCTACAGTGTACTCATATACATAAAATAAATAAAACTTTTAAAAAATGTCATTATGTCCAGTCTGAAGAGCAATATCCTGAAACAGAAACTAAGCCAATGACATGTTGGATATCCAATGCAGCTGGACCATGGACAATGTAAGCAGAGAAACAGTCTAGGGGAGGGATGGTGAGTAACATGGGATCGCAGGCTAGTGTTTTGGATTATCTTAAATTTTGATGAAAAGGACAGACAGTTGAGGCCTGTTAAAAGAGTAGGAGAAGACTTGGGTGAGCAGAGCCCTTCCTGCTTCACCATCTCCGCATAGTCAGGAGCTGATAAGTCATATGCTCCTTGTTACTGGTAAAGTAAAAGCTCGATAGTTTAAGAATTACTGTCTCCTACACATTTTCCATCAGAAAGCACCTCCACATAGCCCATGAACTCAGATTTCATAAAACCCAAGCTTCAAAGTCTATCTACCCTGTGTGTGGGCTGAACTTGGAGTAGTCTCTGTCAGCTTCCTCTCGTTCGGTCTGCCTTTCACAATTGCTGTCAGGATAAGATAAGACAGCGCACCGTACTTTTGTACCCTCTATGGAATTAAATAGATGTTACTAAGAAAGAAAAGAAAGAAAGGTCTTTCTGGGCAAACATCCTTCCTGGCCACAAGGCAGTGTTTGAACTGCTGTAGAGCACTGGGTTAGAATTCAAACAGAGAGAGAGAGAGAGAGAGAGAGAGAGAGAGAGAGAGAGAGAGAGAGACCAAGAGAGTTACAGGCTCCACCTCCTTCCAGATCTTTGAGACTCCATCTTCCTTTGCATCTCATGCTTATCGCTTGGTGGACCTGGTGCCCGCACTTCCTTTTGTGCAATGCCAGCTTTCACTCATCAGTGACCCTTCAGGCTGCTCACTGAAACCCTTGCCTTTCTTTTGAACCTTTGTCAGAGCATGGACCCTGGAATTAGGTCAAAAAACCCTTTCACCTTCCCATCTCACTGTCTTTCGAGTCTCCCTGACGCCCAGAGATGCCTCTTTCAGCTCATCTCCTTCTGCTGCTGTGTTCACTCAGTTAATTCCGTTCTTTGCCGCTCTTGTATCTGCATAAGCCCTCTGCAGGACCTTTGCACTTGCTGCTCTTTGCGAGAATGGGGATGGGAGGAGCAGAGTGTGACTCTTGGGACAGATGTGCTCACAGTCAGCCTAAAGCTGACCTCCAGAGCCATACAGAGGTGGTGTTTGCTCATATGTAAATGTTAACTCTGTCAGGGTAGAGATTTTTGTCTCCTTGTTCGGTTGTCGACTCTAGAAAGCTGCCCATGTCCTAGGAGTTTCTTAGAGCATCCTGTTGAGAATGAATTCCTGGCTCCCTTCCTAGGGATGAAAGAGAACTCGATCTAAAATGTAGAGGTGTGTGCTAAAGGCAAGAACACAATCTTTAGTGCCAGCGAGGCACAGTTCCCATCATGCCAGCATCATTAGTGGCCTTGAGCACTCTGGGAAACGGTGCTATCTCTGTGCCCTTCACTTTCCTCATCTAATGAAGAACAGTAGTAACCATCTCAGAGCCAGACGTGGCGGCACAAAATTGCAATCCAGGCACCCAAAGCAAAAGGCAAGAGAAAAAAAGAGGTCCAGACCAGCCTGGGCTACACAGTGAGCCCACAACAGAACAAGGTCGAACTTAGTAGATTTTTATGACTCAGCACACATAATCCTGAGGCAACCTGTCTTGGTCTCTTTTAGTCTGGAGACCATTATTACTAATGGTTGTTACATAGGGTGGGTGGGCAGTATCTGATGTAGACCAGCCTGGCCTCGAACTCACAGAGATACACACCTTCCACTGCTTCCCAAGAGCTGAAATTAAAGGCACTCCACCTGGCTATGAGTATACGTCTTAAGGGGAAAGTAAGTTATGACTTCTGATAGAGTTAGCTGGCAAAGTAACCCAGTAGCCCTGAGGAAGAACATGCATACTGAACCCTTCTTGACAACACCTAGCAAGTAACTCACAGAACATACATAAAGGCAGTTTATGTGATCACAAACATTTTGTGGCTGAGAAAAAAATTGAACCTTCCCATTTGTGTGTCTTGGGAATAAGTTAAACTGAATTGGAGACTGTGAACTTCTCCTCTGTGGTTTTATTTGTTTGTTTGTTTGTTGTTTGTTTATTGTTTGGCTCCCAATACTGACTTGCATACTATTGGATATTAAATATCAAATTTAATCCCATGTTAAGATTTTATGTAATTAAGTATCTTTGGGGGGGGCACAGGTAATTTAAACTTATTTATAGGTGACTCTGAAATGTTCCAATTTCATTCAAAATATTATTAATAGAATAATATACCTGGGTAAGGATTTAATTTTCATTAATTAATTAATTAATTAGAGACATGGTCTCACATTATAGTCTAGGTTTGCATGAAACTCACTATGGAGTCCAGGCTGCCCCAGAATTATTATATAGCCCAGGCTACCCTCAAACTCATGGGCATCTTCCTGTCTCATTCCTTAAAGCACTGAACATCTGAGTATGAACCACCACAACCACCAGAGAAATGTTCTTTGGACCAAGTTTGCTAAGTAAGCTTTCAGAGAAAGTTACAAAGAGAAAACATTCTTTAAATGCACCAAGTATGCCAATGAAAGAACTGTCTTTCTGATGACTATTGAAATTAACAATATATTAATTATGGTGCTTTAAAGATGGATCTGTGGTTTGGTTAAAAGCACTCCTTGCTTGCTCTTCCAGAGGACCTGGGGTTGGGTACCACACAGCGGCTTACAACTGAATGTACGTACCTCCGGTTCCAGCAGATCCAATACCTTCCTCTGACCTCCCTGGGCATCACCTGCATTTGGTATACATACATGCAGGCAAAACACCCATACACATAGCAGTTTTAAATGTGAATTACAAATGATCTTACTTAATTTCTAAAGCAATTCCTGTCAAGACCTCTGCTTGACCTATAGTCACGTGATTAAAAGCAATGTGTCAGTTGCTCTAAAAGTATCTTTAATGTTCAGCCAGAACAATATAGAGATGACTTGATAATTTATATAAATAATGGTTCCTGAAATGAAAGCTTGTCTGGGGTTCATCAGTTAACTCAGTTATTTGTGGTTTTTAAGCCACAGAGAAGCACACCATCTTTGGTTCAACAGGTGCTCGTTAAGCCCCACCTAGCCTCAGTGAGCAGAAAGAACGCAATGGTGGCAAGACAGTATGTTATCTGGCCTGACAGGTACCTGACAATTGAGACTTGACCTGTGTCCCTCTTTTAATGCAGGTCACACAACTGGCCTCTCATTAAATAATGAGCGGTTATACAAGCTCACGTACTCCACTGAAGTGTTTCTTGATGGGGGCAAAGGAAACCCGCAAACCAGTGTGGGCTTCAGGATATCATCTGACGTGGACGTTGTGTTACTGTGGAGGAATCCTGATGGTGATGATGATCAACTGATCCAAATCACGGTGGGCACTTTCTAAATGAAACACAAGACTTCGCTAAGATTAGGTGTTAGACAGATGTACATCACCCAGCGGTCCTTGTTTTGGGCTCCTGGTTATACTTGGCTTCTTCTCTTTTACAAAGACAGGCGAAGAATTCACAGTTTTGAAGTTGTTGCTCATCAGTAGTGAGGGTTCTCCAAGTTGTGGGAGAGGGATGTTAGGAGATGCGTGCTCCAGGCTGCTGAGTAACTGGAGTCGGATCTCTAGGTCTATTTATCATCTTAATGTGAAAGGGACATAGGATTGGAATCCATTCAGAGTGTCCTGGGAGGAAGGGATTTGCAATGCATATCATGCAAGGAACCAAGGGGACTGGAAAGGAAAAGCATTAGTGAGGCCTGACTTAACAGGTGGGATGACTGACGAGCCACAGAACCTCTACTAGAAGGAACCAAGTATTCCATAGAATGACAGTGTTTGGTCAGCCGTAGTGGTTTAGATTTGTGAATTTTCCTAGTTTTGATATATTGTAGTTCTACTTTCCAAGAACCTAATGGCAACGAATTCCTTTTAAAGTTAGGTAATTCTTCTGCAGGTTAATGTCAAATAGTGCACTGAACCAAAGCTACCTAATAGTTTGGATGTTCTTTATAGTGACGATAATTGCAGTCCAGTTGCCAATCTGTTGCTGGTTTTTGTTTTGTTATGTCTGTAGTGGTTGTATTTTCAAAGTTGGATCAAAACATCACCATCCACTCCTCTGAGTCACTTATCACAAGGACAGAAAGCTTTCCTGCAGAAGACATTTCCCACATTCTTGTCCTGTACCTTGGCTGCCCATCTTCCATTTAATAACACACAGAGGCAGAAGGGGTGGCATGGTTCAGACACGATACAGACAGGGAAGGAATGAGGCAGGCAGCAACTGCTCAAAATAAGTCAGAAAGGTGACAGTGACACCCGAGAGCCAAATTCAAACCACTAGTTAAAATATAACGCCTTCTCCACTCTTAGAAGTGGGATGACATGGTGAGCCTTTGTAGTTTGGTTGGTTAAGGCTCTTGTCGAGTGACACAAGGGACAAGTCCCATGAGTCACGGTTTGAAAGATGACAACCTCAGTTGGTATCCTTCACCACTTTCATTTTCAAGAGGCAAATGTGGGAGTTTTTCCTAATAGTTTTCTTTCCTTGACCTCAGATAACAGCTGTCAACGTCGAAAATGCGGGTCAACAGAGAGGAGAGAAGAGCATCTTCAAGGGCAAAAGCCCACCTAAGATCATAGGGAAGGACAACCTGGAGGCGCTGCAGAGACCCATGCTTCTTCATCTAGTCCGCGGGAAGGTAACGGCCCTGGTGTTGTCTTCCACGACTTCCTAGGCTGCCCCCTTGCGCAGAGAGTACTCCGAGGGAACCCCCTTGCACAGGGAGTACTCCGAGGGAACCCCCTTGCGCAGGGAGTACTCCGAGGGAACCCCCTTGCACAGGGAGTACTCCGAGGGAACCCCCTTGCGCAGGGAGTACTCCGAGAGAACCCCACTGTTACCACCTTTCTTTACAGTGCAATCATCTCAAAGGCTGCTGCAGAAACATCACCAAAGTAACTGAAATCATGCCCTGAATTCTGTTCCCTACCCAGGCCCCCCCCTCCTCTCTCAAAATCATTGTAACAGGATGAAGTATTGGCTTATGGATGAGAAACACTATTCCTAAAGTACACCTTATTAACTATTAAATTAGAACCTAATTTATGACGCTATTATGGAGCTAGTATAATACAGAAAATCATCACAGTATGAGTTTGGATAAGTTCAGGAAAGTAGGCAGCTTAGAATGGAAGGTTAGAGGGTATGTAAATAATATTAATTTGTGAGGCTGTCTGTCTGGGCAAAGCATAAAAGTGACCTTTTTCTGTGTCAGGTTGAAGACACGCAGTTTTCAAAATATGTAGACATCTGTTATAAATACAACTTCGGAAAACACCAAACATAGCTAAATGATGAGTGAATATTATAATGTCCACCTAGAATGCCAGTAAGAAAATTCTGTAAGCTTTCAGAAGTTTTATGGTTTAAAACTAACTTGTTTTATGGTCTTAATATGTTGGAACCAAGAAGCAACTGGGATCAGTTAATTATCAGGCATTCCACATTCTTGTTTAGGAAAGTTTCGGGTATTTTATTCGTATTAGGGAGGATGGGGGTGGGGGTCAAGCTCAGTCACGAGGTTGAAAAACAAAGATAAGGAGAGTTTTGCATGTTGCTTTGCATGTCTCCAAAGTTCGACTTTCCACACTCAAAATACCGATGACAAGTACTTGAATGTAAAAACGTCAGAAACCTGTGTGCTGCAAACAGGATGCAATTTTTTTGTTTTTTGTTTTTGTTTTTTTTTTTTGTTTTTTTTGATATGGAGCCCTAAGAGAAGGAGTTCGAGGCAGACTTGTGCCAGTATCACTTAAAATGTGAACCCCGGTCTCTCTGAGCACCTTTGTCTTTCCCCACTACTCAGAATCTTCCCAGCTATTCAAACTTAGCTTGAGCGTCCTTCTTCTTTTTGGGATGTTCACACTCTTAGTCAGCAGGAGGCAAGCATTTGACTTCACAACACTCTTGGTATTTCAGATCCCTTCCTTGGTTCTTCCCATTTTTCTTTTCAGCCATCTATAGTCATTGCTAATTTATAGCTTTAAGCAGGGAAACACCCAATCCTGCTTATAGTCCAGCCCCTCCATTCCCTGCCCTATGGCTTTCTTCCCCTTCCCCAAAGTACCTCGTGCAGACTGGAATGTCCATAAAGCTTTCCTCGCATCCACCAAAGCCCATCAGCTCTTGGGATTATTTCTTCTGAGGCTTGTCACACAGTGCAGTCTAATTCTCCCATGAGGCAACAACGAGTTTCTCATGAGCGGCAAGTACATCTTTCTCTCAGTGCATACAGCAACTGCTTATGGAGAAAACTTAATGAAAAGGGGGTGAGCACAGGAGTTGATGTGAGGCTAAATAAGCCAGACTTGGTTTGTGACTCCTTATAAGGAAGGAGAACTCTGTGCTTGCAGTGAGCTCTGCCTGAAGACACTATGAACATTTTCTCCTGGGCTAGTCAGAGACACGGGAGGGAGGGAGGCTGCTGCTGTGTTGATAACATCCTCCTGTGACAGAGGAGGACCTCCTGTGACAGAGGAGGACCTAGAGTTCTAAGGAGTTAAGGAAATTTCCAAAGGGTGCAGAACTGGCAGGTCATGAAGTCGGCACTCGGAGCAACGTCTAGCTTCTATGTTATCCCGTCCTCACATTGCAAGCCAGCCTGGGTTGACTTGAAAATTCCCTTATGTCATTTTTCACTGTATGAATTCACTCACTTGATTTGCTTGCATATGTCTCCACTTTATTAATACACAACACAGTCCTCTTCTTCTCTGGACCTCCAAAGTGGCAAGCTTCTTGAGTCCGTTAAATATTAATTGTATTTATTGTCTTAACCACAACCTATCATTTTACAGTGCCTTTGCCAGAAGCTGAGTACAAAGTCTTGCTACACACATACACACACACACACACACACACACACACACACACACACACGAACTGGATGCCCTCGGTGATCAAAGGCTGGAGGAAGCTGCCACGTCACTATTTTGGTGCCACCAGTGTGCCAGGTCGGTGGGAGCTGAGGTCTGTGATGACCTGCTGTAGCCACAGGTTAAAGTACATCACTCTATATCTCTCAGCTGAGCAGTAAAGGGCTTGGAAAGACTCTACCCTGTAGACTAAGAAGGAGCCAAAGGGACGTTCGGTCCCATCACTGTTAGAAAGGTCATTGTCAGTTCAGATTACGAGGACAGACACTGAAAGCAGAGAAAACGCTTTTTTTTCTTAGAGGACATTTCTACCCTAAGCCAAAATTAAATTCTACTCCAAATTCCTGCGATTTCAAGAAAATCTTTTTTTTTTTCTTCCAGAGCACCCCCCTCTTCTCCTCTCCCCATTCAAAGCTCCCATATTACATCACGAACAAACCTAACAAAGTAACTTAGATACATATTCATTGTATATTTCTCTTCCCCCCCCCCCCCGACAGTCACTCATTGCCCATACATAAGTGCGTGGGTCTGACCTGATTTTCGTCTGCATGGAATAAACTAAGTTTGGGAGTATGGCAGTTCCTTGAAGGACAAACAGTGCCTGTGCTCATAGCACAGAATCATTCTGGGCCCGAAATGCTAATCCAACCATCCAGATAGCTTTGGGACTCTGCCCTTGGTTTCGCTTGTCTGTATTGATGAAATTAAGTCTGCCTCTTGCTGGGTGTGCTGTTTCCTGGGGTGAATCTGCTGTTTGCAGGATCTGTGTGTGGTCCTTGTCAACACCACCTTGGAAGCTTCCGGTTCGTCCCCTGTGTCTTTATTTACAGCACTTCTTAACTATGCTTTGCATTAGCTAAATATCACAGATAAGATGGTGACTCCCTGTTTGTCAGGGTCGATTCAACTTATTCCTGTTATTTAGGCAGTGGATGTAAATTTGTCTTCTGTTATCGTAGCCATTTAAGAGGGGCAACTTCTTCCTAAGGGAAAATATAGTTCCAAAGAAAAAAAAAATGGCCCCAGGTTTGACCACCTGATGCCCCGTGTTTCCTTCCTGGCAGTCTGCTTAGCCTCGCGCTGAGTTCCTGTGTGGAAAATGTAGCTTACTGTTGTTCCCTGGAAACTCTCCTGACTGTGGATTCAGATCGGAAGCCTTAGCACTTGGATATTTAGAACTCATTTCAGAACTAAACGAAGTTATCAGCTTTATGGCCTGAACACCATAAAATATACTCGGTTTCTCTTGTGAGATAGTGAATTTAAGATTACTGCTGTGACAGTCACATGGGTCAAACTTCAAAGTTCCAGTTTATTAGTGTTATCAATTGCTGATTAATTTCGATGTCTGACAAATATGCAGAAGAATGGTATCTTCCCTTTGGATCAGATCGGTCTGTTCCAAAAATCAACAATTTTAGCTTCTGAAATATGGCAGCCATACAAAGGGGGAAAACAAACAAAAGGCTGGTTCACTTTTCTCATTGTAGGAAAACAATAGATACCAATAGAAAAAAATTATTTTTTTTCTCTGAGGGGTTTATGCTTTTTGGATAATTTACTTGGAAAAAAAATAACACTCCAGCATCATCTTATCAAGACAGCAAGATGGACGTCGCAGAGGTGACTAGTGGTAGATGAGCACGTGATCTCATTTGTAGACTGAGTGCAAGGCCGGAGTCTCCCGCAGCACGGCCAGAACTCTAAGAGCTCTTTGTAGGCTAGGGAAATGGGAGCTAGTTAGCTTCCCCAACTACTGGCTTCAGAAGCATTTAAGACTCTGACCAAGATATCACCCTCCATCGACACACACCATGGCCACCGTCTAAGCATGTCCGATTTTCCTGGGCCTGAGAACTCTAGTTATAAGCCTTGTGTAGCCATGATGCCCAGAGATATCCAGGCATATGCACTGGGAATCATATGGGAAGGAAATCCCATAGCAAAGAGCATCAGAAAGCCAGCGTCCATCTGAGAGACAGCCAGTGGATTGTATGAGAATATGATCCCTGGATTTTCAGACAGTGAAGTCACTGGCACAGGTCCCCTTTAACCAGCACAGACAACACTTTCCCCACCCTTAGGATGACGCAGTGGAGTGACTAAAACCGATCACAGATACAGTATCCAGCAAACCTGTCACTAGGCGGAGTATGTCTAGGAAGTAAAAATAGAGATTTGAAGCACTCCTGTGGTTAATTCAGACATAATATTGCCTCCGAAGACATGAGACATTTTTAGGTAGGCTGAATTATTCAGACTGGTATTAATTAAATTCATTGTACTCCTGAGCTTGCTATTTTGTTTGAAATTCTCATTTTGTTGTTGTTGTTGTTGTTGTTTGCTTTGTTTTGTTTTTGTTTTGTTTTGTGAGAAATGGATCGGTGGGGGCAGGAATGCTCTGCCACGGCTTTTGTAGAGCACAGTATTTTCACAGGGAAGACATATCTGTCCTCCACTGAACCATAGGGTGTGTTTGAAGTCAGTAGGTGAAAGTGATGGGCTGCCCTCTAAAAACTCCTCTATGGTTTCCATGCTGTTTATATAGATGAACCAACTCATTAAAATGATAAAAGATATAGGGCCAATAAGTGACGAGGATAAAACAGAGCCAAGTCACTTCCTATTCCTTCCAAATCACACTCCTTCTTTCAACCCCTTCCCCTATACCTTCTGATGAAAGTCTTCTGCAGTAGCCGTGGGTGGGCTGTGCTCCAGCACTGCAGCCTCTGCCATTCTGCTACCTGAGGCAGCGTCACTACTCGGGAAACACATTGATGCTCCGCAGCTTGTTCATGGGCACCATGGCCATTCATGAGCAAACCCGAGCCCTCGTCATGGCCTACTGACATTAAGCCTTTTCAGAAATGCTGTCATTTGTGGTGATTCTCATTCTGTCTTAGTCAATTTCTATTCCTGCACAAACATCATGACCAAGAAGCAGGTTGGGGAGGAAAGGGTTTATTCAGCTTACATTTCCACATTGTTGTTCATCACTGAAAGAAGTCAGGACTGGAACTCAAGCAGGTCAGGAAGCAGGAGCTGATGCAGAGGCCATGGAGGGATGTTACTTACTGGCTTGCTTCTTATAGAGCCCAAGACTACCAGCCCAAGATGGCCCCACCCACAAGGGGCCCTCCTACCTTGATCACTAATTGAGAAAATGCCACCTTGATCACTAATTGAGAAAATGCCCCACAGCTGGATCTCATGGAGGCAACTAAAGCTCCTCTCTCTGTGATAATTCCAGCCTGTGTCAAGTTGACACACAAAACCAGCCAGTACACATTCTCTTCTAAGAACGTTTCATTTACTTTTGTTCGTTTTTTTATTTGTTTCAAGCAGAATTACAGGTGAAGAGTATGTGTTGTGAAGGAAAGTGATGGTCCAGCTTTTCTCCCCTCCACAGCCCCAGTTTTCACAGAAACCCTGGGCTCTCCCTCTCCACAGTGACCTTCATGCTCAGAACCTTCATTTTCACCTCCTAAGTTCCATGATCTCGCTTCTTAGAAACTGAAACTGCTTCTTTTCACAAGAAAGAAATCACAGCGTTTCACTAACAGAATAATCTCTCACATAATCAGTGGGTGTGAGAACCTGACTTCTCCAGCCAAGTATTTAACCGAATCTGATAAACGAGGTACCATGACTTCATTTGTATTTCTCTTTTTCCCTTTAGGTCAAAGAGTTCTACTCCTATGAAAACGAGCCCGTGGGCATAGAAAATCTCAAGAGAGGCTTGGCTAGCTTATTCCAGATGCAGTTAAGCTCTGGAACTACCAACGAGGTACATAGTGACAATCCTAAGAACTTCGTGTCTGGGTGGATGGGGAGAGGCACTCGCTGTAATCTCAGCTACTTGGGGGCTAAGGCCCAGTTTTAAGCAAAGGTCTGCCTGGGTCATAGAGTAAACTTTAAGACAGTCTGGTGACTTAATGAAATCCACCATTTTTACAAAAGATGGATGTGGCCACTCGTGTGCCAGTAACCAGTGCAACAGGAAGAGACAAATGAATTCTGGGAGTTCACTGACCAGCTCTGTTGATCCAGTTGGTGAGCTGCAGGTTCATAGAGAGAACCAGTCTCAAGGGAATAAGGCAGAAAGTGATGAAGGGAGATACCTTATGTCCTCTCTGGCCTACATGTATGGATATGTATGTGTACACACATACACACAGTCATACAGATGCACATTTACCACACACATATATAATACACATACTTCTCCCAAGCAATAATAAAATATAAAAAGAGCTGGAGATGTGAGTCAGTAGTCGAGAGCCCACTGAACAAGTATGAAGCCCAGTTCAAGCCCAGCACTACAAATTAAATGCGTAGGTCAGTAAATAAGTCAACCAACATCTTATTTGTCAACAGGTATATCAAATTGTTTCTAAGCATTTTTGCCAACTGAAATTCCACAGAAAATTATAACTGCTTTTAGGATTAAGTATTGTTTTAGAAAAGTTGACTTAAGCTGGATAGTCAAATTTCACTTACATATGAAATGGTTTATTGCTTAAATACAGAGTTAAGGAATTGGAATCAATTCTATTAAAGGAACTTTGGATAACTGTAAAATATGCAGAAAACTTTGGGGGATCCAATGGTTGTTAAGTGTCTCTATCCTCCTGCATTGTGGGAAGCATATTTAAAAAAACACATTCCCTAGATTCATCCTAAGGATGCTAAAATAATAGATCCATCCTGAGGATGCTAAAATCATAGATTCATCCTGAGGATGCTAAAATCATAGATAAGCAATGAGCTGAGCAGCTGTATTTTAATCATCTCGGGGATTTGGAATAGATCACTGGCTTTCAGAACCAAGTGCCCCAATTCAGAGAGGAAATAGAAGTGAGTTAAAGAATTCAGTGGGTTCCAGCTATCCGACTTGAGTCAAGCTGGACACCAGTTCTCCAGCTCTTACCTCATCTGGCCCATGAGCAGAGGAGAAACTGGGATGGCCGGGCTGGGCCAAGGGAATGTGGCTAGCTTACTAAAATAGCAGCAAGAATGGTGCTGGCAGGGAACCCAAGGGGAAAGCTCACAGGAGCCGAACAGAGTCTATTTTGGGACATTTTTATGTAAACTCAGATTCTTATTATGAATGATAATGAATTTAGTTAATCTCACGAGTTTCAAGAGTTTTTGGCCATACTTCTCTCTTGAAAGATCACACACACCATCTTGGTACAGGCTTTAAAAGCATTCCCCCCTCACCAGATAATTCCCCACATGGCCAGAGAGTTCAGTAGTGGGCAAGCAGTGTATTCAGATCCTGAACTGCGAGAGAAGTAGGATGGCCCGTGATCCCTGGGACAGCCGAGATGTTCTCAGGCCTAGCCAAAGTGAGATTCAGCATCCTGTAAAAAGCCTTCGAGGACTTTTGTCTTTCCGTATTCTTGTCCCAGGGTAGGGTGAAGTTCTCAATGGCATATCAGGATACCCACGCTGACGGCCCACGTGGCATCCCAAGCATTATGCTCTTGCTTTCTGTTCCAGGTAGATATCTCTGGGGATTGTAAAGTGACTTACCAGGCCCAGCAAGACAAAGTGGTCAAAATCAAGGCTCTGGATACATGCAAAATTGAGCGGTCTGGATTTACAACGGCAAACCAGGTACGGCAGCTTCCTCGGAGGCTCTCGATAATGACATTCTGTAGAGATTTAAGATAATAGAAAAGCAGCAGAGCATACACCTAGGAAATCTTTATCATTTTTAGTTTAGGTTCTGTCCTTACAAGCGCCACATGAGTAGATATTTATTTCAATGTGTTGTGGGTGTTCTCATGATGGGAGATGGGGTAAAAGAGGAACTCTTTTGAAAATTGGAAGTCAGTTGCTATTTGATTCAATTAAAATGTAAGGGTAATTACTTTCGACTGATTCACTTACTTATGCAGGTGCTGGGCGTCAGTTCGAAAGCCACATCTGTCACCACCTACAAGATAGAGGACAGCTTCGTTATCGCTGTGCTTGCAGAAGAGATCAGAGCCTTTGCCTTGAACTTCCAACAAGCCGTAGCAGGAAAGATAGTGTCCAAGTAAGACAGTAATGCCAGGAGTGCTATTTTCCTTCACATATTGTTATAGTCAACATTTCCTTTTCTATATTATGGTATTTGACTTGTAATTGGTGTGTGTGTGTGTGTGTGTGTGTGTGTGTGTGTGTGTGTGTGTATGCACAGATGGCCTTTTCATTTCGACTGAACTCCTTGCAGAAATTGGGTTCAACCCGTTCATCATTTTTCATACAATCTACAGTAACGCATAGGAAATATTTGTTTCAGTACACCTGCCTGTCTTTTGATGACAGAATGACAAAATTCTAGGAGAGTGGGTCGAAAAAAAATGACCATTGAGACCATCTTTTTGGAAAATGAGCTTTGCTGACTGTCTTGGTTAGTAGTTGACGTGTGACTGCTTTGAATATGATCTTCAGAAAGCTGACTCAGACCTCCCATGTCTTCTTCTGCATCCTGACAAATCGTCTTTCTTCTGTCCCCTTGGCATGGTATTTTGAAGGTCTAGACCTAAAACTTCCAAATCTTTGAATAAAATAGTTAGATCAGAAAAACAGAACAATGTCGTTGGGGTTCAAAGTGTCTCTGGAGATGCTGTAGATTGCGAATGTAAATGGATAGAGTAAGTTAGTTGGTTTTATGTTTTCTGAAAGAGTTGCAGTTTTAGTATTTTTTTCCCCTCTCTCACATTTGTAAATTCTTACAATGTGCTGTTTCCATTTGGTGCTGCACAGGCAGAAATTGGAGCTGAAGACAACTGAAGCTGGCCCAAGGATGGTCCCTGGGAAGCAAGTGGCAGGTGTAATTAAAGCAGTTGATTCCAAATACAAAGCCATTCCCATTGTGGGACAGGTCCTCCAGCGTGTCTGCAAAGGATGCCCTTCTGTAAGTGTGGACAGGCTAGGGGTTCTCTCTCTCTCTCTCTCTCTCTCTCTCTCTCTCTCTCTCTCTCTCTGGCTCTCTTTGGCTCTCTCTATACAATGAGGTAAGGAGAAAAGTACTGAAGTAGGGAAGTTATTTGGCTTGTTTCAAAAGTGAAAGATGACATTGATTAGCAAGTCATTATGTGATGACATTATTACGAAGTCATTATACGATAAGTGTAGCATATGAGAAAATGACTCTTTTTCAACTCTCCCCGTTAAGCATAGATACAAACTCTGAACAGTTCAGACCCGAGCAACAGTGCAGCATTGGATTCCACGCAAGCAATGCTGTAAGAAGAGTAGGGAGCTCAGACTGTTTGAAACTGATTTGCAGTGAGGTCCGAGCAAGTTAGAAAGCAGTACTACTCTGGCAGGTCTCACTTTGCCTTTCCCAAACACCAAGTCCTCGGCTGTTAATGAAACTTCTGCACACTTTCCCTAGTGTGGCCTCAGATGTGCTTGTCACAACACAGTCATTGCTGGACCCACACATCCAAACCTCAGATGGCTAATGGTCCAAGGTCCCGCAAACCCAGCTCTAGCGTGGCCCCCAAGGGAAGCAGGCCTACGTATTAGCAGCCGGCTTCACCCGGTGTACAAGATGGGTGGCAAGACCGTTGTATCTCCGTGGAGAACAGCGCCTTTCCTAAGTCGGGAGCTCAGAACTAAGGGACTTGCACCCGGGGCTGTGCTTTGCAGCTGGCGGAGCACTGGGAGTCCATCAGAAAGCACTTGGAGCCTGACAACCTGTCCAAGGCCGAGGCCGTCCAGAGCTTCTTGGCCTTCATTCAGCACCTCCGGACTTCGAGAAGAGAAGAGATCCTCCAGATTCTGAAGGCAGAGAAGAAGGAAGTGCTGTAAGCCACATTGCTTTTCAGGGACATCTGTCAGGAAAGATTTTACACCACCACTGTCTTTTAAATTTTTTTAAAGATATATTTGCATTGTGTGTATGAACACTTGGCTGCGGGTATACATGTGCACTGCGTGTGCCGTGTGCCCGTTGCCCTCGGAGGTCAGGGCAGGGTATTGGGTTCCCTGGAGCTGCAGTCACAGGTGGTTGTGAGCCGCCATAGGCATACTGGGAAACAAACTAGGTTCTTTTGTCAAAGCAGCGGTGCCCTAAGCCACTGAGCCATCTTTGCAACCCTGTTAGTTTTTTTTTTATTAAGAAGGACCCACTTTCAGTCTTCTGCCCTATTTCAAAACCAGTGATTCTGCTGGCCTGCATTTTCTAACAACTGCACCACAGGTCAGTAACTTAATGCTCACTTGGCCAGAATCGCACCAGCAGGTTTTCACGCTGATTCTCTTGACTGTTGTTTTGGATCCACGAGTCCAAATTAGAACAGGCTTGAGTCTATCATGCTCTGAGAGGGGGCCTGCCTTTCTTCTGTGGAACTGTGTTCTCAAGCCATTAATCAGTTTTGTTTGTTCAATGGATTTTGAGATGAGGCTTCACTTTGTAGCCCAGGCTATCCTAAAACTTATTTTGTAGCCCAGGCTAGCCTTGGACCTGGGTTGATCCCCTTGCCTCAGCTTTCTTAGGGCTGGGATTACAGGGATGAGCCACTGTGAGCATGAGCATGTGAGCTCAGTATGCAATATTTATATCCATATGTTCATTAGTGTGAAGAATTGATTAGAAATTTTTATCACACTCAGACTCAAATAGCCAAAGCTGCTTTCATGATCAATTTTTAACTACTTTTTTTTTCGTGGAAGTCAATGACATACTCATTGTGAATAAAATAGAACTATATAATTGTGTCTTTATTTATTTTTAAAGGGCAAAAACTTCCCCCTTTTATATGAACTTAAAATAGTTTTCATTCTCTATCAATAATGAATGGTGCTTTAGTTAAATTAGGCATTTGAGAAATGTGTATTTTAGTAAATCTAATTAGAGGAAATTCAATTTGAGTCTTTGGATTGTCTGTATTACTCACATAAAAGTATTGCTTTTCAGAGTCTGATTTATGATATTTACATAATATTAACTTACAAATCTTCAAGTTTATTTTGCTTAGGTTAGTATAGTGTAATGGTTTGTATGTTCTGAGACAAGAGAAAGGGAGGAGAAATTTCAGTAGAATAAAGCGGTCCTTTGGGAATGTACTATTTATAATTTTTGTTCAAAGGGAAAACGTACTCCTTTAAGAAGTTCAAATTAACAGAAGGCTGTGGGTGGCAGGGATGCGTAGCGCTTCCCTAAGGCCCGGAAGCATGATGTCTGAGGTAATACCTGTTTTACAGCCCTCAGCTGGTGGATGCTGTCACCTCTGCTCAGACTCCAGACTCGCTGGAAGCCATCCTAGACTTTTTGGATTTCAAAAGCGACAGTAGTATCATTCTCCAGGAAAGATTCCTCTATGCCTGTGGCTTTGCCACCCATCCTGATGAAGAACTCCTGCGAGCCCTCCTTGTAAGTCAGGGACACTGGGGAAATGGTGACCATGGGCTGCTGGGTAAAAAATGATAAGCAAAACTTCTTAAACGGAAGCAGGTATTAAAATTGGATCCAGTCAGAGTTGAGGCCATAGGAGAGAGTCCTCCTAGCACTCACATCGCTGGCCTCTTTTCTGTGCATTACCCAGCACAGTGGACCTCAGTTAGGGGCACAGAAGGTCTAGTTACCAGCATGACTCACACTTTATGACAACCTGAAGATTACGGCCACCTACCTTATCATGTGGCAAAGGATAAAACATCAGAGTAAACCATTTTATATGATGCTTCAATAAGCAATTAGGATTACTTTCACTTCAAAAATCTTCTTGCTATTTCTGCATACACATTGACACCTCCAGTTCATATAAGGAATATTACAGACTTTGGGGGGAATCTTAGAACAACTGAACAATCAAATCTCTGAACCCTGAAGGGTTCACAGACTGGGTAGAGGGGGTGGGAGTGGGGGTGGGAAAGATCATTTGGGGCCGGGCAGTCAAGCAATCCTTTATGCAAAACTAGACAACACATTTCTAAGTGGCTCAAAAACAAAATTCTGAGTTTGTTGTCTGGAAACACAAAGTCATTTCCCCAGATGACGGTTACTTTATTAGCTGGGAAGTGTCCCTTTGGAAAGTTGAAATGTCCTGATGACCTATTTGATCCCTGTTTGGCCACAGAGTAAGTTCAAAGGTTCCTTTGCAAGCAACGACATCAGAGAGTCGGTTATAATCATCATTGGAGCCCTAGTCAGGAAGCTGTGTCAGAATGAAGACTGCAAGCTCAAGGTAAGTGCCACAGACTCGTGCCCACCATGACCAGACTGCTCAGTGTAACACCACAGTCTCGTGTCCACTATGTCCTGTCCAGTATAATGCCACAGTCTCATGTCCACTATATTCAGACTGCCCAGTGTAGTGTCACAGTCTTGTGTCCACTATGTTCAGACTGCCCAGTGTAGTGCCACAGTCTTGTGTCCACGATGTTCAGACTGCCCAGTGTAACATCACAGTCTTGTGTCCACTATGTTCAGACTGCTCAGTGTAGCGTCACAGTCTTGTGTCCACGATGTTCAGACTGCCCAGTGTAAGGCCACAGTCTCGTATTCACTGTGTCCAGACTGTGCATGCCCAGTGTAGCCATACTGCCAACCTGGCCACTCCCCAGTTCCCAACTCGGCAATCATTCCGTCTCACACACTTTACAGTTTAGCTGCTCATTAGCATTCTTGCTTATCTCTGTCTCTCACTGGAATAGAGGCTCCACACAGTGATGAATCTTTGCTTTTCAACACCAGTTGCTTAAAGGAAGCCCACGGCATAGGTTGCGATCAATAAATGCTCTCTAGAAATCAAATCACCCATTAATTTTTCTGCTAAATACAAATTCGTTGAGAGTCCTCTATGTCTGTACTCAGGAATTATTTTTGCTTCTGTTTTTATTTGTCTGTGACAAATTATACATACATATATACGTGTGTGTGTGTGTGTGTGTGTGTGTGTGTGTGTGTGTGTGGCATGTGAGGTAAAATGTGATGCTTCAAATGTTTATGCATTGTACAATGATCAAATTGGGTGATTAACATAGCCATAACCTACAATACATGCTATCTCCTTAGAATAAAAACATTTAAAATATATTCAAGGTATTTTGAAATATAACAATACAATAGTATTAACTATAGTCATCATGCTATGCAGCCTTCGATTTCACTGGAACTGGGTGAAACATAACCACATATGGAAAACCTGAGTGGGTTCATCTAGTAATATCCATTTAAAAATCCTGTTTTCTACTTTACAAAATGAAAATGCTAAGTAACATGTGGCTCTTCTTCTCCCCATCATTACTATGAGCTAACATTCAGCTCATACTTTTCTTCTGCTATTTTCTTCAGTTCCTGTTTTCTTCTGCTAGAGAAAAACATTACTGTGTCATCTTTTCTTCTAAATGCCTGTCATTAAAAACAATATGGAGGGTCACCACCGAGACCAAATGATTCCACAGGGAGTAGCCTACAGACAGAATGCACGATAAACAAGCAAGGAAAGTCTATAAAAAACACAGACATTGAAAATGATTTCGGTTATGCTAGAAATTAAATTTAGCATTACATCTCAGACACCTGAGGATGACAAATCCCTACATTTATGATTTCAATAATTATTAAAGAGCTGATCTATTTTCTCAATTTCTGTATTAAATATTATTGCTAAGGATAAAACCCATATATAAAATACCCAGGTATCATTATTTAGTGAATGCTGACTTTATACTAGGCCCGATGCCAATCCTTTAACATAAAGATGCACAGAATATCATACCACCCTCAAAGAATTCCTTGTCTGATTATCAAATACAAATATACCAATATAGTGATTCCCTGTACGTATGTGGATTCTCCATTTGAGATTTAACCAGCCGTGGGTTAAAAATAGTGAGGGGAGCAGATGTTCGTGGCCATGCATTTAACACAGCACAGCCATTCACCCAGCAGTCACCTTGTATTGAGGACAATAAATACTCCTGAGATTCCTCAGGTAAGCAGGGTGGTGCATATAGACAAGCAAATACCACCTTATTTCATCTAAGGGTCCCAAGGACCCATGAGTCGCGCTATCACCAGGAGGTCCAGGAGCCAGTCCCCATAAATGCCTTAGTATTAAACCGTAAGCAAATGATCTGGGGATCTGGAACCACAGCTGTCTTTTGTTTGGGGTGCTGAGGAAGTTTTCTTCGTATAGAACAACCGAGCTTCATTTGGAACGTGTCAAAGACTGCCCATTATTAATTATGCTCTGCTTTTCTAGACCATGTAAGCACACGTTTGAGAAGACCCCATACCTTAACATGTTTCCCATGGCAACCAAGGCAGAGCTCCCTAGAAGCTGATGCTGTTTTCCTGTCTGAGTGTTGTAGGTGGGCATGGGTCTGAGTTGTGTGATGTTTTAGGCAGTGGTGGAAGCTAAGAAGCTGATCCTGGGAGGACTTGAAAAACCAGAGAAAAAAGAAGACACCACGATGTACCTGCTGGCCCTGAAGAATGCCTTGCTTCCCGAAGGCATCCCGCTCCTTTTGAAGTATGCTGAGGCTGGAGAAGGGCCCGTCAGTCACCTGGCCACCACCGTTCTCCAGAGATACGATGTCTCCTTCATCACTGATGAGGTAAGCATCTTGACTCTTTGCCGCATTAACAGGAGAGAGAAAAAAAACCACTTCTGGTAAACTACATGCTATTCTCAAGTCACTCTGCTTTATTTTATTTTATCTATCTATCTATCTATCTATCTATCTATCTATCTATCTATCTATCTATCTATCTATCTATTTATTTAAGTTTTCCCATAACAATCACTTTTTTTTTTTTTTTTTTTTTTCTAGTGTTGAACACTACAGAAAAAGAACTCTTTGGTCATTTCAAAATTACTCACTTTGTAGACCAGGCTGGCCTCGAACTCAGAAATCTGCCTGCCTCTGCCTCCCGAGTGCTGGGATTAAAGGCATGCGCCTCCACGCCCGG
>NC_034593.1:125626707-125628900 GCF_900095145.1 Mus pahari | reverse complement strand
TTTGTAGACCAGGCTAGCCTCGAACTCAGAAATCCACCTGCCTCTGCCTCCTGAGTGCTGGAATCAAAGGCGTGCGCCACCACTGCACGGCTCAAGAGTCACCCTTTTGCTTAGAAATAATTCCTCATTTGTATTTAAGTATAATCTCCATTGGCTCTAAATTTTGAACAGTTATGTCCTGTATCCGGAAGCATTCATATGAAAATACATTTTCTTATTTTAAGGAACAAATTCTAGTAGCTGGCCCGGTAGCTCAGCTGCTTAGAATGTGATGCTAAGAAACAAATTTTCTTTAAACCTGTGTTGATTCCTCCTGAGGGCAATGTTTCCATGACCTAATTATGCTCCACTAGACTTCACCTCTCAAGTGCTCAGCCACCTGAACACCGCCACACAGATGACCACATATAAACCTTTGGAGGGACACACTCAAACCACAGAGACTGGTGCAGAAGGGTGATGGGGGTGGGGTGGGGATTGCTCATGAGTTGGGGTTGAAGAGATTTGGAAACTGTTTTGACTTTCATGATGAGCATAAAACTACTACTAGAAACTAGCATGTTAAATTTTCTTTTAAATTAAACAGGAATGGAATCTGGGGTACTTTGTTGTAAGAAAATACCAGTTCATATTGCTTTCTCCCCTGCCCCGCCCCCTCCACCTACCCAAAAGCCCAATGCCACAGCAGTAGCCTTCGAAGTTTATATCCGGTAATACCAAGCACTGTTGTCGTAGCACATGAGCACAAAACCTTACAGTTGATCCACAGTTTGTTATACATGATGAGTCTAGAGTCAGTTAGGGGATATGTAGCTATGTGTTTCCAGCAGTCAAGAGAGATGCAGAAGGCATTCCAGTTTTTAACTGCCTCTGCCTAAGAGTCATTCACATCATTTCTTTTTGGCTTTTCTGAGACAGGGTTTCTCTGTATAGCCTTGGCTGTCCTGGAACTCACTTTGTAGACCAGGCTGGCCTCAAACTCAGAAGTCTACCTGCCTCTGCTTCCCAAGTACTGGGATTAAAGGCGTGCGCCACCACTGCCTGGCATTCACATCATTTCTGTTCGTGGTTCATTAGCTGGCCTCATCATACAGGGCACACACGTGTGCATGCACACACACACACACACACACACACACACACACACACACACCATGGCACACATGAAGAGTTCAGAGAGCAACCTTTTGGACTCTCTCCTTCCGTCACGTGAACCCAGAGGGTGAAACTCATATACATCAAGATTGGCCACAGTCACCTTTATCTGATGACCCACCTCACTGTCCCTACAATAGCAATTTTAAAGCTCTGTGGATGTGCTAAGCTTAAACATCTCCCCACAGGTGAAGAAGACCTTGAACAGGATATACCACCAGAATCGTAAGGTTCATGAAAAGACGGTGCGCACAACTGCTGCTGCTGTTATCTTAAAGAACCCATCCTACATGGATGTGAAGAACATTCTGCTGTCTATTGGGGAACTTCCTAAAGAGATGAACAAATACATGCTCACCGTTGTGCAAGACATCCTGAATTTTGAAATGCCTGCAAGGTACAATGCATTCCACGCACCTCTACTTATGCAAGCCTCTCTGAATATTGATGTGGTGCCACATAGCTAATAATCATGACCTGGTCATTACACTGGGCAATGTTAAATATACCTAATGAGTATCAAGTTTCCCCAAAGAAACTCTTCAGTGAGTTCGATGAAACAGCTTTCCTTTCGCTGCTTGCGATTTGGAACTCTGGGTAGGGCTGCTTCTCCGGGTATTTGCTCAGTATGGTAAATATATATATCACCAAATGTTAGTAAAGTTTTAAAGTCTAATTGCATTTTCAACAGGACTATTTTTGTAAGTAGCACAATGAGACAAAGAAAGTTCTTACATCTAACTTTTCAAATGTGAGGACTTTCTGAAGACTTTTATCACAACTCCCCTGAATTTGCAAATCTTAGTCACGGTCCGGTTTAGGAGCCAGGCTCTGAATAGCTGCACTGGCTGACTTCACTGTGCTCAGTCATTCTCCCTAAGCACACTTCATCCCATCTCCCAAAAGCCACCTTCCACATTCACTCTGAATGTCACCCACTCCTTAGGGTATCTCCCCGCAAGGGAGGAGCAGGACAGTCAGAGCAGAGGTGTCTGTCAGGAGCAGTACAGTCAGAGCAGAGGTGTCTGTCAGGAGCAG
>NC_034593.1:125582410-125626167 GCF_900095145.1 Mus pahari | reverse complement strand
AGCAGTACAGTCAGAGCAGAGGTGTCTGTCAGGAGCAGTACAGTCAGAGCAGAGGTGTCTGTCAGGAGCAGGACAGTCGGAGCAGAGGTGTCTGTCAGGAGCAGGACAGTCAGAGCAGAGGTGTCTGTCAGGAGCAGGACAGTCAGAGCAGAGGTGTCAGGAGCAGGACAGTCGGAGCAGAGGTGTCAGGAGCAGGACAGTTGGAGCAGAGGTGTCAGGAGCAGGACAGTTGGAGCAGAGGTGTCAGGAGCAGGAAGGAATCCGGGACCTTCTGGCCTGTGTGGTTCAGATTCTTCTGTTTCTCCATTGTTATTCAGGACTTCGGGGAGGAGGCCTCGGGTGTAGCCCGTGCCTCTGCTTTGCGAGCCTAGTCATCTGGGGACAGGAAAGAGGAGGGAATGGGACAGACAGCAGCCTGGCCAATGGAAAGAAGCCAGTGTAAACACCTACACCAGGTTCTCAGAAAGAAAACTCTTATAGCAGGAAGGGGAATGAAGGTGCCCCTTGCTGGGTGTGGATCTCTTTCCAGTGTGGGGCTGTTCTGCTTGTTTGTTTCCTGGCAAGTGGCACCAGACCCCACTGACTCTCTATGATGACAGGGAGCTCACTGCCACTAAGTGAATCTGTGCCACTGTTCAGGACTTCATTACTGTGTCCTGCTCTAAACAATGCCTCTTCCTGGCTCTGGATTTGTATTTGGAACGAAGCAGAATGTGTCTAATGTTCATCCACGTGAAACCCTCGGATATCTGAGAACATCATCTTTTCTCTTCTAAGCTTTTCTCCAGTGACCTGGTGACATTGATGGATAGGGAGATTATTAATAAAGAGCCATTCTTTCCTTATAAATGCTTCTGCCTCAGAGCTAGGCCTGGTTAACTCTAGTTGATTAGTTGGGGGGGGGGATTGATGTGTTGAAGTTGTGCTGTTGCTGATGGGGGGGATTGATGAGTTGAAGTTGTGCTGTTACTGATGGATTAGAGTGAGATCATGAGAAATGAGGAGATCTCAATGCTAATTACATGAACACAACACGGGTGTGAAGGAAGAGCTAAAGGTTTGGAGGAGAGAATCTTTCTCCTGTGGGCCCTATTGGGCTTTTTTCTGTGGTGGAAAATACATAAATAGCAATCCTAGAAGTTTGTGCTTTTGTATTGTCTGCCAATGATGATTTTTAGATGGGAAAGAAAAAGTAAAAACAAACAAACAAACAAACAACAACAACAACAAAAAGCAGCCTCCTGTTTGGCACAGCTTTCTTAAATTTATATACAATTTCACAGTACAACCGTGATGATTCAAAGCACGTGAGTTTCCTGCTCCCTAAGTGTCCACCTGTCAGCTGAAGACATCCCGTGGCTGGGCATTCGTATGCTCTGTCCTTTTGACACCAAACTAAATGTCAGCTATTTGAGGAATGAAGGGGCGAGCCCCTCATCCTGCCGCTGGTGCCCAGCCAGCACGTCCTTGGGTCTCACAGTGGCATGAGGACTTCTCTTATTTTTTTTTTTTTTTAACACTGGGCATTTGGTTGCATTCCCGATTTGATCTGGGAAACAGACATTACCATAAATGAAAAGCCTTCTCTTCTGTGTTGCAGCAAAATGATCCGTCGAGTTCTCAAGGAGATGGCTGTTCACAATTATGATCGTTTCTCCAAGAGTGGATCCTCTTCTGCCTATACTGGCTATGTAGAACGTAGGTAACCCCTGAGCAGCTCCCACCCCGCCCCCGCCCCGCCCCCCGCCCCGCCCCACCCTCGCGCCCCCTTTCATCAACCTTGCTGGAGCTGAGACTGAGTTCTACCCCTGAGGAGCTGCTTTTCCGCCCCCATTGCGTCACTGGGACTGTGACTGAGTAGTGTGGTTCTTCTGTCATTAGGTAGCCCCCGGGCAGCATCCACATACAGCCTTGACATCCTTTACTCTGGCTCTGGCATTCTGAGGAGAAGTAACCTGAACATCTTCCAGTACATCGGGAAGGCGGAGCTTCATGGTAGTCAGGTACCACATGCCCAAGAGTTACTCATGAAAGAAACCTGTCTGAGGGGAAACGGCCTATACTGAGAGCAGCATTACAGCATACATTTTATATCGTACAAATTAGTTTGGAAGTTAATGGTGGCATAGATAGATAGATATACTATATATATATATATATATATATATATATATATATATATATATATATATTCTGTAGTACACACACACACACACACACACACACACAGAATTGAAGCTGTGCCAGAATTTGCTAGTTAGAATTTCATTCAGGGACACATCACTTAGATATCCCTAAGTATTTAATTTTATGCTGTGTTTGCATTTTTGCTTATCTCTACAAAGACTGATTGCACCTACAAGAAACTTCAATGTACAAAAAAGACAAAAGAATTAGTTTATATTTCTCAAATACTGCTAGGAAAGAAAAGAATCAAGCACGACTAGCAGATGAAAACTGGTTAAATTTTAGTCCTAAATGAAATGACGATTTATCTTTACTGTGAACTTTGGTTTCATGAATATCAGATTAAAGCCTTCTAATTGAAGTTATTCAAGCTTCAACGCGATCCACTGTTATGGAAACTTGGGTGCTCATCAATATGAACTCATCTTCCCGTTCAATAGCACCATGGTCAGAATCCCATACCTGCCATGCCAAGGCATTGCCACCTGCTGTCTCATGTGCCCTCAGAAATGCCACGCACACAGTGGTTGGAGCCTGGCTATGCGGGATGGAAAATAAGCAAAATTCCTTACGGGCTAGTCATTTGGGCGTGAGCTTCTTCACAGTGTGGCCTCATTCTTGTGGTGAGGGTTGACAGTTTGACATGGAGGGGCGTGAAATGTGCTCTCTCAGCACAGCTGACTGGGTGGAGTGCCCGTGCCTCTCCATCTCCTGTCAGAGGCTCGTGAAGATGGCAGGTCCGTTGCTTGAGACAGCTTGGGGGAAGTAACTTAGCATCCCCGGTGGTGCCCTCCAAGAGAAGGCCTTCGGTCTTTCTAGTCGCATAGCCCCGCTTCTGCCACGTACTAGCTAAGTGAATATTCACCTGTCCTCACTTCATCTACTAAATGAATAAAATCTTCCACACATCCAAGGGTGATGTTGAAGACTACACAGAAAGTTAATCTTTATTATGGTATAGAGACATAGAGGGTTAGTTCTCAGTCTTGCCTGGTTGCCTGGTTGCCTGGTTGCCTGGTTGCCTGGTTGCAGAGGGTACTTGTGGTTTGGGTCCTGTAAAAGGTCTATCTGTAGCTCAGGGACCCCTCTGTCACCCGGAGCAGGGGACCTGCGACCATCAACCCTGTCTCCTTTCCTCCCTAGGTGGTGATTGAGGCCCAAGGGCTGGAAGGCTTAATTGCAGCCACTCCTGATGAAGGAGAGGAGAACCTTGACTCTTATGCTGGCATGTCAGCCATCCTGTTTGATGTTCAGCTTAGACCTGTCACATTTTTTAATGGATACAGTGATTTGATGTCCAAAATGCTGTCGGCATCCGGCGACCCTGTCAGCGTGGTGAAAGGGCTTATTCTGCTAATAGACCATTCTCAGGTAATTCTCTACTTTTCTCAGCCTGCAAGTACTTACTGAATTCCAGCACACACTCTGCGTGTGTGTGTATGTGTGTGTGTGTATGTGTGTGTGTGTATGTGTGTGTGTGTGTGTGTACATTTTGAAGCACAGTAAGCATCCTTTGCTCTATTAGATCATGTAGAATCAGTGGTCAACCTTGGAAGTCTTCCACAATTACTTTCCAGCTTAATTTTCGAGACATTCTCTCACTGATTCTAGAGCATGCTCAGTTAACCTAAGATGGCTGGACATCGAGCCCCAGGGGTTCTCCTGTCTCTGCCTCCCAGCACTGGGATCACAGCTGTGCACTAGTGGGCCTTGGTTTTATGTGAGCGATGGGGACTGGAATCAGGCCTCATGCTTATGCAGCAGACGCTTTACCCAGCTGAGCCTCTCCCAGCTCAGCAGACAAATTTTAAGAGTGTCTAGAAAATGCAAGTAAAGCTCTGCGGGTCCTGGAGCCCGCTCCCTGTGCCTCTGGCCCTCTTGCTCTTGCTGCCTTAGTAAAGCTCTGCGGGTCCTGGAGCCCGCTCCCTGTGCCTCTGGCCCTCTTGCTCTTGCTGCCTTTCCCCTTTGCTAGAGCTAAGTTCCGTCCGCCTTCTCTGCTATTAGCTGCTTAGTGAAGAAAGCCTGCGGTGCAACAGAGCTGAGCTCATATTACCTGCAAACGCAGTTTTCCTGCACGGAGGAAACGGAGGTGTCTTGTCTTTTTTTACCCTGAATGCAGGGCATCATTTGTGATGACAATGATTATGAAAATCAGTGTGGCGCATCATGTTGGTGATGTCAAACTATCGAGGGCCTGGGCCCAGTCTTCGTGTCCTGGCCATAGGCTCATTCAGAGAGAACCCACATACTTTCATTTCCTTGACCGCGTTCTTCAGGAGTATTTTTTTCAGAGCTCCTTGGTGCTAAGTCTTACAGTAGTTCTTCTTAGGTGGAAAGGTTTCTGTGTCTGAGGTGCTTTGGGCTTTAGATGGTTTGTCTGGTTGGATTTTCTGAGAGTCAGAGAGGGTTCATCTACCTGAAGATTGAGGGCTTGATGCTTAGATTTCTTTCTTTAGTGTTTCGATGCATGTCCCACCTTAGCAGGTTGATATTAAAAATGGAATGTTACTGGGTAACATCTTATGGGGCATTGGTATGTACTCTAATTCATATTATTATACTGAAGCACAGCGTAGAGATTTCCTTTAAAATGTATGTACTGTGGGACCGAGGTGACATCACACCTGACAGTCTGAGCTCGAGGTTGGCCTTTACAGCGTCCTTGGTGTGATCTTGGGAAGAAAGCTACAAAATAGCTTCAAGCCATGGTTTTCTGCTGCAAAGTGAGGCAGTTAAAACAGACTCGAATATTTTCTCAGCTGTATTGCTCTTCACCAAATTATTGGAAGATTCTGGCCTTTTTTTTAAGGCTCTGGTTACAAAGTCATGGGATTTAAGAGTTGGGGAAACCTTTGGTACTACATTTTGTGAGAACTCATCCCAAAACATCAACGGCTGAAATGAAATTATATCATGTCTTGATCTTTATTGCTCCTTATATAAGTTCGAGGTAGCCATAGATTGAAAAAAAAAATGATTTGACAGTTTGGCTTTTATGATGCAATAAGTATTTGGAAATAGCCCAGTGCTAATACAGAAAACCTCAGAGACCAGAATCTGTGCACTTTACCTCTGCCTGCCTACAGTGACTGAGTCCAAGCTGGCCTCAAACTCACAGAGATCTGGCTGCCTCTGCCTCCCAACTGGTAGGATTAAGGGTGTGTACAACCACGCCCAGTTTACTATGACTTTAAATCTCACAGTTGTCACCTTGTGACTATGTGATGGCCAACCCCCTTCTGGCTCAGAAAACCCCACCTTCCTCTGCCCCCAAAGAAGGAAAGGGGACAGATGAAGAGCTGTGTGTCCATCCGGAAGTGCTGATAGAATCCTACTGACCAAAATCCACAATGGCATCACATAGCTCTCTCTAGCTGCGAGGCAAGTGGTAATTTGCAGCTTTGCACTGGGTATATGTCTTAATTAGAGTTTTATCGCTGTGAAGAGACACCACGAACATGACAAATTCTACAAAGGAAAGTATTTAATTGGGGCTGGCTTACAGTTCCAGAGGTTTAGTCCATTCTTATCATGGCGAAGCATGGTGCCATGCAGGCAGACATGGTCCTGGAGAAGGAGCTGAGAGTTCCATGTCTTGATCCCCAGGCAGCAGGAAATGATAGTGCCACATCCTCCCACAACACTACAGCTCTTCATTGCTCCCTCTGAGCCTGTGGGGATCATTTTCTTTCAAACAACCACAGCATAGGCGCGCTCTAAAGAAAAGCACGCTTCTCTTCATGTGAACGAAGAGAAGGAGAAAAAAACCAGAGGTGCAGCTCATTCTCTCTAACCCCCAAGTCACATAGAAGTAAGCACTCGGTGCTGGCAAAACTGTAAATGTCAGGGAGTGAATATTTCCACCTTCAAGAGCCAATGCTCTTGATAATCTGTGTAACCCCGTGATTACTGAGTGAAAACGACCAGCAAGGCAGAGAACCTACAGGCTACAGCTTGTTAGTCCCTGATTTAAATTTTCTTATATAATTTTTCTGTTCATTAAGTTAAGACCCCTGGGCAAGGGATGGTCAAAGAGAGACTGCCCCTTCAATTTTAGCCGTAACCAGTGTTTCTGTGTGTCAGGCTGACGTATTTGGCAGATTGGAGGTTATTTTACAAATAACGGAAGCCCCGGGCTCTGCAGACCACCCCAGAGATGCCACCTTAGCCTCAGAAGCACACTCCACTGCAGGTCAAGTGCTGACATTGAAGGGAGTGCTGGCAGCTGGCAGCCTGTCACAGCTGCCAGGACAGATAGCATTACTCAGTCTCTCTCTCTCTCTCTCTCTCTCTCTCTCTCTCTCTCTCTCTCTCTCTGTGCGAATGTATGTGTGTATCTCTCTGTCTCTATGTCTATATGTGTGTGTGTGTCTGTCTGTCTCTTCCCCTTCTCCTCCCTCCTCTCTGTGTGTGTGCATGTGCACACACACACACACACACACACACACACACGTCTTTCTCTCTGTCTGACTCTCATTAGAATCGGATTACATTTCAGAGACAGATGTCTGAAAAAGAGGAGCCTCTTTAGCTAGGAAATAATGCATTTTCTTAGATAGAAGCCATAAGAGGAGCTGTCAGATGTCAGTGTCTATTCTACAAGAAACAGTTTTCAGGTCAGAGTTAAAGGGCAAAGGAATTATGTCAATCACAAACACAAAGTTCTGCCGCCTTCTTCCTGAAGTCCGTTGACAAAACATTAAATCAGCATGTGTTCTGGGTCAATTGAGGACTTAAGTTTATGCTCTGTCTTCTTTGCACTCTCCTTCAGAATGGACTGGCAGTCTGTGAGACAAAGAGTTGTGAATGTGTGACAGCTGTGTGACATCAGATGAAAAGTCCCGACCTTAGGCACGGTGTGGGCAGTTTGGGCTCTAAGTGCACTGATGAGCCATAGCTCCTATCAGTGAAGAATGCCTCCAATGTAGATCGGCATGTTTAAACCACCTATCACATGTAAGGCTTTGGGCATAGTGGGGCTCAGCCTGTTAGTTCCACTTATTCCAGTGCACTGTATGGTTTAGTCCCTTCCACAGAGACAGGTGGTGGGTGTGGGCAGGCAGTTTGTGCTCATAAGTGGATTCAGTAGAACTCATTGTGACTTATTCCCTGGCCCCTTTGTGGGGAGGAAAGGAAGCATTTGAGAAAGACAAAGTATTTCTCCAAACCACTCGCAGTGAGCAGGGTCTTCTCACACAAGGCCCTTTGTCTGATAACTGTGAAAGGCTCTGTCTTGTGGCTTGGCTCCTTTGGCATCGAGATGATGTAGGCCGGTGGGAAGGTCGAGATCTACACGTTAGGGTCCTACTGGACTAGATGGATTAACAAGGCTATGTGTTTAAGATTAAGCAAACAAAAGATTATGCAAGAAAAAGGGGTATTTCTGAGGTAGGACGCATTAGGAATTACGTGGCAACAGACATGGAGATGGGGTGCAGCCGACCTGTGACGTCTCCCCTCTTTTTCATAGGTCTAAGTACACATCTGGGTGTGGCTGTTACGGATTTTATAGGAGAGGTTGTGGTTTTCTTGGTTTGTTTGTTTGGTTGGTTGGTTGGTTTTTGTTTTTTACATTAGTTATAAAGCATGATATATCCCCTGTATCCAATGGCAACCACGTTTTTGTCCTAGAGTAAGTATAGGCTTCCTTAGGGATCTTGAGTCATGTGTCCCAGCCCTGGCACTGAATGCCCTGTGCTCTTCTGAGGGTTGACCTTCAGAATGAAAACATTTGCATTTCAAGGTCAAACTTTCTTAGTCTACTCAGTATAAACCAGTTCTCTGAAGTTTCCTGCCATGTTTGGTTCCCTTGTTTGTTTCGAACTCAGAGAGAAGAGCGCGAGCCTTTCTAAAAAGCACAGTCATGGCGTTTGTGCCTGGCGAATGCATGGCTGCTTATGGTGGGTACACAAGGAGGTTAGTCACGCTCTTAGCTGCCAGGAACTCTTAACGTCTTTGGAGGAATACCAGAATGGAGGGTGCAGAGCTGTGTTTCCGGGATCACTGTCACATTCAGCACTGTTCCAGACCACGGCACAAAGCCTCTTCAGAAACCCACCCAGGAGGGTCACTGTGCCTTTGGGAAATGCAGTGGAGTTTGTGCTTGGCTTGACCAGTGTTTGGATGTCGTTTCAAATGTCAAGCAGCAGGGTGCTAGGCTTGGATAAATTGCCTTCCTTCCCTTTTCCAGATAGACCTAGGCAGCCCCGTGCTTGAGTTCTACTCCCGGGCTTTTCATCCCGCCTTGGTTTGTCTGTTCGTTCACCAGAAGGTGCAGCTGTGTGTGTAGGCCTCAGCATTCAATTAGCAGAGTGCTTCAGCACTCGAGCAGATCATTCTGTCCAATCTTCGGCTTTCCCAAAAAGCCATGGCTAGGTTTCTGATGGAAATACCTTCATCCTCTTGGTCCAGTGGTTCTCAAATTCAGTTGTGTCAGAATCACATGAAGACATCGTAGAAGCAGATTGCTGCCCCCCCCCACCCGCCCTCAGTGTTTCTAAATCAGAGATTGCATTTTCAAACTGTTCCCAGATAGTGCGGACAAGGTGCCTAAAGCCACGCATTGAAAATGAATGGCCCCTCGCAAAGACAGGCAATGATTGCACGAAAACAGCCTTCTCAATTGATGTTGCATTCCTCCTTTACTTTAATTGACTTATTTAGCATCTCAGCAATGCCTTCACTGGTGACCAAGATCAGGATACTGTATTTCTAAGCCTTCTTCACTGCGTGTGGGGGTGGGGGTGGGGGGTGGGGGGGTAGTGTGATGGCAGAACACTAGTTACTAGGTGAGAGTTCCTGGGCTTGCATGGAAACAAAAGAATAGATGGGCATTGATTTTCAAAATCCTCCAGCAGAGGACTGTAGATCAGGAAGCCAAGTGTGTCTCTGAAAGATGTGTTAACTAATTGCTTAAACTGTACTTTTTGCTTCTAGGATATTCAGCTGCAATCTGGACTAAAGGCCAATATGGAGATCCAGGGTGGTCTAGCTATTGATATTTCTGGTTCAATGGAATTCAGTCTGTGGTATCGTGAGTCTAAAACCCGAGTGAAAAATCGGTAAGTGTAGTACGACGACGACAACAACAACAACAACAACAACAACAACAACAACAACAAAGCAGGGATATGTCTTGGTTGCTGTTTTGCTTTCTGTTTGGTATTTGTAAACCATGGGACTAGAAATGACTGTGGGAATTCATTACATTAATAGTGCCTTAGAAACGGGTCAGTGTGAGCACTAAGGTGAGCACTGAGGTGAGCACTGAGATGAGCACTAAGGTGAGTACTGAGGTGAGCACTAAAGTGAGCACTGAGATGAACACTAAGGTGAACACTAAGGTGAGTACTGAGGTGAGCACTAAAGTTAGCACTGAGATGAACACTAAAGTGAGCACTGAGGTGAGCATTGAGCTGAGCACTGAAGTGAGCACTGAGAGGAGCACTAAGGTGAGCATTGAGGTGAGCACTGAGCTGAGCACTAAGGTGAGTACTGAGGTGAGCAATAAAGTGAGCACTGAGATGAACACTAAGGTGAGCACTAAGGTGAGCACTGAGGTGAGCACTGAGATGAGCACTGAGGTGAGCACTAATGTAAGCATTGTAGTGAGCCCTGATATGAGCATTGAGCTGAGCACTAAGGTGAGTACTGAGGTGAGCACTAAGACGAGCACTGAGATGAGCACTGAGGTGAGCACTAAGGTAAGCACTGTGGTGAGCACTGAGATGAGTATTGAGATGAGCAGTGAGATGAGTATTGAGTACTGAGCTGAGCACTGAGCTGAGCACTGAGCTGAGCATTGAGCTGAGCACTAAGGTGAGTACTAAGGTGAGCACTAAGATCAGCACTGAGATAAGCACTGAGGTGAACACTAAGGTAAGCACTGTGGTGAGCACTGAGATGAGTATTGAGCTGAGCACTGAGATCAGGACTGAGATTATCATTGAGGTGAGGAGCACTGAGATGAGCATTCAGATGAGTACTGAGATGAGCACTTAGATGAGTACTGAGTTGAACACTGGGATGGACACTGAGGTGAGGAACACTGAGATGAGTACTGAGGTGAGCACTTAGATGAGTACTGAGTTGAACACTGAGATGAACACTGAGATGGGCACTGAGGTGAGGAGCACTGAGATGAGTACTGAGGTGAGGACTTAGATGAGTACTGAGTTGAACACTCAAATGAGCATTCAGATGAGTGCTGAGGTGAGGAGCACTGAGATGAGGAACCAATGAGCTAACCCACATCAATTGCTAATTTTAAAAATGTCCTACAGGCATGCCTGCAGCCTGATTTTATGGAGGGATTTTCTCCATTGAGAGTCCCTCTTCTCAAATGACACTAACTTGTGTTGACGTGGAGCTAGCCAGCCATGTTGATCCCTTGTCAAACTGATGCACAGATACCATGCTGGCAAACTATAGCCTTTCCTTTCTTGTTTATCCCCAAGATCTCATATTAATATTATAACATAAAACATAAAAGCTTAAGCTTATCTCTGTTATTAGCATCAATCTCTCCTCATTTGCTAATTCTACTGGGTTATAATAAAGTGATAACTTCATCTTTAACCAAATTAAAACTTTTCATTTGTGTATACTCATTGTACATACGCACGCTTTCACATAGGTACAAGTTGCTTCCTGAGCTCATTTCCCCTTCACCCTCCATTTCCCAGCATCCCTGTTGTAACCACCCTGTCTTCTATCTCATTTGCTTGTTTATTCACATAAATAACACTCCTTAAACATTTGCTTGCATATAAGACAGTGGAAGATCTTGTAAAGGACTAAAGGTACTATACACATCTCAAACAATGCATGGCCTGTTTGATACTGAGAACAGCAGCAGCAAAATTCTTTTATAATTCTCCAGACAAAAATTAGCATTCCTCTTTTTAAAATAAAAAAGTATGGACATGTAAATCTGATCTCACCATGAACATAATTTCCTACCATTTGGCTGAAGTTTACAGTTGCTTAAAGGAAGTCAAACTTGTACTAGATTTTTGGTTTTTTAACTTCTACATTGCCAACCAATCCATATCCTCTAGTCATCCAACCTGTCTGTCTGTTGCTCTAAGTGACCACTGCTAAACCCATCCTATCTGTGTATTCATATTTCACCACAGGAGTCACAGAGTACTCTTTCATGTATCTTGGCAACCACATACATGCCTTTAGCAAACCCTGGGAGAAGGTAATGAAATGGAACTGAAACCGCAAACAAAGCCAATAGTTAACAACAGAATTATCATGAATGCCAGATGTCTTCTCGATACGTAGTTCATACTTCTAAGAAAATGTGGATGTTTCTGGGACTAAGAAAGGACTAGGTTCCAGGCCATGATCCACCTTGGTTTGGGGGCACACATATTCCAAACAGCTTATATGTGATATACACTTAGCTCCTATGTCAAGAATTCGAGGCAAGGGAAACCCAGGGAAAGAGTGACTCTTCTGTGACTAGTCTCTGACACCCTGGTTTCAACAAGACTTTATGTGTATTGAGGTGACACCTCCATTCTTAAGTATTTCCTTATGGTGCCACGAATGGAGATTTGCAGGAAGTTCTGTGAGTCCTCCTGCTGAGTTCGATGAGACAATAGGAGATGTTTGTTAAAATCGCAGGGTGGCTGTGGTGATAACCAGCGACGTCACAGTGGATGCCTCTTTTGTGAAAGCTGGCCTGGAAAGCAGAGCAGAGACAGAGGCTGGACTGGAGTTCATCTCCACGGTGCAGTTCTCGCAGTACCCGTTCTTGGTCTGCATGCAGATGGACAAGGCTGAAGCCCCACTCAGGTAAGACGAACGCTTGCTCACTCGCTCTCACTTGCACAAGTTCCAGAGCCTCTCCTGCCTCGCCACGAGCTCGCATCCACTCCTCAACACTCAGTGTGAGACGTAAAAGGAGACAGTGGAAACCGTGGAAGCAGCAAGCTATCCGTAAAGAAGAGAATGATAAAGTGAAGAAAGCTCGGTTTCTAAGATAACAAGGACCCATTCGTTTGATATGGAATTAAGTCATATTTAATCTAGAATTAAGGAAAATTTTAAGGAAAGAGGGGGATTCCGTTTACTCTAGGAGTCACCACCTAGTTTTGGAAAAAATATACCACATGTGCCTTTGCTGTCTGGTATCTTTGCAATTGCTTCGTGGACAGAATACATCTAGTCACCATATCCTATAGACCAAGGGAATCCACAGTTATTTGTACAGCAGCAACTTGACCTTGTTTAAATTTGAGCTCAGTCTTGAGAATTTGGCATTCTGATTTCTTCTTTTAAAAAAGTATGAGAAAGCTGAGGCCCTTAAAAACCTACTACACAATTGTCTATGTATCTACATGGCTCCTCTTCCATTCTGGACTCAACTCTCATTAACATCACATCCTTGGGTCTAGTTGCCCTTCTTTTCAGCAGAGCTGTCCTGTAAAGCAGGCATGATTTGAGTCTAGGCAACACCCAACTCCTACATAGCGTTCAGGGAGGTTTTCCTGAACTGTATCTAAACATAAGTTGTAATTTGTACACTTGAACTAGCAAGTCACAATTTACCTTTTATGATAACCAGGCCAAAATTGAATACCTTATTCTACTGGGATTTCATGACCCATATTTTAAAAATACACCAACCATTTAATTGCAAATACCAGGGGTTTACATTTTCCCAGGACAAATAATAGTGGTTTATGTTCAGAACTTCTGGTGTTCATTGATATTAACTTATGCTTTTGTCTGGAGTAATTCCCCATAAATACATACAGTGACCACAAACCCCACCACTTGACTAGCTAGACTACTTCACCATTTTTCTTGGACCATTCGCTAGGTATATTTCCTTCTCAACATTCAACCGTGTTGAACTCAGTGCTTCGAAGGGGAGGGCCCTGGAGGTAGGAGTCAGCAAGGTCTGTAAGGCTTAACAGCATCCCAGGATGTTGGTCGGTCCTTCTTTCCAGAACACAGCATGGTAGGATCCCCAAACTCCATCCAGACACAATGCACTTATTGATATCAGAAGAAAGAACAATGAGAATGCTTTAAAGAATAGTTCCCTCCTCTCTGGACAGAGCTTCCCAGGCAGGGCAGAAGCAGGGATCAGCTGTGGGTGACTTAACTGTGTGTAACTCCGCCCCTCCTTCTTTTGTTATACAGGCAATTCGAGACAAAGTATGAAAGGCTATCCACAGGCAGGGGATATGTCTCTCGGAGAAGAAAAGAGAGCCTAGTGGCTGGATGTGAACTCCCCCTTCATCAAGAGAACTCTGAGATGTGCAACGTGGTATTCCCACCTCAGCCAGAAAGCGATAACTCCGGTGGATGGTTTTGATTCCCGTGGGTCCACTTCCACGAGAACGCTATGCATTGACGTGCCTAATCCTTGCTCTGCGAGAGCACAGTGTTTACATATTTACCTGTATTTAAGATGTTTGTAAAGAGCAGTGGAGAACTTCAGTTGATTAAAGTTGAACTTATTCAGGAGAAGACCCACAGTGTCCCTCTGAGTCACCATATGACACTTAGCAACATGACAACTTCTTATACTTTGCAAAAGTCCTAACCAGTACAGTGAGTCTAGTTTTGGGTTGAGAAACTAGTATTTGTATAAAAACAAAGAAAAAAAAGAAACAAGCAAAAAGCAAAACAAAAAAACCTACACCATAAAAGCTTAAACAAATAAACATGTAAATGTGAATTTGATTTAACAACTTTTCAGTGAACATGAACCCTTGAAAGAACCCTAAGCTTGTTTTCTACGAAGCACACTGCCTAAGAAGGGCCGGATGGACAGAACACAAGCAAATCATTTTCCTTTTGTTATTGTTCTTTTCTTTTCTTTTCTTTTCTTTCTTTTACTTTTTTCCCCTTCTGGTGTATATGGGAAGGTTCTAAGAAAGGATACAGCTAAGACTTAAAAGAATTTTGTTAGTCAATCTTAAGAATTAGTATTTATGTTTTCTGATAGCTTTATAAGCGTCAAGGTGAGAGACAGAATTAAAATTTTCTGTGACATGTCTCTGCTGGCCCCTCAGTGAGACCACTCGGAACTCATTCACCCTTTTAAAAAATGGAACTGTCATACAGGAATAAAAATAATTGAGTCTCAGAGCATCCATTAGATTTTTCTCTGGATGTGTCTTTTTGATAGTGTATGTGGTACATGGTTCTTTGTGTAGGGGACGCCCTCGTAGCTACCACTTTATCTATACCTCAATTGTTGGAAATAATCCATCAATTTGACTGCAATTTATGCAGTCAATAAAAATTGGGATGATCATTGCTTCAAGAAAATGATGGATTTGTATTTCAAAACTATGAAATTAAATAAAGACCATGTCTATTTGTGTGAATTAAAAGGCCACACCAAGCATTAAAACATATTTATTAGTAAAGCAGATGTGTTTATTATAATACCCCCCCCATGTCAGGTGCTTCTTGTCCACTAAACAAATGGGAGTTTAAAATGAAAGTGGAAACACATGAAATGGAAGTTTAACTGAAGTAGAAAATAAATTGTGATGATAACAAATAAACATGTGTAATTTACTGAGCCCCTTTTGTCTTGTGTTACTTTGAATCCATGGTCCTTTGATCCTGTTATTTATGAGCCCAGAGATGCACTGCATTAAACCCTGCAGCCAGCCGAGCACACAGTCTCTAGTCAGCTCTCTGAGGGAGATGGACCAATCCTTCAGGACCTGGCAGTCTGCAAACAACACACAACTCAAGCTTTCAACAAAATGACAAAGATTGGCATACTTATGTTACCAATATAGATTGGCACACTTGTGTTACGAACATAGATTAGCACACTTGTGATACTGATATAGATTGGCATGCCTGTCTCACTGAAGAATGGGAAATCAAGTCAAAACTTGAAGGTGGGTGGGAATGTGGAGGGTGGTGGGCTGGCTTTGGTGGAGGCTCTCTCCTGATGCTGGCGGTTGGGCAGGGTGATCTGGCACAGGCTGAGGGGGCATGGGCTGAGGAACGTCAGTTCTAAGCCTGTGGAATAAGCCACAGCTGCTTCTGTGAAATGTGGAGTAACCATTTCTCTAGAAGGGATGACTCTGGTCCATGGAGCATGAGTGTCCCACTAGCCTAGCTGAACCCAATCACTGGAGACTGGGTAAGACTTAGCATGCTCCAAACATGCTCCCAAAAGACAAGGACCCATAAACCCAAGGCAAGCAATAATTCCTTTTTAGATAAACGAGATAGAAATTTAAGAGAAATGGACTATATGCCAGGATGGGGAATGAGGTATTTGAGTCAGAAACCTAGGTTTGAACCCACTTGGAGTCCTTTCTTCAGTCCTGGACACTTTGCATATGAGACAGCCTTTGTGTTTTGAAGAGATGTGGAAGCTGTGGGCTACCCTTAAGGTGGCTCTCCAGGCTCTGCTCAGCCAGCACCTGCCTATGTTCTTGGAGGATTTAGCCAGCTTCTCTTCCATGAACTGTAACAGCCATTCCCTGCCCTTGGATGTAGGATGAATCATGACAAGTTGCTCCCTGCTTCTCAGACTAACATTTCAAGTGCTTGGTAGGTGTGCAGGGTTAGTGGAGGAAATGAAGCACAGAAGACATTTTCCAACCTAGAGAATGATAGAATTGGGGCTCACTTCTGAACAACCTGGTATCAGGCACCACTGTCGTATATCTGTCTTTTAGGTTCAAATATTTACTGCTAAAAGCATCCAGGTGATAGGTTGGGTAAAGATGCAACAGCAGCTACAAAGCTTTGATAAAGAGTTCTAAGTTCCCGGAGCTCCTGAGTCCCTCTCTAGCTCCTGGTGTATGTATGGCTGCTCAGGAGCCCTCTCCCACTCTATGTTGTAGGTATCTTTCCTCACCCCTTTTTCTTTGGCCAGAAGTCCCTTCCTCTTTGAAGAGTGTTTAGGTCCAGAAGCAAGGTTGAATTCTCAATAACATACAATAATTTTTTGGTACAGTCTCTACAGGATTAGAATTTATACACATTGCCTCTTTGTAGAAGTCAATATCTTAGTACAATCGCAGTGTATCGTCATCATAATCATGTTTAGAACATTTGCATCATTTCAAAAAGAAATCTTTCCCCTTTTAGATATTGCCTCCAGTCTTTTCATTCTCATAACCCTAGGAAATCAATAACCTGTTTACTCCGGATATCTAGTGTTAATGGAATGAGATATAGTACCTGTTGTTTGAGACTGACTTCTTTCACTCAGCAATGTGTTCTCCATGTTGTCTGGACTGTAGCATAATCAGGGCTCCGTTCTGTTGTATGGCTGAGTAACGTTCCATCACACAGATATATCTTTTGTCTACCTGCTCATTAAAGGAAGGACACAGGACATGATCCTCTACTTTAAGGACCCTTAAAAATAAACAGAAAAATTCTGCAATGTGATAAACACGCCCATCAAAGTAGGAGGATACATCATTAACATAATGAAATCAGTAGCTTCTCTATATACCAATAACAAGCTTTCTTAGAAATAACTTGGGAACAAAATTCTGTTCACAATATATATATATAAAAAAAATCCCAGTAATAACCCTAACAAAGAAGGTAGCAAGCCTCAGTAACAAACAGAAAGATACCGTTAAAAGAAACTGAAAACCATACAAGAAGATAAAAAGACCTCCCACGCTCATGGATTGGCAGAATTAGTACTGTGAAATGGCTACATCAAGAAAAGCAATCTACCATGTGCCTCCACTGAATTCCAAGGTCGTCCTTCGCAGAGGCAGAAAAAAAAGAACTCAGGAGTTCACAAGGAAGCACAAAAGACCCAGAATAGCAAACACAATCCTGAGCAGAAAGACTCCTGGGGTCTCGGTAGAGGCCGACCTCAAATTGCACCACAGAGCCTTTGTAACAGAAATAGCGCAAGGCACTGACACAAAACAGGTGTGTGGACCCATGGGATAGAATAGAGGATCCAGAAACAAACCCACATAGCTTAGCCACAGGACCTTTGACAAAGGTATCAGGCACGCAGATTAGAAAAAAGACAACTTGTTCAGCACATTGGTGCTGACACCACAATGAAACTGGAACACACACACACACACACACACACACACACACGCACACACTTTCAAAATGGGTCAAAGACTTTAGTGTAAAACTTGGAACTCTGAAACCGTTAGAGAAAAGCTCAGACAAGATATCTTAAGACATAAGAATAGGCACAGACTTTCTGTAAAGAGACTCTAATAGAGCAGAAATAATCCTAAGAACTGACAAATAGAATTGCCTAAAATTAAAGGCTCTCTGAGCAGCAAAGAAAACCGGCAGCAGAATGGGGAGAAAATCCTCCCGAATAGGAGACTATCGTTGCCAACGCCACCTCAGACAAGATATTAATAGCTGCAGTCTATAGAGGCCTTCATTGTGCTTTGAATGCACAGTGTCCCCTCTAGGTCCATGTTTGAGGACTTGGTTGCTAGCTGGCGGTACTGATTTGGAGAGTTGTGGAAGTTTTAAGAATCTGAGTCTCACTGAAGGAAGTAGGTCACAGACAGTAGGTCTTGGATCATATAGCCCAGCCGCACCCTGTCCACTGCTCCCTGACCACAGACCCAGTGTGCCTCCTCCACACGATGGACTGTGTCCCCTCAAATCCTAAGACCTCCCTGAGCTGGTGTTTCTCAGGGACTTGGTCACAGCAACAAAAAACAGTAAACAAGACAACCTGCAAAAATTAAGCAACCAAATAATGTGATCAGAAAATAGACTGCTGAACCGACAGTTCTCAAAGAAAGAAATGCAAAAAAAAAAAAGGCCATTAAATACTTGGAGAAGGGGCCAAGATCTTTAGTCATTGGAAGAAACGCAAATCAAAACTACACCAAGATTCTACCTTATTCCAGTCAAAATGGCTAACATGCGGAAAACTGACCCTAATTGCTGGCAATGATATGTCAAAAGAGCAACCATTGCTTTTCATTGCTTGTGGGAATGTAAATTGGTAGGGTCCTTATGGAAATCACGATGCTTATTCTTCAGAATGAAAACTAGGGCTATCATATGAACCAGCAAGGATACTCTTAGGGATTTATTCAAAGGATTCTAAGCCAGCATACCACTGAGATACAAGATATGGAACTAGCTCAGTTGCCCAGATGAACTGGTATATATAAGACGTATACACAGTAGAGGTATTCATCTATAAAGAACACAATCCCAATATTTGCGGGAAAATGTGTAGAACTAGAGATCACCAGGTTAAGTGATATAAGCCAGACTCACAAAGACAAATACCACACTTTCATTTACATGCAATGTCTAGATTTCCAAACCTCCAGTGTGTGTGCACGAGTGCGTGTAAGACAATGAAGTCTACAACTTTGTGTGCTTAATTTTTAAAACATTGAAAACTAATAAAAATGTATTTGAAACCCTAACACATTTAAAACTCCAGAAATGGAGGTTCTGGAGCCAAGACCATGTATTGCCCTTGCAGAGGACCTGGGTTCAGTTCCCAGCACCTCTGTAGAGGCTCACAACTATGAGTATTAAGAACAAGTGACTATTGAATACTCAGCTATGAACATTGTACTGGCTAGTTTTGTGTCAACTTGACACAGCTGGAGTTATCACAGAGAAAGGAGCTTTAGTTGAGGAAATGCCTACATGAGATCCAGCTGTAAGGCATTTTCTCCAGTAGTGATCAAGGGGGAGAGGTCCCTTGTAGGTGGGACCATCTCTGGGCTGGTAGTCTTGGGTTCTATAAGAGAGCAAGCTGAGCAAGCCAGGGGAAGTAAGCCAGTAAACAACATCCCTCCATGGCCTCTGCATCAGTTCCTGCTTCCTGACCTGCTTGAGTTCCAGTCCTGAATCTTTTGGTGATCAACAGCAGTATGGAAATGTAAGCGGAATAAACCCTTTCCTCCCCAACTTGCTTCTTGGTCATGATGTTGTGTGGGAATAGAAACCCTGACTAAGACAAACATGATAGCTATATCACCTCCTACCCCAACACTCAGGGGATACAATGGGAGAGGGGGCGGCAAGGATGTATCAGCTGAAGGATAAGAGGTGCTGTGAAGTACTCCTTCCTGGATGTGACATGGCTGTTGCGCTCATGAACTGGCAGCAGCTATGGTAAAGGTTAGCTCTTGGGATGTAGCACAATTCTGAGAGTGCCTAGCATACACAGAGGCCTGGGTTTGATCCTCAGCACTTTATAAACTGGATGTGGTACCCCAATATATAATCCCAACACATAGGAGATTGAGGCAGGAGGATCAGGAGTTCAAGGTTATCCCCTGTTACACAGCCAGTTTAAGGCCAATCTGGGTTATATGACTCTACCTTAAGCAAACAAACAAATACACACTACACACACACACACACACACACACACACACACACACACACACACGCACGCACATGCACACACAAACACAAATATACACACACACACACACAAACACATTACACACACAGAGTTAACTTTCTGTTAAAAATGAAGGAAAATTAGCATTTCTTAGGCCCACCTTCAAAAAACATCCACACAGATCCTTATCATTTACTGTCTTAAGCTTATGAAGCAATCATGGCAGACAGTAGTGCTGGACAGGAAGTAACTTACACGGACACCGTTGGATTGGCATGGTATTGGATGGCAGGCAGAGCTCCTGGACTCAGCAGTCAGGAGCTGAGTCCAGGAGCTTGCTCTTGCTCCCCTCTTGGAAAGTGACCACCCACAGTGGCCTGCGCCCAGTGGTCCAGAGCATGCTGGGGAACCACTCACAGGTTCTGTAACACAGGCTGCTCCTTGCCAACAGCAAGGAGAGAGGGAGACAGGATTGGTGCTGCACACTGGTGACGGTTCCCAGGTGATGCCCAGGCTGTTGGTGTGGAGATCAAGTGAGACCTGGTTGAGGGAGCTGTGACCCAGGGAAAGTGGAAGACCCTTACATCACAAGACAGTCTTTGTTTGTACTCCTGATATTTGTACTCCAGCATGAGAGAGGAGAGAAGATGAGAAAGCAAGAGTTTGTGCCTTCTGTGGGAGAATGTACCTTCCTGCAAAACATCAGGGGACCTCTCGTCCTCCGGTTCTCAGGGTGATTTGAACGAGGTGAGTGCTACACTACACATTTCCAACTGAGGTATTTATGGGGTGGCTTGTCAAATGGGGTGCTGGTTTTCTTTAAAAAGTGGTAATTTGTTTGTGTTGAAGACACTTAGGGACCATGACAGCACTGAGCGTCACTTGTGTAGTAATCTTCAGATCTTAAGAAGAATAATGACCACTGCTTTCTGGGGCTTCCATGTGGGTTCTCAGAGACAACTGTCAAGGAGGCACTGTGGAATCAGTGAGGCAGCAGCACCAACCCTTGTTAGGAATGTCACAGATGTGGCTTCAGGAGGCAGGCATGCTTAGATAACACTCAGGTTAGCCTGATGATATTTTCTGAGTACAGAGAAAAATCCATACCAGATTTCTAAACTCCAGAGCTAGAAGATCATAAATGTGCATAGCTACTGAATGTATAGGTGTTTGTTATCATACCAATAGAAAACAAACATACCAGGTTGTATAGTATTTACAGACTAGATTTGTTTAAATTCGGAATTTGAACTAGAAGCTAGGAGAAAACGAACCTGTCCAAAGCTTGCTTTGCAAGTTAAAATAAAGACCAACAGTGTACATTTTCTTTGTGGTTATTTTACTGGAAAAACAACAACAACAACAACAACAAACATATTTTCAAAACTGTCAAAATAAAAAAACCAATACACAAGATCACACCTTACAAATGCAGTTAAAGGTATGTAGGCTTGTCACAAGAAATCCCATCTCAGTAGTTTTCTCCATAGGCAAGAACACTTGAAAGACAAATCTTGGCACTGTTGGCTGGATGCAAAGTTCCTGTAGCCAGCTCACCGCATTGTACCACCACATCAAACCTCAGCCAGGATCTTCTCCACCAAGACGACTGCATTGATACAGTTTAAATGTTCACATTCTTTCTACATGCCATTTCTCGTAGTCTGGGGTTACAGTTCGTCATTATCCAACATCCTTCTGTATGCATTATACAATATATACTCTCCTAGTCATCCATAACCTCCACAGTCTTCACATTCTCTTCAGCCATCACTATACAAGAATATAATTTCATATATAAATACATAAACACGCATCTTCAGAAGGGGTGGGTGGGAAGAGACCATCTGCTAGAAAACAGATCCAGCCACAGTAGGTAATTCAGGGAACCCTGGAAAGGACTTGATGCCACTAATACTAACTTGAAAAAAAGCAATTCAGAAACTTAAAAAGAAAAACCAAACTAGTTGTGTGTATTTTATTCTGCACCATTTTGAGTTAAACAGGAGTAAGTCCAACAGAGCACTTACAACATGAAGCACTGAGGGTGTGGCTAGCTCACGAGTATTGCAATGATTGTTCAGGTCTCCCCAGAGACATGGTGCACACACTGGAGTCCATGCTTCAGGGTCCTCCTTTCTGGGTCTTCGTTCACACATGTCACAAATGGAGTGCGATTCAGATTAGATTCAAGTTCAAGGCTCTTTTGAGCAAATGCTACACGCTTCCTTACTGATTCTATGCACCGGTGAGGCCTCTTTCAGACCCAGAAGTTAAAGAATACATTAGCAGTCTCTTGACAATATATATTACCTATGTATATCTCCTTAGAGATTATGTAAAAGCCTAAGAGCTTATTGATTTGGTTTTTATGAGCAGTTTTCTCGAACACACTTACACATAATTTTCTCCATCAACAGAACTGATAAAACACAGGGCACCTTTTTCTTTCAAGTATCTGGGTAAAATAGTACACCCTGAGAATTTAGGGTGCAAATATTACACCTTGTAAACCGTAGAATGAGACTCCTCAAGCACCACATAGGAAAATGTATACTGTGATAATCTTAAATACAAAGAGTACCGCTGAATGTGTTTTCTACACACATATACACGCTTATCATGAGATTGTGGTCATCTACTTAGAAGTCAACACTGCACACAATCATTGTGGAAATATAGCCGTCTACTTAAGAGTCTATTCTGTCCTGCAGTCCAAGGTAGAGTTCAGGTAATAGGAGCATTTGGTTTGTAGCAAATACAGGCTTTTGTCTCTACAGTGGATGAAGAGAGTTAGAATGTATCAAATCTCTTTAAGAAGTGAAGGTGCAAAGGTCAAATCTGAATAAAGAAAAAGGTATATATGTCACTGGACATTTTCTAATGATACAAGATGAATTTGAATTGCATGCTAATTTTTGAAATTTGTCATGAAGCTGTTAGAGTAGAACCCATTGTTAGCTTAATTACTTTGAGACATATTTACCCAGACACTTAATCCTGGGCTTCATTTACTCCTGAAGACAGTCTCAATAAGTGTTCAAAGAAATACATTCTGGCAAACTGAATTATCACACTGGCTACAAATGTGTTTAGTTTTCAAGAAAACAATTCAAACCCAGGCCTGTTTCAACCCATTAATGTACCCATTATCCCAACAGGGAAAAACCAGTAAATGAGTCCAAATTCCTTCCCAGAGTATAGTATGATCATCGTGGAAACTAAGCCTCACCCAGGACCTTGAGCGACAGTAGCTAAGGCCAGGTCACACTCTGTTAGATTCCAGCTCATGGCTCTACTCAGGATACATCTTCATTGATGGTTTTCTTATAGAAAGCATGACAGCTAGCTTGGTGGTTAAAAGACTACTGCTGGGAGTTATGGCTTCTTGCACCAGAAGATTGTCTAGATTCTTGGTTCATTCCACTTGGGTTGAAAGAAGATGGAAAAGCCACTTCATTCACATGTCCATGTAAGTTCAAGTAATGACCAAGCAAAGGATTCAGCGTGTGACTATGAGAATTCTCTTTCTCTGTCACTGACCCGTGTGGGGAAGGATCAATAGCTGTCATGAACAGCATAAGCATCAGTTTATAAGTACACTTGAATCACTTGGACATTTACCACATCCCTAGCAGGCTGAGTGAGGTTTCAGGCTTTCACACAGAAGCACAGAAGTGCTTCCCCCCTCCAACCCCACCCCAAGATTCTCTCCTACTTGGGAGAATGGAAGGCTCAGATCTGCTGGTGGAAAATACTGATAGTAGCCCATGATACATTTTCTTCCTACCTTTGTAGGGAGCTGGCTAACAAACCCATAGGGCAGTCCCAGAAGTCTGCTGGAACTTACATGGCCTTCTGGGCATAGCCTCTCTCCTTTCAAACCCTGTATCCTCTCTCCAGTCCATTCAAATCCTTGCGATTCCACACCTGCTGCTCTCAGGTATATGGGTTGAGATCTTGGGAAGAAATGGATTCTAACTTCTTGTTCCAATATTAAGTGACCCTTATATGCAGTCAGTTTGACTGAAAAAAAAAATGTTCAAATTCTGGGGTAACAATGCTTTCTTAAATATGGCCCAAAGTCATCTTCTAACCCAGAGACCATGCTTCATATCGCATGCCTCAGAGACAAGGGTTTATTTCATAGCTCATTGTCCAGTAACCGAGTGGATTGTGGTCAAAGACCACTCACTATTCCTGCTTCAAATCTTGCTCTTCGTCTAAAAGAATTTAATTTTTAGAACTTGTTTCTCCCCCTTAAGAAAGGCCCCGGAAGTGGGATTGAATTTGGTTTTGAGCCTGGATTTAAAAACAACAACAACAACAACAACAACAACAGTGACAAAATATTAAAATTATAAAAGCCTTAGAAAATTCAGTATTCTGAGAGGCATAAAATCCCTCACTTCAAGAAGCAATTATAAGTGGAAGGTAAATACCGATGATTGTCAAAATAAAAAGGGTCATCTCAAGAATTTTCCAGAATGCTTTATCTTTAAACAACAAGAAACTGAGCAGAGATCCCTTACAGAAATCTTGAGAGTTAATACTTGCCTTTTAAAGGGGTATTTGGCTAGAAAGTAATTAAGAAATTCTTCAGTGTATCACTTAATTGAGACACCAATTAGGAAAGTCTGAATGTACCCATTCAGTCAGAACTGGGTTACAACTGGTCAGTAATGCATCCAGTGATTTGGAATCTTAACAATTGTTAAAACTTGAAGCAAGAAGCTAGCACTGTAATTACAAGCTTCTTCTGTGGAGTGGTTGGGGCTGGAGCAAATTGCAAACACTGAAACGAAGTTCACAGTCAATTCTGTCTTCTTCCCCAAACAGGCTTCTCTTCGGGCTGCAAACATCGAGAGGCAGGACACAGCTATGAAGGGACTCATTTACGGGTCTGTGTGTTGCACACTTACAACAAAGGTTGGATTCTTAAAGGAGAATGGGTGGTTTATGCTTTCTGAAACTAAGAACTTAATTTTCAGTGTTAATCACGGGTTCCCCCATACCTCAGAATATTTTGCTTTGTGACCAAAACAGTGTCATGGCACTGTGCAAATGGGAAAAATTAAAGCACAAATGTCAAAACCGCCATCTGTCATGATTACATGGGAAATCATGCCAAACCTGGTCAGACAACACAACAGCCAGAACGACAGAGTTGGCTACCTATTATTACTGATGCAGATGTTGTGTTTCAAACCTAAGCAGGAGATGCCATCTTGTCTACTAGACTTGACATAGCTCAGGAAACTCCAGGGTGACTTCTGATTTCAGTTCTTGATTTGCTGATTAGCTTTGCAATCGAACCAATCAGATGCCACTGCCTGTTTTGAACAAACCATTCAAGTACTCAGTGTACTGTGTGCCTGGTCACAAGTGCAGGAGGGCAGGCGGTGGCAAGAAAGCTTATGTCCTGTATTAAAGTATAAAAGAAACACTTCGTGGGGAGAAACCCAACCATTCAGTCATCTTATAAAACTGAAATAACAAAAGCTACCTTAAGAGAGTTTGTTCAGGAAAACATACAAACTTACACACGTGGTTCCTAAGAAATAAAAGTGCGTAACACAACTGGAAGTTTTCTCAGATGAATTCAGTGTTACAATGAAACTTTCAAATTAAAGAACAGTTCTTATTTCTGTCTTGCTCCTGCAAAAGAAAAAAAAAATGCAAAGAAAACATGGTCAAAGAAAAGATGACTCATTCCAAAAGAATATTCCCCTTTAAAAGTACAAAAAAAAATGCATCCCCCATTGGCTATCTGATTATTTGGCTCTTTCTCTTTAGTTTGGAACTTAAAAGTTTTAGATGTGCTTAGCAACCATGCCCTGCGGTTATCAGACACTGTTGCCTTCCAGAAAGTGCCACCAAGTGGAGCCTGTCTTGGAAAACCGACTCAAATTCAATCCGTTGTTCAAAACGATTGTAGAGTTAAATGCTTAGTTTCTCTGAAATCATTCACCGGGACAAAATGGCATATTGTATGCATCCCTAAAAACTTAGCACACAGAACTGGTATTTAAATTAAATTAATCTAATTAGATCAATGAACCCTTGCCCTGGGGATTCTGGGAACACAAGTGACTGCTAAGCAAGTTATGTGGAATTTCTCACAGTGTGCTTTTTTATATAAATTACATTTCCTGTCTATAACATATAACTCAATTAGACCCATATTAAGACAGTGCTGACATTATTCCAAAGTGTATAAAAATTATCCATTTCCTCTCTTTTGAAATTTCTTAATATAATCTACTAGAACTGTGCTTAAAGAATCCTTTTTTAGTGCCTGGAAGTTGATTTTCAGATACAGTAATATGAAGACAAAAATAAAATCAACTTCAAGTGCTATTTGTTGAGAAGAAAGAAGTCTCTATCGTATGAAACATAACCTTGAGATAGAAGACTCAAATAACATCTCTCTACCTATAAGCAACCAAAGAAGGAAGGCAAGGTATACTTTAGTCCTGTGACCTAGGAAAAAGAGCCTGTTTCAGCTTGTTTATTAAGAATGAAAGATAGAATAATGATATTTTTGCAGCTCATGCGAACATACTTCAAATATATCTTCTTGCTTCATATATATAAGATTGAGAAAATATATTTGGGCTAAAGGAACTGTATGGAGCATGTAGTGCCCACAGCTAAGCAGTCCCCCGGAGCAGTCGAATGGCACACATAGTACCTACTGCTTAGCATTCCCCTGGAACTCACTGATACACAGTTTGGTAAACTTGATTTTCTATTTCAGCAGACACAGAACAGCAAGAGGGAACTGAACACAATCATGGGTGAAGGAGGAGTGACCAAGAAGAATAATTTGAATTACATAAAAGAACTTAACAGTAATTCTGGCTTGGTGTGGTCATAGGCAAGGCTTATAAGGACTCTTTGAGCAGAGTGAAAGGGGTCAATAGGGGGGGGGGGAGGAGGAAAGTGGAGGAGCAGGGGAGGAGGAGCAGGGGGAGGAGCAGGAGGAGAAGCATAAGAAACTCCTCTCCAAGATGACAACCAACTAAGAAATGGAGATAAATCTGTTAAACAAGATAATCTAGATATTGCTCTGTGGATATCCATAAGGTATTTTTTGTGTGTTTCTATTAATTTTAGGGAAATTTTGTTTGAAAGTATTGGTTTAATTCTGATTAAGGATAAAATAGTAATAACTACCCAATAAAACCCACCAGAGGCTTCTCAAGTGACTCCTGAGAGTGAAGACGAAGGGTTAGCCATGCTGTGTTACCGAGGCGTCTCCCTGACTGCCTACCCAGGAGTTTAGACCTGAAGCACTGACCACATTCATCAAGGATTCAGGGCAGACTTCTCCTTGCTCCTCCCAGGCCTGTGCCCAGACAGAGAGGAAAATCACTACACGTAGCTGGCAAGCTGCGCCCAGAGTTGTAGAACAGGCTGGAAGGCTGTGGGGGATACTAGAATACCCTGGCACCCAGCCAGTGGCTTGCCTGGAGACCGGCCAGCTCTGAGGGGACTACTGTCACTGTCTCCTGACTGAGAACTTCAGCTGTGTGTGCACAGGCCCCTGATATCACCCCGGATGTCTGAAACAATAGGGGTGAGTTCCTGGTTTGTCCAGGCCCTGGGGACATTTTGGGGGATTTGTGGGTTCTAGTTTCCAAGGAATATTGACACTTTCTACATTCCATGTTCGTTGAGATAATTGACAATTCCATCTTTACAACTTTTCTCAAAATTATTTTCATTTTACAGATAAAAGTGTATACAACACTGGCCTATACCAGTATGTAATAGTACTACACTCTGAGTCCCAGCTGTTCCTGTGTCATATGTGCTGGTGCTCTGGTCAGAGGCACATGGCTCCCACCCATCAGCATGCCTGGAGAGACGGGGCCCCCTCTTATGTTCATCCCATGCCCTTCCTCCTCTGAACCCTATCATAGACTTATCCTTGAGTCTAGTGTCTCTGATATGGCTCAGGTTTCTCTTTATAGCATAGAATGTTCTGGCTGAATATTTAATCATGTTAATCAAAATAAACATTTTAACCATGAGAAAAAAAACCAGAGAAGCTTAATGTGTTGGATATATTCAGACTTCAACTTATTCCCTTCTCCCTGCTTTTCTTAGTCCTTTTCTCAAACTCAGCATAACACACACACACACACACACACACACACACATACACACACACCACAAACACACACACATACACACACCACAAACACACACACACATACACACACACACCACAAACACACACACATACACACCACAAACACACACACATACATACACACACACATACACACACACCACAGGCACACACATACACACATACACATACACACATCACATATATATATACATCTCTCTCTCACACACATACCACATCTCACACACACATACCACACAATACCCCATACACACATACACATACACACCCCACATACACACACACATACACACACACATACACACACAGCACACATACCACACACAAAGCACACATATGCCACACACACACCACACATACACATCACACATACCACACACACAGCACACATATACCACACATACCACACACCACATACAGACACATCACACACATATCACACACACGGCACACACACATACCACACATACACAGACACACACATACTCCCCCACACATACACACACAGCACACATACCACACACACAGCACACATACACCACACACACACACACACACACACACCACAACCTTTCTCTGTCTCTCTTTCTTTTATGATAATGAAATAGCTGGATGATTCAATTTTCTCTTGAGTAGAATGTTTATTTCCCACCTGATTAGAAAAATTAGCATAAGAGCAGCCAGCCTAGCTATATTCTGCTGTCCTCCATGAGGACACAAATGTCACATAATTGTTTACTAGGCTGAGTGGCCAAGAGGCAAATAAAAATGCTGAAAAAGTTCAGAGAAAGTATGCCTGGCACAAAAGTGCTGATAAGGGATGGGTATAATTCATAGGAAAAGGGAAAGTAAGGGATATGGGTGACCAAGGGCCTTCTGTAATGATGCAAGCACACGGTTCAAACAGCCTGGACTTCATTTACTGTGAATTAGAGCAACTTATATCTTCATTTGCCTAACAGGGATTAAGGAAAGTATCTACTTGTTTCAATAATCCAGTGGCATGAGGCTCAGCTATGGTAAGGAAGAAAATATGAAGGTAGACAGAGCCCACCTGTAATCGCAGTCCTTGGGAAGCAGAGGCAGAAGCATCCGAGATCCAAGCATTGAGGCTAGACTCAGGTAAGGTCAAGGCCAGCCTTGGCTAATATGCGTGTGCTCGACAGAACTGCAGAGAAAGGTATGAGAGTGAGCGAGAGGGAATCTCAATCCAGTGAAAAGGGAGAAGAGACAATTAGAATCAAAGCGCATTAAGAATATTATAGATCAAAGCTGCAGCTATAGTAATATTATACTAACTGGGAGAGAGAGCCACAGTCATGTTAGAGGAGGGGGAAAGAAATGATCTATTATTGATTGTGGGATGTAATTATGAGATGAACAGAAAATGAAGCGGGGAGTTATAGCAGCCCAGCCACTGTCCACCAGGACAGGAGAGGCAGCCACAGTCCTGACCTATCAGGGATGCTCAGTGTTTTGAAGGATGCTGTGCTGAAAGAGCTGCCAAGGCTACCCAGTCCTGCAATTTTAGCAATTCATTCTGTAATAAAATTGGATCAAAACCCTCCAAAAAAATAAAAACAAAAACAAAAACAAACAAAAAAAAAAACTAAGGCTATTGAAGTCACCTGAGTTGGAGTGGATAGGAAATGAGAAGTGACATTGGGACAGCTAGTGCTGCTAAATAATTAACAGAGAACCCAGAATAACTCCTCAGATAGTAAGGGGAACACTGGGGCAGACACCACTGAAGTGTCCCCAGAGAGAGGGAAAAAGACAAAGGACAGAGACCAAAATGACACTGAGATCAATGTCCAGGTTGAAAACTGAGCCGTACACAGAGGGACAGTGACCAAGCAAGGGTCGCCTCACCTCTTCTTTAAACAAGCCTCGCTTTCCTCCTGCAATTTTGATACAAAAGGATCTAGGTTTGATGGTCTCAGAAGTCCTCTAGAGCCACTCAGAATACACCATGAAATCAGAATGTTGAAAACAGCTCTCCCTGAATCCAGCTTTCTCTCTCCTCTTTGGTTGTCATATGAGGATGCCCTGTGACTGCTCTGCGCCCTCCTAGGCTCCCTCCACATCCATGGCTTCACCAACCCCTAGGGATTAGCTAATCCAAACAGCCCTAGGTACACATCTATCCAACCAAGGGATCCAAACACTGTTGCCTATAAGATAGTGTCCTGCAGAGCCAACCGTCCGTGCTGGGTCTCCTCTGCAGGCACACTGGAGTTTCCTGCCTCTCTTCCCTCCCTCTTCACTAGTGGTCACCACACAGTGCAGTGCCCGTTGAAGACTCTTGGAGAGGAACCATCCGAACAATCTTTCTCTGGGTTGCAACCAGAATGATGTTTGTGCTTTTACTCGAAGCCTTAGCAAAAGTCCCAACAAATGTGATCTTATGCAGTGTTTTCTTATCTTGGAAGACACTTTGCGGCATGCAAGACCCTTCCCTAGCCACTGACAAGCTAATAAACACTGGATGATTAGATAGTAATGCCCTCAAGCTGGTAATATAGGTCTGTTTACCTTATTTGATAATGCATAAATTTTCTTATCTGATAATGCAGGAATCAGCATCGCGCACACACACACACACACTCACTCACACACTCACACACACTCACACACACATACACTCACTCACACACACACTCTCACACAGTCACACACACACACACACACACACACACACACACACACACAGAGGGGAGGCAGGAATATGTTCCCACTAGAGATAACAGGAATGTTAGAGAGTCTGTCGCCCCCAAGATTACAGCATTCTCATATCTCAGTTCCCTTTTTCTTTTCCACGCAGTGTGGTTTTTACCAAGGAGTGAACAGCCTGTAGACACATAATCTCAACCCTTCTTGCTCTGCAAGACAGAGAGGCAAGTCTGCACACAGCTCTGCCACCCATGTGCTCCTGCCAGAAGGCATCTTCACTCTGTCTTCTGTGTTTGACCTGAGGTGTCCTGGTTCCAACCACTCACTCACATCCATGCCTCCTATCAAGTTCCACAGGCTGTATTTCCAGCAGAAATCCCTGCCTGCGGGCGCGGGTCAGACTCGGTGTCAGAAATAGATTTTCTCTGATTTCCTTTGCAAGTATGGAAGTTGTTCTTTTTCAAAGGGAGAGTAGGTACTTATGGGGATTAGCCTTGGGGCATGGTGGGTTCAGCCAGGGTAATACAGCATAAAATGCAACTTGACCCAAGGAGTAACTTGGGTTCCAGAATCTCACCCCCTTCTGAAGGTCAAACTCGTGTGTGTGTGTGTGTGTGTGTGTGTGTCTTATATCTAACCACACATAAGAACATATAAGATGCACTAAAAACCTTAATGGAAGTATTCTGAGCATTTGAAAACTCAAGAACAAGAATTTTTAAAAACTGTGGTCTCTGACTCTTTGCCTGCTTGTAGAACCCTTCTCCTATTGGGCTGCCTCCTGTCCAGGCTCCATGTGATGGTCTGTGCCTGGTCTTATGTTGCTTGCTGCTATGCTTGTGTTTGGTTGGTGGTCCTGGGAGGAGGGGGTGGATCTAGGGGAGAGAGAAGGGGGAGGGAGAGATTGGCAGGAGGAGAAGGGAGGGGAAACCGCAGTCTGGAAATAATCAATGAGAAGAGAATAAATGAAGTAAGTAAATAAATGAATGAACTACATTAATAAATCAGAATGTTGGGTTCTAAGTCCCCCCAACCCAAAGGGTAGTTTTTGTTGTTTTTTTCCGGTTCTGGTTTTGTTTTTGTTTTTGTTTTTTGTTTGTTTGTTTTCTTTTTAGAATAAGAAATTCCGAGGGGCTGAAGGGAAAGTAAGGAGAAGGGTACTTTTGATGACTTTAGTAAACATCTATTTGACACACTCTCCGTGCTTCTGGGGGAGCAAATGTGTTAAATGTGTTTCTGGTGAGCTAAGTTGGTTTGCCTGGTCCACCTGGAGGCCAGAAACAAAGAGAGAGGCTCACTCCACAAAACCTACACCAGGGCTTCGTTTCTTTCTCCTTCCAGCCTTTACTAAAACAAAGGCCAAGGGACTGTGGAAGGTGCCTTCTTTCCCTTAGTTCTCTGGTGAGAGAAACACAGCCGGCAGTTTGCCATGGTCAAAGGGGAAAGGCCATCCAGACTGAGGAGTGAGGGAATGAGGATTAGTTACTTCACAAATCAGGGAGAGTTTAGTTTCCTGGAGCACCCGTGTCTAGAGACAGCCTCTGTAACTCTCCCACTCCCAACACAAAGCTAACGGATCATCAGAGGAAAACCCACTCACCAGGAGCTGTTCCATTCTGGTGCTTTTTTTCTTTGAGACGCTTGTCATCTGTGTTCCACCACGAAGCTCATGGTGGTGCCATCGAAGGAAGGGGGAGCAATGATCCGTGGCCCCAAGGGCTGTGAGGTGACGCTGATGACAGGCTTGCCGTGCAACTGGGCAAAGCCCTTGGCCCCCACGAGCTGGGGTGTGGCTGCCGGGGCTGAGGAGGAAGAGGAGGCAGGGGACTGACTAGAGGCCATGAAGTACGGGGCTTCGGTGAACGCTGCAGCTGTCTCTTTGCTGGGGGTCTCTGCGGCCACAGAGAGCTCACTGCCTCCTGGAGTGTGAGCCATGGGCGTGGGCTGCAGGGCGTTGGGGGGCAGCACTGTGGGCAGAAATCCAGGATAGATCATGTAGGTGGGCCCATAGGCCCCAGGACTCAGGGCCAGAGGAGGTACAGGGAGGGACATGGGCGCCACGGGCTGCTGTTGAGAAGTCATGGGCACATCCACGTATTGCCCTGTCTCGGGGTCAAACAATCTCCGGGTCATGGGTTGCACAGGCGTGTCCACCAGATAATACTGGCCGGTGGTCACATCCAGGAGCATCTTGCGCTGCGTCTGCTGAGGCTGTGGCTGCTGGAAGGGGTCTGTGGGGACAGCAGCTGAGCCTGCAGGGGCTGGGGCTGGCATACCGGGCGGGGAGAAGCAGAGGACCTGAGGCTGGGCGCCCTGGAGGGTGAAGGGCAATGCCTGCTGGTGGTAGACGGCAGTGGGAGTATGCTCGGGGCTCTGTGGCCCTGTCGGGGCAGCAGCGACTGTTTCTCGGTGGTTGTCAGGTTTGGTACGCCAAGCTGGTCTGCTGGTTCCACTGACCTGAGATCCTTTGGGGTTACTGGGGACCTGGCTGCGGGCACTCAGTGGAGGTAAACTACAGAGAGTGGCAGCTGAGGAGCTGGGGGGCCCGTCTCTGGAAGCCCCAGGTCTGCCAAGCAACTCCGCTGAAGTAGCACTTCCTTTAAGGGGGATAGTCAGGTAATTCTCACAGTCACTGTTGCTCTTCTCCAAACTGACAGAGGTTTTCCTGTTGGTGGCATCCTCAGGAGGGGCTCGGGTGGCTGGGGAGATCTTCAGGGATCTGAGTCCCTGCGCTTTGATGCCTTTGGCGGTTGAAAGGCCCTCAGGAGAAGGCCCTTGTGGGAACTTGCCAGCAACACCTCCAGTTTTTTGAGTGCTGCTAGAACTCACCGTGAACACATTCCGATTGCTGGGGAGTGGGGGGAGGGGCTGCAAAGGTTGGGTTCTTTCCACATCTTTGTGGACTGGAGGAATATAGAGAGACCGGGGCCTTTCTCTGGCCATGTTCTCAAAGGCAGCTGCCCGGGCAGACACGCTCTCGGTGCTGGGGTTTGAGTTTCTCCTCTGCAGACGTTCGATGGGGGCCGCTCGCAGGACCACGCCACCTTTGTGTCCCGTGTCCCGTTGTTCTTCCACCTGTCCCAGCTGCTTGGCCAGCTTGTCAGGGTCTCCTCCTTCGGGTCCAGCTACCCCTTCCTTCTCCTCACTGGCTATGAGTGACAGGACATGGCTGTCAGCCATCATGGGCAAGGGGTCACTTTTGCGCTTCCATTCATTCCTGTTGAAGCTGTACAGCTCTTCCATGGACCTCACGGCAGCCGTCAGCTTCTCCAGGGCATTCCGGGCTGGCTTTGGGGCTTTCCCCTCCTCCTTGCCCTCTTCCTCTTTGGGCTTCTCCGGGGTCCTCTGAGCAGAAGCTTTGGAGACAATCTTGAGCACAGGTAGATAAGAGCCCTGCTCAGATTTATTGGGGGCGATGGTGGCCACGGGTAGCCTGCCAGATGCCCTGTGAACCAAGACAGTCCCTTCTGGGGAGGAGCTCAAGAGTCTACCGCCATTGCTCGCTTGGCTCACACCTTCCCTGGGCTCTCGATCCACACCTTCTTCTCTCGGATTCACAACCGCCTGGCACATAATCACCATAGGGGACAAGGACCTAGATCCTCCCGAGGCAGGAGTCAGCTGCCTAGGCTTAGGCCCTGTCAAGCCCTGCTCTGGGGTGACACTGCCCTTGTCACTGCTATCGCCTGACCCTTTGATTAGCTTCCTCACATCCCTCACCTGGTGGAGAGGTCCCGAGGCCTTGGACTTGTCTCGAACGTCTCTCACCTGGAACTGGGGTACTTTTTCCAGGTTGTCCCCACCCCGGAAGAGTTTCTGCTGGGTCCTGCTGTTATCTTCAATGGTCTTGAAGAGCTTTGAGCTGCTGCCGCTGGCCAGCTTGGGCGTGAGCAACTTGGCAATGTTGAAGTCTGAGCTCGGCTGCTGTACACTACCCAGCCGGATCTTGATTTCCGGAGCCTTGGGTCTGATCACGGCCACGGAGGTGGCCTGTGTGGCGGCAGGGTACTTGGTGGCCTGCTTCTCTGGCTGTTTGTCCTTGGGCGTCTGCTGGATGTTGGGAACAAAGAGGCGAGACATGATGGTAGACTTGCTGGCAGAGATCTCCCCAAGATCAGCTCTCCAGTCCCCACCTTTGGGGAGTTTCAGCTTCCCGACGGGAGCTTTCTCCTCCAGTTTCTCTGCTTCCTTCTCCTTCCACGTCCGGAAGGCGCTGTTCTGACTCCGAAGGAAGATGCCCTTCACGGTCTCTGAAGCACTCTTTTTAATTTCACATACTTCCATGTGGCCATCGGAGAAATTTCGGCCGGAACCTGGGTGGCTCTCTCGAGGAGTACTGGCTTTGAAAATGGGGGATTTAGAACCGACGACAGACCCTTCTCCGCCTGCATCAGACACACTGACCACGGTGTACTCAGGACTAGCCTCGGAGTGTCGTGAACTCTGCCTCTGCAGACCCCGCTCCCATGGCTTCTCAGCCCCAGGAGGTCCCTCTGTCTCCTTCGAGCTGGGGCGGTTATGGTGAGATGTATCAGTGACTTCCCCTCTCTCCATTTTGAACTCGTGTTCTCTCTGCATCTTCTTAGAAATGACGTTTTTGAGCAGGCTGGAAGCAAATTTGGACTTCTTCTGGGGGCCATCACTGCGGGAGGCAGGCTTGCTACTCTCAGATGTCTCTGAGCCGTCGTCTGTGTACACAGACCCTGGACCCTTGCTAGAACCTTTGGTGATTCTGCAGGGCCCAGTGGCTGAGCTGGCCTTGCTCTCACTGCGGAGATTGAGGGGCTCCAGAAGTGTGACCACCCGAGAGCCGGTTTGGACCTGCTTCTGGAAGCACAGGGGTGTCTCCACATGTTTGATTTCCCCCTCAACTTTGCTGACCACAAACTCCAAGGCCTTGGTCTGGGACTTCTTGGCCTGGAGGTAGAGCTGGTCTGCAGTGGCTCGGGTGCCACCACCCTTCCTCAGACCTGCAGCCACAGAGGCTGCACTGCTCCGTAGCAGGCTCTGTTCCACTCTGGCTCCAACACCTCCACATTTTAAGTCCAGGAAGGTTGACCATCTTCCAAAGCCCACTTCAGAGAGCGTGGTAGAGGATTCCCGGGAGCTGATATTCAGAGCCTCAAAATAAGGGTAAGCAAGGCTCCGGAAGGCCCTGGAGGTTAGGTTCCTCACCTCTTTGTCTGCATCGTCCAGCTCACTCACTGCACTGGAGGCGCCACTGGAGTAGTCCACCAGCTCCTTTGCCCGGATGGCCCCGCACCTGGTTTGCAGGCGAGCAGGGACAGCAATGAATTTCTTTGCATGGTCCTGAGCCACGGCTGCAGCCGAAATTTGCTTCAGTGAACTTGAGTTGTGTTCAGCAGCTGAAGAGACTCGGAGGCTCATGTCGCCTTCATGCTTGGCAGCATAAATAATGTTTTGCTTTGCACGCACGTTGCTAGGCTCATTTATAGCCCGGGAAGTTGGCTTGATTGACAGGAGGATCTGGCTTGCTGCACTCCCACAGCTGCTTGCAGCAGTGGCCGATGCCCCTAAGGCTGCCTCCCGGAGCTCCAGCAAAGGCTCAGGTGGAGTGGCAGTGCCAGGTCCAGTGGGTGGAGGGAGAGTGTCACTGTCAGAGGGGCCACTGCCCACTTCCGTGCTGCTGGTGTCCCGGCCGCCGCTGCCTGCCCCCGGGCGAGCCAGGTCGCTGCTGATGGGGCTGGGGGTCCGAGTGGTGTTTGTGCTTGGCGTGGTGCTGACATAACAGCTATTGTCATCGTCTTCTTCCGTGGTGATGTCTCCTGGGGTCTCATCACTGCCACCAAAGGAAGCGTAGTCCACGAACGAATAGATCACATTGTTGTCCTCGAAGTCCCAGCGAGAAGCCAGCCCCACGTCGAAATCCATACCCTGCTCTACCTCAGTCAGCTGGATCTCATGGGTGGTGATGTAGTGTGTGTCCTCATTTCTCAGGGGGCCCCTCTTGCTGTGGGACTTGGCAATAATGTCCTTGCACGACTCTGTTCCATCATCGACCCCTTCTCTTCTGTCCTCCCCCACTCCTGCCCGGTCTCCTGCTTCTTCTCCTCTGTGTTGCCAGCAGCTCATTTCGGGCTCACTCTCAAAGCCTAAGGATGAAGAGGAGGTGGTCAGGACCCCCAGTAACTTGGTGGGGTTGTCCATTTTGGAAAGGCCATTGTCTTCTGCACTGTCCACCGGGGAGGAGGAAGAAGATGAGAAGTCGTTTTCACAAGCCTGGGAGGGGAGGCATTGGGAGGAAGCAGGACTCTCCCCTGGAGCTGCAGGGGCATGGCTGCTGGCTTCATCCTGGGCTTTTTTCTTCTGACTCCTGGAGGCCTGCTTCTCCGGGCAGTGTTCCCGCGGCAGTTTCAGGGTCTGGGGACTCTCCCTTCGGAGTCCGGCTGAAGCACACATCTCCACATACTTGGCTTCAGGCTGGGTAGAGGCTGACGGCTCAGGTAGTGGCTGCAGCTGCTTCCTGGGCTCCGGGCTGTCTTGTGGTCGGCTCATGGGGTCCTCCGCAGGCGGCAGGCTGGTCTGTGAGTTCAAGTCAGAAGTACTGCCTTCCATTCTGAGTCCTTGTCCAGGTCTTAGAGACAAGAAGAGGCAGTGGTGAGCGCTGGGGCTGTCCTGGGTCCCCCTCTGGTTCCGGAGGGGCCGCAGAGTGACCTGAAACAGGTTCCCACGTGCCTGGGCTGGCCCCAAGGCTGTAGGTGCCACCGCCACAGCTGCCACCACCGCCCAGTTCTTCAGCCCCTGTGGTGGGGCCTCGGCAAACCAGAGGGAGGTGGGAGGGCTCCCAAGAGAGGCAGCAGAGGTGGTCTGTAGCCAGGGGGCTGCGGCTCTGGCCGCGACTGTGGCCAGTGTCCTGCGGCTGAGCTGTCCTGCCCAGTTGCTTGTCTGACAGCGTCGGTGGGTGGGGGTCTGAATGCCATTAGCCAGCGAAGAAGCAGCATCTGTAGGTCGGATGGGGGTCGGCCAGAAATGAACGGAAAGCATGTGCTGTGCCTTGTACAGCTTTGTCGCTGTCCTGGATGGGGAGACAGAGGGTCACGTCATTCCAGAAATATTTTTAGTGTCCATTCCCTAGCCATATCGAAACTACACTTGAGGGTAAAAAGAAGAGATGCGGAGAGGAGGCGGGGGTGGGGAAGGAATGTGGCTTCTGATTCAAATCAACCAAATGTTCATTGTAATCTGTTTTAGAGACGTCTAGCAAGTACACAATTACCCTTCGCTGGCTGCCATTTTTCCCCAGACTCTGATTAAATGAATTTTCTCTCCTTGTTCAAAATTCAAATTTTTGCACGGCACTTCAAATCTATTAAGGACACTCCAGAAATATTTCAAGTCCCACTTGTGCATATGGTAATTTTATATTTGCCTCATTTGCATTGTCTTTCCCTCTTTGGAGAGCAAAATCAGATGAGAGATGGTCATAAAAGTTTTCACAGGACAAGAATATTTCATCATCCTTCCCTTCGGCCAGACTTATACTCTGTGAAACATAACCTATTTGTTTCAAATAGGAAAAAAAAAAAATCTCTTCTAGGATCCTTGCTGTGTTTACTCAAAGCTTAAAGGGAGAATTTCCCGAGACCTAAAAGCTCCTTAAATAAATTTAAGCTACAGACATTCTGAAGGAACACAGGAAGACAATATGGACACTACTTTAAATCCCTACAGTGACTACTCAAGCTCAAAACGTTCCTAAACTTGTAGACGCACTACAAAAGTCCCGTTAAATATAGCCTTAGCTCCAGCTCAGCGATTGGGTTCCCCTGGCTGCATGCCAGCTCTGCAGGGCAGAGAGTCAAAACACAGGAAAGATCAAGGAATATGCTTACCCTCCCTGAGTACAGTGCAGCTTGGAGGGAGGTTCAGAGAGGAAATGTGAGCCGCTGGCATGCCCCTGAAAATACGGCCAAAATCCCAGTTCACCCGCTCTGAGATAGATCCATTCCAAACAAGTCAAAGATCTGGGCAGGCAGATTTGCCAGGCAACAGAGGGGTCGGTGCTAGCAACCTTTGGGGCGATTCCCTGGGCATAGTCCATGGAAAACCACGACTGGGTTTTGGTGCGACCTGGCCCTCATCGTCTGCCAGGCCCAAGTCCACCTCTATACATAGTCTGTGTGTCACCTATGCCGATTGGATAAAGCCCTATTTTAAACATCCACATTTGTGGAAAGGAAAATAACACCGCCAACCATCCCCTTTTGATATGAATGCCACCCCCACGCTGAAACGGGTTCCTTCCTCTGAGTAGGCGTGTACGTAGGTGAGAAGTAGGTACCCCTAACAACTGCAGCATCTACCTTCTCTCCCTGTAGGCATCCCAAGCCCACCGTGCTCCCTAGGACAAGCCCTCTGCCCTCTCTACTGCCGCTAAAACGTACCCAGAAGAGGCTGAAAACATCCAGAATAAAGCAATGGTTATTCAGCCATAATTCAGGGTCACGGGAAAGAAAAAGAAATACCTTCCAAATCTAAGATTCTTAATTAGTAAGTACAACTAACTAGGAACATTTTTTTTTTAACATTTACGCACATATTAATGATTGAATTCTGGTAAGAACCTCATGAATTAAGTACAATTACTGTACTGATTTTATAGATAGGGAACCTGAGGCACAGAGGTAGGACATGATTCAAACCTAGGCAGTCCAGCTGGAGACATTTACAGTTATGATAGACAGTCAAGGTGGGTCCCCACATAACCCTCAGAGTTGCTTACTCCTCAACGATCAAATCTGCATGACCACAAATAAGTTATGTAACTGGTTTGTTTTTGTTTCAGATAATCAACCCGAGAGCACTTTATGGACTTGGGGGACTAAGGAACATAATTCTGTTAATAAAATGGAATTAAATATAGTCACCTTAAGCTGGGCGTGGTGGCGCACGCCTTTAATCCCAGCACTTGGGAGGCAGAGGCAGGCGGATTTCTGAGTTCGAGGCCAGCCTGGTCTTCAAAGTGAGTTCCAGGATAGCCAGGGCTATACAGAGAAACCCTGTCTCGAAAAACCACTATATCTATTTTCACCTTCTCTCAGGCAAGCAGAATTTTGAGCTCTCCATTTTTACTTTTCTTTGAGGCTGACCATGCCTTGGGCAGTAAGAAAGCCCTGAAGATAGCCCCAGACACCGTGGGGCACATGCACTTCGTGGATATTCGAGAGGCAAGAGTTTCTGCTCATCAGATTATAGTCCAAGGAAGAATCATTCTGGCACTGTCATGTGGCCCTGTCTATCATCACAACGCAGCAGATGTTTTCTCAAGTTTCTTTCTGTGATTATCAAAATATAAAACTGAAAGTTCTGACACATAGGGTATATGGTAACTCTCTCTCTCTCTCCTTCTCTCCCTCCCTCCCTCCCTCTTTCTTTCTTTCTTTCTTTCTTTCTTTCTTTCTTTCTTTCTTTCTTTCTTTCTTTCTTTCTTTCCTTTCTTTTGGTGTTTTCAAGACTGGCCTTGAACTCAGATATCTACCTGCCTCGGCCTCCCCTAGTGCTAGGATTAAAGGTCCTAGACCACAACTGGTCATCATAATTTCTTAATACCCAAAGTTCTGAAAAACCTGAGTTCTACTCTCTCTGAGAACCCAGCCCTGGCCAAGCTTCCCCACCCTCCTTATCCCCACTCTCCCCCCACCCACAATCGGTTCTATCATGGGTTCTTACCTTCAGAATAGCTGTGTGGCTCCTTCAAGGATTTCCAGCTAAACAATGCCAGTGCCTGTGTGGTGGTAGTGGGGGTTCCTTCATATAAAGCCAATTTCCAAAAAGTTATTTTTTTTTTAAGTCAAACCAAAAATTCCCTTTGTGGTTTAAAAATCAAATAAGCTGAAACTCCACAGTAGGGCTGGCTATTAAAAGAAAAGAAACATATAAATAGAAAAACAGTAGCCAACTTTAGGGTAAAGAAGACAATTAAGGACTCCACACTGTTTCCCTTCTGGTGTTTTTTCAGAGTTCTGGGTTAGTTTGTGGTACCATGAAAAGGGGTGGCCTGAGATCTATTGGAGTAGCTTAGAGTCATGGGTCGCCATGTGCCCCCTTCAGTCTTACAGGTGGGTAGCCACCGTGCCTTTTATTCTTACAGATGACTCCAATCACTTTTTTACAGATGAACTCAGTGGTTGCCTGCCTGACCTCAGGTCTTGAGCAATTGATGTGACTAATATTGCCAGTACTAACCCATGGTGAGCAGGCACGTGTGGTTAGACAGGCAAGGTATGCCCTGTTGATAACTTTATATGGGAACTCAGGGAGCAACAAAGGAAGTGACTCAGCCTTGTCACATTTCCCTCTGAGGAGGAAGTTTCTTAGCTTTCCCTGAAGGGTTTCTGAGCTAGATCAGTGTATGTAAAACCTTAACATGACTTAAGAAGTAAAGAATGAAGGCCAGACCACCCACCAGCTGATTAAAGCTCGTGCTTACATTTTGGGTCTCCAAATCTGGCATAATAAGATAACTAAGCGTGCCATTCAAGAGAAGAAACCGTTCACAGAAGGCAAGCCTTAGACTGGAAATGAAGAGATGCATTAGGTTAAACTTAACCTCAGATTTGATGCCAAACCCTTGGGCAACCACAAACATTCTTAGTTTCTCTGGGCACAGCAGGGAAGAGAGAGTGATGCCTTGTACTTAGTTGAAAGTCTTTCCATAAAGATGTGTACAGCTCTCAGCACACACTTATGTGAACAAGGCTTTTCTGCGGACCACTGCCTAGGACCCAGGGCGTGGCTAGCTCCTTTCTAAGCCGAGGGATGGACATGTGAAAGCTGGCATCTGAAAAAAGGAACCCTATCATATGTTTAATGTATTAAAAGGTACATGGTTATTGAAATAAGTCCTCCTTAATCATATAACTAAAAAGAAATTGTTTCCACTTTATGGACTAAAAAAAAAAAAAAAACAAGTGAGGCTAAGCAAAAGCTTGTGCCTCTGTAGGACTTTTCACCGTTTTTCCCAATAATCAAATGCTGCAGCCCTGGTTAAAACTGGGTGTGTGGTGGGTCCAACCAACCTTAATTAGGTAATTGAGTCCGAGCCTATGAGGTGTGTGTGTGTATGTGTGTGTGTGTGTGGGGGGGGGTTGTTGTCACAGGACCATACCCATTACAGGATAGTTAAGCTGTGTCATAGCGTTCAGCCAACTGCCCGCCTACGGGACCAGCTGGTCCCAAGACATGGAGAGGCAGGATTAGGAGCCGGCTATCCCTGTGAAGGGGAAAACGGCATGTACAGTGGGAGGACGAGCAAGTGAAGAGCACGGTGTGGTGTCCTGGGGCCACACACACTCTAGATGCAACCCCTTAGCTATGCCCTTAAAACTTGGAAGGACAGGAAGGGACAGTTCACCACCAGAAATAAACCCTTAGTAAGCAGCCCTTGAGCCTGCCCACACACTCAGATACGGAGTGGAGTGGTTGTCTGCTTTGCCTCCTGAGCCAGGAGGCACGCATATCAGGGAGCTCATCTTCTCTGGCTGCCGCCCTCCTCTTCTTTTTGTGGTTTGAACTCCTCTTGGGCCCTTTTCACCCCCTTTCTCTGCTGTTATTCTTCCATGCCCCTGACGTTTTATGTCCGACAGTTGGATCTGTCTGGCCTTCCTCGTGGGGGAGCTGTGGAGGGTGTCAATGTTTTAGATAGGACTGTATAGAGAAAAATGGCCCTTGAAGACCACCCTCAGGTGGGATCTTTAACACGACTTAAAGTAGACTTACTCTACATCTTGGTCCATCTTATCCGTGGCCTGTCAGTCATCCCGTTGTATGTTGTATGTTAAGAGAGAAGGCGGTGGCACGGGGTTTCCCAGTCTAGGATGGCAGGGCAGGGAATGTCTTCCCGGCCTTTCATAGGTTACTGTGGATTGTCCCAGGCCAGTTGGAAGCAGGATATGATTAACCAGCCATGTCAGCTGCTTGTGCAGTCAATAGGTTGCATATTTCTGTAATTTTAGTAAGTTTTTTTTTTCTTTCTCTCTCTTAAGTCTTGATGTTACATTTTAAGCCCCAAACTCTTCAGGTTTTTGTTTGTTTGTTTGTTTGTTTGTTTTGATTCTGTCTACTTTGGAAAATGTGTGTTAGCTAAAATATTACTTAGAATGACCATGTCATATCTCACCAACATGTATATTAAGCTATTACCAAATTACCTTCTGTCTTAGTCGCTGTTCTATTACCACAAAGAGACACCGCGGCCAAGGCAACTCTTTAAAAGGAGAGCATTTAATTAGGGACTTGGCTTAGAGTTACAGAGTCTTAGTCCATAAGTATCATTATGGCACGTAGCGTGCCTGCAGCCATGTGTGATTCTGGAGAAGCTGAGAGCTACATCCTTATCCCAAGAGAGACTGAGACTGGGGGGCCTGGTGTGAGCTTTTGAAAACTCAATCTCCACCTCAGTGACACAGCGCCTCCCATAAGGCCACACCTCCTAAACCAAATAGTCCCACTCTCTAGTGACTAAACATTCAACTCTATGAGCCTAAGGCCCAAATCACCACACTTGGTTTAAAAAATGGAATTGATTTACTGGCCATCTTTCTCATAATAATTTGTACTCTCTTCAGGCAAGGTCACGTTTGACTTGTTTATTGTTTTTATTCCAACATTTCAGACAATAAACAGTTTTATAAAAAATAAAGCTTTTTATTCTTTCTTCGTTAGGATCCTCCCCCTTCCACTCACTCATTTCTCCCTGCCTCCCAGAGAAGGGTCTGGGACATTTTTTGAAACAAAATAAATCTCTGTTAACTGGCAAATGACTGGAGAGAAGGGCCTGAGCACTCAGTGGTTTCGAGTCAGTGTTTCAAAAGTTTATTTGAAATAAATGGAGACAAACTGCCAAAATTATTTAGGGAGATTTTTACTAGCTGAAAAGAAAGAATGGTTTATAAATGAGGCATTAAATGCTTCGACCTGTATATAGTATTAATGCGGTTTAAAAAGCCACATTCAAAGTTCTTAGAAACAAGACTCAAAAATAACAAAAACCATCATTCTACTTTGCCTGCCTTCTAGCTGTCTGAACAACAACAACCAATTGTTTAAGATAAACTAGAACTTTAAATAGATTGCTATCGCTAACAATCGAAACCACTGTATCCTAAATGTAAGAAGAAAAAAAAAAGTTGATCAACAGTTGAGTCAATCCAGAATAGACATCTTTAGGTTCTTTCCCTTTATCACATCAGCCTCTGCCTCCAGCAAAATCCCACCTCTTGATCAGCCTGTATGTCCTGTAGGAGCCTCCAAGTCAAGTGACGCCCCAGAAGACATCACCTTTGAAAGGTCAGGGGTCATTAACCAATAACGACTTTCCTGTGGGCTCAGAGCACTGACTGCTTTCTGCTGGCAGCTGCAGGTGAGAAGAACTGC